>NC_061509.1:77815631-78050096 GCF_022539505.1 Lolium rigidum | reverse complement strand
CAACTCAATCTAGCACCAAATAAACCTCACCCTTGTCAAAGTGAAGCAAAGAAAAATAAAATAAATAAAAATTAGAAAGTCACGAAACCCTCACATATGCCCTATGGCATTTTTATAAACTTTGGCCCTAGACCTATTTGGTCTTCCCCATTAGTTGAATAATGTTCTTAAACACTTATCACAACTTTTGGGAATCAAAGATTCACCATTCAAATGAAATTCAAACACAAATTCCACTCACATATGATAATGGTCAATTTTGACAATTCTAGTCTGATCACCACTTTGAGCCCTTGCCATTCAATTTTCCCAAACCAATTCTTGCTAACTCTTTGCACCATTTCAAAGTCAACATCAAGGTGAACAACTTTGATGAAGATCACCCTGCCAAATTCATCTTTGATCACTAGCTATGCTCATCCAAAGTTGCAACATTATAACAAGTGCAACAATCTCCACTTAGCCATTTTGGCCAATTTTTGAATTCTAATTTTTCCACCACCACCTCAATTCACCTCTGGTCATTTACAACTTACCTCCACACTCACATTTCAAAAACATTCACCATTTGAATTATTTCAAATTTGGACAATTTTGTAATTTCCAAATGATGGCACTATTTGCCACTATTGCAAATAGTGTTCTATACCACCTAAACTACTCTAATCTACCCCAAAGCTAGTCTACCTGGTCCCCTGGTCCCCTCTCTCACTTAATGCCCCATAGTAACCTAGGGAGGCAAACCCTAGCATGCATGACATGGCCATGCCGGCCATGTACCGAGCCACCCTCTCCCCCTCACTCTCCAACCTTGGCCACCGTGTCCAACATCGCCAGCCACGCCTCTCTACCCCGCCTAGCACTCACCAGCTCGCCGGAGCACGGCAGCGCCGAGCACGCGCCCAGCACGCGCCCGGACCGCCGGTATGCCGCTCACGTCGCGCCGGACACGCCCGGCCACCTCACGCACCGGCACCCTCGCGCACGCCCTGGACCACCTAGCTGCGCGTTGGAGCATCGCCGTGTCGCCACGCAGCTCCCGGACATGACCTCGACCACGACCCGTGCCCGCCGTCGCGGAGAAGGGAACCACTGCTCCGCCGCGGGCGCGGCGGACGCGGAAGCAATGCGACCAACCTAGCCACCGCCCGACCCCGCCGTCGCCGCCAATAGCATCGCCGAGAGCCGTAGAACACTGCCACCACCTCGCCTAGCTCGACCGCTCGCCGGAGAAGCCGCGCGCATGGTCGACTTCTTCTACGGCCCCGCGGCACCCTCGCGTCGCCTATAAAAGGAGACCTCTCCTCGTCGATCCGAGCACACCATCGCTTTCCCCTCTCTCTCACTCGACCACTCGAACCACTCCACCGCTCAACGATTAGCCACCGGCGCCAGCCCAATTTCGAGCCTCGCCGCCGCGTGACCGCCGCCGAAGCTCGCCGTCGATTGGAGCCGCCTCGGGACGAGCCGCCGGTACCCGGGAGAACCGCCGTCGTCCACATCTACCCCGCGCACATTGCCATCCCTTCGCTGGAGCCGCCGTAAGCTCTCCCACCCCCTACCGAGCCGCCGGTGAACCCCTCTCTCGCCGGCGGGACGATGAACTAGAGCCGTTAGATTAGATTCTAATCCTACGCTCCACGTCGCCACATACCGTTTCGGGTTTTAAAGGAGGCCGACAGGCGGACCCCACCGTCGTCGGGCAGCCCGCGCGATCTTGGACCGTAGCTGGGCTGGCTCGGGCCGTTTTTAAACCTTTCGGCCCGTTAGCTTTTCCCGCCGGCCTTTTTATTCAAACTCAATTCAAATAATTCCCAAACAATTTCCATCACAGCACAAACTTTGAAATTCAATAATTTCAAATTGGCTAAACCAAATTTAGTGAATTTTATGTTGTTAGAAAGCCACTGAAATTCTCTAGAACATGCCACTGGCCCCATGGTCAGATTCTTTGTAGAATATTTAGGATAAAAATAACAAGACAGGGACTTTTCCCTATCCAAATAATTCTTAAAAATCAACCAAAATAGATATTAAGTTAATTCCAACTCTAACAGCTCACATTTGACTTACACTAATTGTTTCTGCAAGAAAATGGTGTGGTCACTTTGCATGATCATGCCATAGTTAATGGAAGGGATAATTTGACTAGTTTAACTAGTTGATATTGTCCAAAACTATTAAAGTAAATTGTGTGAAGTCTTATACTTCATTTAAACTTGTCTCACATGCATTCATGGGATGTTTGTACCTCTGGTCCAAACTCTCTTATATGAATGGCTTGAGATTTAAATCATGTGTAGTAGTATTTAAATGGTATGAGGTGACCTACCTCATTTAAATCATTTTCTCAAATACTGATGATGAATGGTTGACCTAGGTCAATACCCATTTCATGTATAATTGTTTGAGAAATTAAATCTTAAGAAGATTTCAATGAGAGGAATTTATTTCTCAAGAACCCTAAGGAAACTATCATTTACATATAAAATACAAAGAAGTGAATTCCTTTTAAACCCCACAACCCATGCACTCTAGTTAATTTACTTGTGTGCATAGAGTAGTTTGTGTGATTATATGTGATGTATGGAATAGCCATTGAATTAGTGAGTAATTATACTCGTATTCAAATTTAGACGGTAGCACCGGAGAGTACGCCGAAGAAGAAGGATACTACCAAGAGGAGGAGGAGGAACAGGTTTGAGAACTATCAAGGCAAGCTAATATTCTTGCAAAGTGCAAAGCCCCTTGGGGCAAGGCACCATGTCTCTTATCTTTTCTTACATGAACCCATCCCAAGTTTTTACTTTACAAGTTTTTACTTGATTTCTAAATGAGTTACTTTTATAGTTAACTTTGGTCAAAGTACAAGTTGGTTACTAGAGTAGTGAGTTAGTCTCTTCCAAGCAAAGCAAGATAGCACCCCTCATGGATTAGAGCTAGTGCTAATGAATTAAAAACTTGACTACTCTAGATGGGAACAATGTGAATTTGAAACGAATTTGAAACCTTGGAATGATGATGCATTCCATTGAAGGATTTTTGAAGGTGAATATGAACAAGAGAAGATGGTGATTTTTGATAAAACAATGATGTTGGTTTGAATGCGATACCTTTCCAATTATCAAGTACCCCCACAATACCTGATTATGGGTAGGGCTTAAGCTGGAAGTTTATGTGTCTTAGTATGGGTTCCCTCTAAACAAGCGTCATCGGGGTTATGCGAAAGCTGCCTCTACCACAAAAGAAACGATACGATATGATGCGAAATGAGGTGAATGTCCGGCCCAAGCCTGCATGCGGTTCCCGGGTTGACGGTTGGTCTTCACTTGGGAGGCCAAGCTCATGGGGAGAGGTGCTCATACTAGGGTTCGTAAGTGAAAGGTTATGGTTGATGATCCGCGTGCTTGTGTTACGATTATTCGGGGAAATCCCGACGGATGAAATCAAATGTTGTGGCACAAGTGTGCAACCTCTGCCGAGTGTAAACCTATTCGAATAGCCGCGTCCACGGTTACGGACGGTTGGAAAGGCCATACAGTTTCCGATGTCATATTTTTGAAAATGATGTTGAAAGGTGATGGTGAAATGACTTGTGGTGAATTGAATTGAAATCACCACTTGAAGGGTGGGAATGACACTAATGTTCCCACTTGAGTTAGTTAGCACTTGAATAAGCTTTTCTCAAACTTTGTGAACTAAAACTAGCTTTACGCAAATAAACTAGAGCTTAGCAAACCATACTAGAATGTCTAGCACTTACTTTAGTATTAGTTTGCGAGTACTTAAAGTACTCACGGCTTTGTCCCTGGCTATTCAAATGGCCGAGTATGAAGATGAACAAGGAGATGACCAGCAGGACGCCTACGACAACTAAGCGCCTTACGACGTCAAGCGTTGGCTTTGTGGACTAGAGAGTCCTTGTATCTTACGCTTCCGCTATGTTGAACTATGAACTTGTGTTTGTTCGTTGATCGATAGATCAGCTATTGGTGTAATATGGATCATGTGATTCCAAGAGTTGTAAGACTTATGGTATGTAATGAATGATGACTGTGATACTTAACTATTATGCCTCGCAACAACAATATTCCTGGGATTGCGATGTATGACATAATAGGCATCCGGACTTAAAAATCCGGGTGTTGACACGCCATCTCCATCTTGTATGTCGTCTCAGGTTGGGATCTTCTGAGGCTCCATTGGAGGGGCTCCATCCGATCAGGGCGACGCTACCATCTTGAGGATTTCCGGCAGTGCGAAATCTTCCAATTAGGTCAATTCCTTGAGCAGCTAGGAACGCCGCCGTTCTCAAAAAAGAGGCAGCCGCCATCTCCATCTTGTATGTCGTCTCAGGTTGGGATCTTCTGAGGCTCCATTGGAGGGACTCCATCCGATCAGCGCGACGCTACCATCTTGAGGATTTCCGGCCGTGCGATTCGGTACTATCATCTGAACTTAACGTGCAAATTTGAGTTTATTTGGGAGTCTTTCAAATTTCCATATTGATTGCCTACAGATTTCAGAGTGAGAATTTCTTATTTGCATATGAATCGAGCAAGACCTAGCTTATCTACGGATGCATGTCAAATTGTACAATCCCTAACCTCTAACTCCATCTATTAATTGCACCTCTAATTTTCAATATGAATACATCAGGATTGATTTTGTGCGATCGGCTGACCTCCTAGAGTGTATGCATCACCGCATCAGTGCCTAAAATTCTGATCTTGCTGACCGATGCATGAATCATGTGTAGATGCAGCTGTGCAAGATTGGTCGGATCTATGCTTGCCTCAGAGACAACCCAGAAGTAGGTAGGAAGTACGATTGATGTCAAGGTTTCTATATGGGCTTATAACTGACGAAGAAACCCCTAATTTTCGATCTGAATACATCAGGATTGACTTTGTGCCATCACGCGGCCAACCTCCTCAAGTGTATGGCATCACCGCATCAGTGCCTAAAATTCTCATCTTGCTGACCGATGCATGAACCATATGTAGATGCAGCTCCAGAAGATTGGTCGGATGCTTGCCTCAGAGACAACCCAACCCAGAAGTAGGTATGAAGTACTATTGATTTCAAGGTTTCCATATGGGCTTATAACTGACGAAGAAGCAATCGTTTTATTTTGATGCCCTGGTCTGGTCATGGGGAGATCAATTAACGTCAATGGAGAAGGCTATATACATCAAGAGGACTACTAAGCATCTATAGTACAAAAGAAGAAATGTCGGGAGTGTAGAAAGTTTTGTCATTAATCTACAAAATTTGGTGCGCAGAGAAATAAGTCAGCAAATTCTTTCTTCATGTTGCTTTATCCTACCACTGTCCTATTGATTTTCTAACCGGTTTGACGATAAGCATCAGTCATGGATGCACGGGCAATCTGCAGTTTTTGCATCTCCCCATTTGCGAAGGAACCATGTGAGATGGAGCATTTTATTCTCAAGTGATTAATCAACTCTACCACACGCCAAGGTTGGAAGGTTTCTGGCGGTTCATGTGAAGTCTTTGTCAGTGCACTGGCCCCTGAAATCAGCCCCCGCAACGTACCACTACGGCGATGATAAGAGAGAGCGAAGAAGGTGCTGGGCCGGGTCGTTCTGGGGGAAACTACATGGACAGATCATGGAGAGGAATCAGTGGTACAACAAATGTGCGTGAGTTAGCAGTCAAGCGCTGGCCGTCGACCAACACGAACAATCTGTTCTTTAGCATGCATGCAAAGTTGCGATTTGGAACGACTCCTGGCAACACTGTCAGGCAGTACGTGCTGATAATTACGATCTTCCGTTGAACATCACATGTCAATGTATTCATCGGTATTCATGTACTATATGTTAACGCCTGCAAGATGTTGAGTTCAACAAGGCAAGTTTACGAGGTTCACTTCAGGGCAACACGTTCCTAACAGCATCGACAACCCAGCGGATGAACCAAACGGTGAGACTACCGAGCTGACTGCTATTTTCCAGTTATATTTTATTTTCTTAAGACACTGCAAAACCCAAGCAAATCCACATAACCTTATCCAGGAATTTTGAGTAACAAAATGTTTAGAAAATTCAATGTATCCCATTATTTTATCACAATCAGTTATAGAATAATAAGATGATCCTATTTATCAAACTTCGGAAACAACCACTATCTGAGTTAACAAATCAATGTACTTTGTTATTAATTAACTTGAAGAAGCCAAACATCTCGAGGCCACCTCATGGATGGCCATCGCTAGGCTGGGATTCCTCAGCACGCTATTCGATGAGCGCTCTACTTTTATCATCAGTCTCATAGTAGAATCGTAGAATAGTGATACAAACAGTTAGATTGCATGTTATTGTTCCTTACTACTCAGATTTAGGTGCTCTAGCAGCAACGCTCAGAATTTTAACTTAGCCTCTCAGTGTGTGTTGTCATCGTGTTTAGAAGCACTATGCATATATACCTCCAAATTTTCTGGTACATGTTGATACAGCTATCATAGTTATCCTTGACGAATTTTGTTTGCGCATTTTACAGGGCCGGGACGTGGAGGTCAGAAAACTACTAATGAACTATTTAGAAATTTATTTTAGTTTTCCTTCAACATGTATAGATGCAATAATGTTTAGTGCCTAACTCCTTATGCACTCTTTGTAAAGCATCGGATGTTTCTGCATAATCCAAAGTGATCAATTTTTTTTTTATCCTACTGATATGTTTCCTGGAAAATCATGTTGGTACGCTGCTCATTATATATATAATATAGAAGATGATCATGGATTCAGATCCTTATTATTTTGGTTCTTCATTCTCTTGGCAAGTTTCAGTTTGTAGAATATAACACAAATATACTCTCCGAAATTTTCGGTTCAGGGTTTGAACTTATGTATGGATCAAAAATCACCCAAACGGTCATATCTTTAAGCGTGAAAAGGAATACTGACTATTATTCATGTAAATGCTAAAGTTTAGCTAGGACAAATCATGCAGACACACGTGTCTATTTGGAGAAGTAAAAGAAGTTTCAATAGTTATTCACAAAAGCTATTTTTTAGCTAGCTTGACTCACTTGATTTCTCTCCTAGATGCACAACACAATCCACCTTAAAGCATTTGGTGCCTCCTCCCGCAATACAATCTGCAGTCGTGGTAAGCCGATTAATCCCTCAGGTTAAGGTCCGCATCTCTATGTCTGACACATGAACAATACTAAGAATATTCAGATTAAGCTCAGTCCACCAATATTTGGATTAATCAGTGCACCATGATCGACCATGATACCAGCTTCATCAAAGACCAATTTCGCCAAGGCAAGATTATGAAATGATTGTCTATGGTTACAATATTTTAACATGAGCTAGGAAGATTGAACAGAATATGTATGCTGATAGTTAACAAGAATTTGTTGGTAACAAACTCTACTGTCATCAGTATGCGGCTTAGTACATAATATTCAGATCTTTTCAGTCCAGATGGTTCTTGACACATATTTGTTTTCCTATTGCCTAATCCATGTGATATGCAATATAATGTGGATATTCCTTTGTGGTGCATATACAAAGTTGGTAAAATATCAGACAATTATGTGCACAATGCGGCTTGATAGAAATCAGCGAACACAAATTCTCTTCTCTATAGATATTGGGTTTCATCACATTTTGGGATTGGTATAGATGAGCAGTTGTCAATGTAAAGATAGTGCATAAGATCCTTCTACATCATTTAAAGGTAAATTATACCATTAACGATGTTGTCGCCTCTTCATTCATTGTTACCCACATATGTAGAAGCAAATAAAGAGGCATTGCACCGGGAGTATTGTTGGATCGTTGAAGGAACGAGATACAATTATTGATGGCCCTGAGTCACATTGTTAATGAACTTCCACGACATGCATAATACAATTATTGATGGCCCTGAACATTCTTGGGTCCTCATTCCATTTGTTCGGTTGTTCTGATCCCTCTAAATGCCAATAAATTTACATAATATTTCTTGACATGGCCTTTGTCATATGAAAGAGTATTGATAGTTATCGACTGAAATGTTACCAAGATTAAGTATTTTGATTCATCATTGATGTCCATTAGGTTTTCAACAATCACATCAATTGACGTAAACTTATTTTTCAAAAATAATAATTGAAGTAAATTGATAAATTGAGTGTGTGTCCTACGGCTTATTTTTATAAGTTAATAATTTAAAAATATATCTTTTTATGCATCCATGATATTTTGGTGTTCCAATAAAACTTATAGATGTGCAGTGAGTGACAGTGTGCCAATTAACTTGAAATAATTATAATTGTGGCAATTTGTTTTAATTCTACAATCTAAAAATATGCGATTGATCGCGTGAGATATTTCACAATATGTTTACACGAAAGGCTCCTGGAAAGTGTGGTGAGATTATGAAAAGTAAATACTCATAATACAAATGGAACTTTTGTGAATTTAATTTATTATTATCATTTAAACAAACATGCTCAATTCCAAACCATTAGTTATCCATTTATTAATTAAAATATTGTGCATGCAGTAGTATGAGTACATAGGAAAAAACCAAGATTATTTTAGCTGGTCTATTTTATTTTATCTATACTAAAATTTATGTATGAGTATACAATGATGAATAATTTGTTTGACGACACAACATGAATATCTTCAAACAATTTTATTCTGATTTTTATGTGTAACTTTCAGAACATAATGCATATGGTAATACTCCTTCTGCTCCAAAGTGTATAGAGTATAAATTTAGTCAAAAGCCAGTGCATTCTATGTCTTACCCAATATATTTACAACATTACAAAGATATATAATGCCATATCAATATCATTTGATCTGCCATAAGATATAATTTTCATAATATATTTATTCAGTATTGTAGTTGTTGACATTCCCTTCAATATATTTGGTCAAACATTGCAATCTTTAACTTTTGGCTAAATTTATATGTCATGTATATCAAGATGGAGTAAATATATTTTTAATCATTATGTCGTGTTATATCATTAACTTTAGAGGACACATAAGATTTACAAGAAATTAAAAATAAGGATGCTTCCATGAACATTACTAATGGAAATTTGTGTTTTCAAATTTCTTAATGGTATATAGCTTAATTATAATTAGCAAGAAACAAACAATATCACTTAAGTAAATACTATAAGTTTTAATATTACATGACCAGATTTTATGCTCAGATTTTGCGAACTTATGTTTTTTTACCATGTTTGCAAACTTATGTTCGGTGGTTTCAATTTTACTCATATGAATACAAAAATAATTTGATTAAATAAATACGAGTATAAATGATGATCTTGATAATAATAATAATAATACTAATAATACTAATAATAATAATAATAATAATAATAATAATAATAATAATAATAATAGGTCACCGAGGGTCAGAACTCTCAATGGATGAACATAGATGTTACATGCCGAAAAAATAAGATAATTTGATACGTAATATTTTGTGCTTATATTCCATATTAGAGAAATCACTCTTCTCACTTCTGTCTAAACTCCTCCCTCCTTGCCGTCACAAGTAGGTTGTAGTCTTGCCAGCCCAAGCTATTTTGTGCCATTGTTTTGTAATTCTCCATGAGTATCACAACGCTTGAAAGATACAATAATCTTTGATTGAAAATTTTATTTTCCTGTTTATATTTGTTTTATTCACTTCATAGCTGAAAATATAAACTATCTTATATGTTTGAATTGGATTTATATTGATGCAATAATTATCCTCCAAAATATATAATGTGACATTTCATGTTTTAAATTTTTTACAAAATTTAATTAATATGGATCAAGATGAGTACACAAGAAATATGGGGAGAAAGGAAGTGAACAAAATTCGCGATATGTTCCTTCGTCATTTATAATAACATGAACATGTTCATTGTTATTTACCTTCAATTTTTTTTTTTACATTTAGTCATTTGCTACCATAGGTTCCTACTAAGCAACTGATACCATTTTTAATAATTTTTTTATCACAACATCGAATAAAGGATATGTCAAGTATTGGAATTATTAAGTTAATGTTGACATAACTGAAGATCTTGATATTTTGTTGAGACATAAGGACAAAATAAAATGTTGAAGCCCATAGTTAGGCCACGTTCTCGGTGGGTGAATGTTGCCCGTGTTGGATGGAAGTGAAAAATTCAAATAATATTTCCTTCTCACTTTTCATAGCATGAAAATGTTTTTTTTGCTTCTAATATGTTAGTCACCTTCAAAATTAATAAAAGTTGAAAGTAGTCTCATTGAGGCATGCAACAATGCAACAGAAGCAAAAAAAACTATGTACCGACAACATGAATTGGAAATATAAAATAAAGATTGGTAGAAGAGAAGATTCATTATTATAATATAAAAATAATAGGATGTACTGTTCAAGTATATAGTTAATAAATATTATTTATGTTGTTCACATTGTTTGGATTAAGTTATCTCTTGCGTTTCATTTTTGCGTATAATTTATGGAAACAAATACATGAAGGATTGTATTTTTTTAAATTGCCTTATTTTTAAGTGAGTGTGAACATAAGATGCGAAAATAATATCAAATAGTCGTATTCATAAACATGTTCAAAACAGCTAAGATGTTGCCCGCGCATGTGCGCGGGCCACCTTGCTAGTTATATGAACAATATCTCCGGTTCAATTTCTGCTAGAAGCATTTGAAGTGACTGATGCTCCAGACAAATGGGTTTATTCATGGAATTTAAGTTCTTACCCTGCTACAAATTCAACAATGTTCTGAGATCCCTAATCTGTTCCCTCTCTAGTGCTCTTTTTGCCAGAAACATTTGAAGTGACTGATGCTCAGGACGAATGGTTTTATTCATGGAATTAAATTTCTTATCTCTCAGTGATATTGTAAAGTCGTTCATGGGGAAGATTGGTTTGAGAGAAGTATAGAGTCAACGGAAGGAATCTTTATCCAGCTATGCCCGTATACTTCGCAAGGATTACACCGAGGACACTCTATTCCACCTCTTTTGGGATTTCCACTTGACTCAAGAATATGCTGGCTGTAGGTTGTACCCAATAAGATCCGAGGCATTTCTGATTTTGATGAAGTGAATAATCTACAGTGGACCTTGCGTTAATCTTTTTGCATGGATATTGTCATCCAGGCTTGCTAGAGCATTTTGGATATCAGAAATGCTAGAAAAAAAGACCCCTCCGTTCATTTTGCAGAAGACTTGAGCAAGAACTTGCCATGGTTACCATATGCCAAAGGTAAAACAACTTCAACACCTAACTGACTGCTTTAATCTACCTATGTAATATGTTTCCTTTTATTTCCTTGCATACAAATACTCCTTTGGGAATTATTTCCCTTTAAATATATTACTACACCCAATTTCTCTCCTACTAATAATCTATTATAATCAACAAAATATTGAGGATCCATCGATCTAATGTTCTCCACAAAATGTAATTTAGATCCAAATCAACAAAATGTTATAGTTCATAACGAGTATATGCTTATGGAGGGGTTTTGTAGTTGATGTTAAGCATCCATGAATATATCAATCTCCCTTTTATTTTGTATGTCAAACAAGTGGACACTGAAATAGCAGAAAAAAAAGGTGTGATTGGCAAAGTAATTACCATCGATGGAACAATGTTAACATTACAGTAAAATATTTTTAACAACATCGTGTCGGAACTTTAAACAAAAACTAGGTAAAATTGTTACCTTGGTGTGCCAAGCTTCCCACTGATATTTTCTTTTCGTAATATGTGCATAATTGAAACATTTCAGAATTATCATCTACGATACTATTTTGCAAGCTTGGTTTTGCAATAGTTCACAAACATCCTACGTCAGGGACAAAACTTTTAAATTTTATGTTCTTATCTCTTATTTAAGGGTGCACCCCACCACTTAAAATGAATAGACACACTAATATCCCGCAGCAACGCGTGGGGTGTCATCTAGTTAATTAAGTTGAAGAGTTGGTCGATTCATGCTTCAAGTACCATGGTTTTTTTTGTTTTAGTACTTAAATACATCAAAATTATATTTCCATTTCTATACTAAAAAAACACATATTTTAACTTTCTTCTACGGCCAGCCATTTATTCCATGGCAACGAGCGGGTATCATCTAGTCCTATCTATAAGTCTAACCATAGCCCGTAATTCCTTTTCATTGAACACATTACATGTGCAACAATGGAATACACATAAACACACACCGTATTCACACACACCCATGTTTTCACAATAATCTAGGTCCAGTTGGTTGTTGGAGCGTGACTTAGTGTGTGTGTTTGGATTGTGATCAAACTATACCTATCAATATATTGGCCATGACCAAAAAGTTGGTGTATGTTTAGATGGTTGCCAATTTGTTGGCATGCCAATGCACTACTATCAACTCTAGTTCATTTTTTAAGCCAATGTTAGTCAATTCTAGGCAAGCAACACGTCAACCAAAATTTTGTCTAGCTAAATTTTTGGTAGGGCAACCCCTGAACATAAACCAAACATACCCTTAATCTGGTAAATGTGATGCCACCCGGATACACATTCTCTCGATGAGAAAAGTGCTTCAATTAGCGGCCTTGGACAATTAAGTTAATGCCGCCTCAAGGCTTCATTCTCTATATTTTGTGGTCCATCGGATCCGACATCTCTTTCCAATCCCTCTTCGGTCCTTGAGTGCCTCTCTTAGTCCCCGCGCATGCATAGATGCTCGCCTAGTCCCGCCATTCACCGGATCCGTCCTACGTCTCTCCCCAGAAACAACGTTGACATGTTTATGACAAGTGCGACAGACTGTTAGCGTTTTAATTTTATCCAGGTTAGTTTGTTTAGCGTACATATGTAGAAGATGTTTTATCCACAAGAAAGCATATTTCATTGGTAGTTGAGCCATATGCTCATTTTCTTCGACCGAAGACGTGTTTCCATCAGACCATTAACACTTTGATGGATTAATTACTAGTATCAGACAAATTTTCCGTGGTAGAAGAGCAAAAAAATGGCACATATTCGTGTGTAAATGATACATGGTTGTGAATGCATGTATGAATGAAATGAAACGACGTCACAAAATATATAGAAAGCATGGTTACAACTTAATTTATAACTTGTTACGGGAACAAATGGAGCTTCCGTCATCCACCATTACATCATTATTATTACTTTCTCTTTACTGGCGCCATATAGAGTAATACGAGTTCAGGAGGTGGAACTAATGCTCTTCTTTTACTTGAACGAGAGAACACCGTAGAAACACAAACATGAAACATAAGATATTGAAAACGTCGCTTGTTTAGTTTTGGGTCTCACCACGTATTTCACGTGGTAAGAACGTCGCCTGTTAGGGGAATGATATCGATCCCCCAGGATTACCCGACGCGGTGGCCCTGGCCCCGGCCGTTGGAGAGGGCGGGATCCACAAGCCCATTCCCCTCCCTCCACCTATAGCTTCTCTTTGGCCAACCATGCCACCCTCCCCAGCATCAGGCTTCCTCGGGTGGATTTCATCGTCGTTGTCAGCTTTTCCCCATGGATCTGTACGTGTGTACATACATATACCTCGTTAACAAGACTATACAAAAAGAGAATACACGCAATAAAAGCAAAACCAAAACACATGTGGTATGTAGGCGTACTGCATCTGGACGAGGAGGGTGCGACGGAGCTCGCTAGCACAACCACCACCAGGAGAAGAGCTCCAACTTTAACCTTCGCTTCACCCATCGGAACGCTTTACTGAACGTTACGAGAGCAAAGTTGCTGCGTGGTACTCTGCTGGATATATGTGGAACTAGACAACCAGTGGCTTTTATAGATGAAACATGACAAGTTGTGTTCGTAAAAAAAAAGGCAAGTTGTGAATTGAAAAGAGTCGAACGACCATGACTCTTGTGCCATGATATGGGGTTAACTACCGGATAGATTCTGGATCTAGGAAGATGCATTCCTAACCCTCAGGTCTTTAGTAGGGGCCTTGGATTCCTGACCACCACCTGGAGCATCTCAGAGGGGCTAAAACAAATACTATCAAAAATCATATTGCTAACTGAGGCAGGTTCATCCCGTCGTCAGTGCAGGCTGCAGCACACATATTCATTTCACATTTTCATACTACCAAATCTAGGTTAACAAGATTAGTATAATCTAGATATGAAGGATTAGTATAATCTAGATATGAGGGATTGATAACCAAAGTGTCGACATGATTGCGCCTCTACTTAATTTTGTGGACAAAGGTGCCCTTCGTTCTCGCACGGTGGCTCAAGGGTTGGTCGCGCACCTTTGGGTTCGTGACCTCTCCGCGGGCCTTTCAGTCCCAGCTTTGGTGCAATATCTGCATCTATGGAACAAAATTGCTGGAGTGCATCTTCTAAAAGATGAGGCTGACTCTTTTAAGTGGATTTGGACTATATCTAGTGACTTCTCGGCTAAATCGGCATACTTGGCCTTTGTTTGAAGGTCGCACTCTTTGGCCTTTACATGAACCAATATGGAAATGCAGGGCTCCTCTGAAATTCAAGTTATTTGCGATGAAAGTGGTGTGGAACCGCTGTTGGACGGGTGACAGAAGATTTCTCCATGGCCTATCTAATGATGACTCCTGTACCTTCTGTTTTCAACACTCTGAGACAATTGAGCATCTTCTTCTGCAATGCCCTTTTTTGAGGAGCATTTGCTTTGAGGTCTTGAGAGGTCTAGCTCGGTCCTCTATTGCCCCGTCTGCCGTGGATGAGCTCCTTGATTGGTGGCCGCAGGTGCTCAACATGTGGCCCTCCAAACTCCAGCCTCAAGCGCGTTCCCTTTTCGTCCTGGTGCTTCGATCTATTTGGATTGAGAGGAATAATCGGATCTTCAAGCACAAAGTCAACGATGGAAGCGCTTTTGTTAGATGCCATCGTTGAAGAGGTGGACAGGTGAAAGCTCGTGGGTTTGTTGTGAGGTTTTTCTCCCTTTAATGCGAGTGAACTGTGTCTGGGGAGTTCTAAAAGTGGATATTTGTATTTGGTTCTTCTCCTATCTATAAAAAAGGCGTGCTATCTTGCGCGTTCCTGAAAAGAAAGATATGAGGGATTGGTTTATTTTGCAAAAAAAGATTAGTATAGTCTAGATATGAAGGATTAGTTAAGCTTGGTCGCTCCCCTCTCCCGCTACAGTATGGAGGGGCAATTTTCTGAACACCACCCGGAGATCCACCTCGCTCGCCGTCGGGTCACCGATTCCCTGCCCTCCGGCGGCGGGAGGGTGGGATATCGTCGATCGACGGCCTGTATATAGTGTAGGTTCGTCTAGGTTGCTTGCTGGCGGCGCTGAGGAGGAGGCGCGGCGGCCGGCGCGGGGTTTTGAGGCGAAGCTCTTCCTCTCTGGTGGCAGCGCTCTCCGGAGTTCCGTGGTCAAGTCTTCGCCTTCCCCGAGCTGTCAGGTCTTCGGATCTATCGAGCTCGTCAATCCCTCGCCGGCTTCGGCATGGCGGTTGATCCGGAGCTTGTTGAAGAAGAAGGAGGAGGTGATGTGGAGTCTCGGGACGAAGATGGTGGTCCGCGGTGTAAGCTCTCAGGAGCTGGCGACCGGTGACTTCCCACACGCGGAAGGGCTGTACCTGATCCAAGCCATCAAGGGGTGCAGCAGCGGCGCGCCACCAGCGGCATCGGGCTCGTCATCGACATCGGGATCCAGAGGACTTGGCTGTAATTTTTTCCTTTGTACTGGATTTTCTGTAAGAACAGGGCTTTAATATCATTTCCTTTTCCCTCAAAAAAAGATATGAAGGATTAGTTTATTTGCAATGAATAGCTTGCATCGAAATATATTAGCTGAACCCTTCATAGAATTAGTTCATCACATAGATACAGTGTTTAATAGCGTACGTACAAAATATGTACTCCCTCCGTCCAAAATGTAAGGTGTCTAAGGATTAGTCAAAATTCTACGTTTTTTAAGTTTGATCAAGTTTATACATAAAAATATAAACATTTACAGTACTGAATCAACATGAATAGATTCACCATAAAGTATATTTTCTTAATTAGTCTATTTAATATTGTAGATGTAAATATATTTTCTAAATATTTGATCAAAGTTAGTAAAGTTTAACTTTTGACCAATCCTTAGACGCCTTACATTTTGGGATGGAGGGGGTATAATTCAAGGTAACCAATGTAGAGTATAGTGAAGTCCACTCAGAAAGTCTTCTATGATCAACATTAACCAGTGCATATTTTGTAACAAATCCTAGTTCTTCAATTCATGAGAATTGACCTTGAATTACGTGTGGTTGACTCAAAAAGTCTTCTCTTTGTACTAGCTACCAATTGCAAGAATTTCGTTGTCATGGTCAACATTTTGAGCATTTTAGTAACATATGAGATTCGATGAAATCCTTGCCGCGTCAAAGTTATGCAACCAATCTTTTTATCAACTTCATAGCATTAGTTCATCACGTAGGTACAATGTTGCATAGTCTAGTACAAAGTATGTATATTTCAAGGTAACTCATGTAGAGTATAGTGTTGCGTTCTAATGAAGCTTACATATGAAGTCCACTTAGAGCATCTCCACTCGTTCTCCCCAAAGGCCAAGGCCCCTTATAGGCCTTTGGGGAGTGCAGGCGCATAAAATCACCCCCATCCGCGGGCCCCAAAATAGATTTTCATCCGGCGTGGCTCAACTATCCATCGGCGCCCCATGCCGAACCCAGTAGAAAGGGAGGCTAGCGGGGCGCCGGCGCGCCGTGTGTTGGAAGGAACGACGCGTGAAAAAGGCATGGGAAACGCCTACTAGCTGTGGACCCACCCCGTCAGCGTCGGCGGAGGCGTCTTCCTCCTCGCCTTCCGTGCACGTCAAAGGCTGCGTGCCTTCTGCGTCTGCTCGCCCGCGTCATGTCGGCGTTAATACACATGCTCGTCTTCAGCGCCGCATGCTCGTCTTCAGCGGCGGCGTTAATGCCCGCCAACGCTCCCTCGGCGCCACATAAACTACCATGCACGCTCCCTTGCCGCACATTCCAGCCAGCGACATCGCCCTCTCCTCCTCCAAACCTTCTTCAATGACCTAGCCCTAGCCATGGACCGTCAAGAGAGAGAAGGCGCTGCCACCAACGGCTTTGGCCGCCAGTGGCTTCAAGTGGCCGAGGCACCCGCCCTCTGGAGCGCGCGCTACCCCGTCCCACCGTATATGCGCTATCCAGGGGTGTGCGCTCAGCCACGGCGGCCTGTCGGTCCCGCCGGTGCCGACAGGGACCGAGCGCGCCGTCACGGTCTACGACCACTTTTGGGAGTGCCTGACGCCGGAGGAGCGGAACGACCCGGAGTGGTCGCGGAACAACGACCAGGTGTGGACGACGTTCTTCCAGCGCCAGCGCGAAGACCGCCTCGCTGCCTACGATGGCAGCAGTGATCCGCCGGCGAACAACAACTCTAGAGGATGGCGGCGGTGGTGGAGCGCGCCCGGGAGGACCCTGGCGTGGGTCCTCGGCTACATCGCCGATGGGAACGACCCGCCACTGCAAATTCCGCCACGGCAGCTGCAGCTAGCGGCCCCATGCGGCAACGACCAGTGGGTGGCGCGACGATAGTCCTCCTCCTCGCGCTCATCCTCCTCACGATCCTCCTCTTCGAGAGGGTCGTCTGCCAGGTACTCCCCCTACAACACGCCGTCGCCGCGCTTCTTGGCGATGGTGAAGGACGAGCTGGAGGAGGCTCCTGCTCGCAGGCGCCGCAATGGCGGCGGAGGTGTCATCATCCGCGAGCGGCGCCAGCCATCTCCTCTGTGCCAGCGGGAGTGGACGCCACCGCCGGAGTACAAGGCGGCGGCCTCCATCATCAAGGCGGAGGACGGCCCGGAGGAATTCCCTGGGCTTCGCCAAGACCAGCTCGAATCCTTCGTGGCGACGGACGAATTCGCCGAGGCATGCAACTCGGCCTATCACCGCCGCGCGGAGGAGGAGCGCCGCCGTCGCCTCAGCCTCGTCATCAACCTGGACATCGATGACGACGCTGGCCAGTCCAACAGGCCGCGTGGGAGGCGCGGGGACGCCGGCCAGGGCTGCAGCTACATGCCGCAGCCGAAGAAGGAGGAGCTCGACGAGGAGGAGGAGGACTACGCGGCGGCGATGTACCGCCGCCTAGTGCTAGGCCATGGCGGCGGTTATTAGTATTTTTAGGTTTTTATGCCTATGTTTTTAAATTTGTACAAATATTGGCCAAGTATGGCCGAACTATCTATATGAATCTACTTTTCTACCAATTTTGTTATATTTTGAAATTATTATTTTTTAGTATAGGAGCCACGACTGGCAGCCGTCCGGCCGCTATTTTTGTTTTACTGCCGGCGCCCCCACATAGATCCTAAAATAGATGGGCCGGAGCCCATATGGGGAGGGGGGAGTGGAGATGCTCTTAGAAAGTACTCGTTCTCTGATCAGTAGTAGGTACTAGTGCTTATTTTGTGACAAATTCTGGGGCTTCGATTGTTGAGCATTGACCTTGAACTACATGCTCAGAAAGTCTTCTCTCTGAACTTAGCTACCAGTTGGAAGAATTTCAGTGTCATGGTCAACATTTTGGGCATTTTAGTAACGCCTGAGATTCGATGACATTTTGCCGCATCAAGATTATGCAAGTAAAGATTTTTATCAACTTTGCAAAGCTGGGAAACTCAATAGCATCATCTCAACTCTTTCTCTTGCACCCGTCCGCTCACCCAAGAGTTTTGGGCTTTTGGCTGTTCAAAGTTTTTTGGCGGAGGAGAAGGGAAATTTTACTGATCAGAAGATGTCCCCTATTCCAATCAGTTCACCAGAAAAAAAAACCTGAATTAATGGAGAAGAGCGGGTAATATATTTCAAAAATTCTCTTCATGCCTAGGTTCCACCAGGCCTTGGACATGGGATCAATCAAAGCTGCAGCTATTTTACAAGGTCTCTGTTTCTGTCGGTACTACCGAGTTTGATATAATCCCTCCTTTTCTAAAATAGGACTAGAAGGCGCTGGCGCGGCGGCACGCCGCGCCTGTGGGCGCTTGTTTCTAGGAAATCTTATTAAGCCTGGATTAGAGGCAGTGAGTGAGTAGGTGTTTTCTTGCCGGCCTCTCTTTTCTGGCAGACCATTGTTGCGTCAACTTTGGCCCGATTGATGGAATTGTGTGATCAGCTCGATGGTGTGCTGAGTTAACACGGTGGAGGATTGCTGCAGTGTGGCAAGAAGAGCGACATAGGAAAGGGAAAATGAGAGGCGGGATGGATTTAGCTGTGGTAATGCTCGTAGAGATTAAGATCGGGATGTTGTTTACTGACACAGCCACTCCACCTGAACTCCAGAGACACATGTGGCCGCTGGTTATACTGGAGGGAGATGTCGTGCCCTCTGTTCGTTTGAAAACGTTTATGTAGTTCAGGGGAAGGTACGCTCACATAGCTTTTGTTGTGTGGGTGAATCGGGATGGACGTGGACATGGATGAGGCGTTGGAGGTGCAAATGTGAGCTGATGTCTATGTTCAGTGGAGGGCGTAAAGGAGAAGCCCAAAATGGTTAGAAAAAATAGATGGATGTGAAGAACAGGAAGAAGAGGCATATGGGTTTGTATCTGAATTCAATGGCACCGTTTATTGTAGATGCTTTGCAAACTCAAACATACATTATATATGGTAGTACTATTAAGCGAAGATATTATAAGAAAGATCTGTACGCCAAAAGTGAGTAACTGAATGTTGTTTCTGTAGATTCTTATGTCGTATCTTGCAAAGACGAAGCTGTAGATTTCTCTGAAAAATTGGTGAATAAAGGGCTTGAACTTCTAGCTTATACAGTTGGCTGGATACCCTTTTTTACAGTCATGAAAATTTGTAGGTCTCTATATGGACGGGCTTGCTGTAGAGCAGATTGTCTGCGTATGTGCCCTTTAGTTCAGTTTTGTTTGGTGATGGGGGCTCTGAAAAGGAAAATACAGTCATGTGTTTGTCGTGGAGCTACATAAAGCTGATCTAGATAAGCACACTCAAGTATCAGGGACAGGTGTAGGACTGCTGTCATTTAGGCCTTATGTCTGTACCTACTGACTACCATTTGGCAAAGTCATGCTCTTGTTTTTCATGACCACTCTGAGACTATCCACTCTTGACGGCTTCTTCTCATTCCCCTCCCAGGCAAGAGCAAACCCCATTGTCTTCGACCTCCAAATCCAATCCAAGAACTAATCATCTAGCTCTGCATGTTATACCATTGATTTTCCCGTCTCCTGTGCATTCCTTCCATCAAAGAAATTTTAACTTGCACAACCTTTAGGTTGTTCTGCTGCCTATGGGATCAACGTCATCTTCTACGTCACCGGCATCTGTCTAGCGTGAGTTCATCCTTTCCAGATTGCGATGTACCATGTGACCTGCTGCTGACCTGCCAGATGCGATCGATTTGATTTTCACGCAGCTCTTTAGGGAGATCGGGGCTCTTCTTTCCCGACTCTGCTGAGGCTGCTTAGTGATCATGCAGAACTGCCATCAGCGACACAACGCGACCTGGCCACTGTCCTCGTCGCCTTCAGGCCAAGCTGAAGCTCCAGCATCTCGGCGCGCCCAAGCCTTGCTCCCCTAGGCACTGCTGCTCGCTATCTTCCTCTCTGGAGATCTCAATACATCCAAGCAACTTCCTTCACCCATGTTTTTGGTGAGTGCCTGAAATTGAAGATTGATACCATGAATGCACTTGCATGTAGTTCAGTTTAATCTTCATGTTGAACAACTAAATTTTCGAAGAAAACAATTGTTAGGCGCTGCACTTATTCAGAAAAGGCACTAATGAATTTACAGTTTGAAAGTTGAATTTAGGTCATCTAGAGTTGAGCCTAAATGCTGTATAGAGGACAAATCTACTATTGCCACACTCAGGCTGGATAGATATACATGGTACTTAAGCAACCCTTCGTTTGAACCTGTTTAATCTCGTATATGTCTAAACAGTCTTTTTATACATAGACATGAAATAAAATGTTGGCAATTGTGTTTTCTATTCTCTTGAACCAGAAATTTGATAGTTGTTGGGTGCTTCAGCCGACAATAATATTTTGTAGACTCCATTTCAATATACGGACTGAGAAAATATAATGTGGGAAGTAGATGTAGCTGGACATACATGTATATACATGGCTAACATCCACAAGGACCCGGTTTCTACGGTTCTACCCCAGCCCACCAAATATGTCTATTAAGATCCATGTAAACTGTGAAGCTATCTGCTGTAGTCTTAAAAGGATTTGAGGTTTTTTATTTGAGATTAAAGATGAGTAATATCAAGACGAAATTATACATATGAAGCTATATCATAATGAAGCAATAACGTGACATAAATCACGAGGAGGCTCAACTGGCCACTTACCGACGAATTGTGCGCTTCCGAGCATCCGTATCCATAGAAGAATGAGTAGGAGAAGGCTCCCTAGCATGATCAAAAAATGGAATAAAAAAACGCTGGACATCAAAGCCAATAATAACAGCTAGTGTAGAATCGCCGAAAAGCGAAGGCGGGACAAATAAAGGTCCTGGTAGAGAAGTTGTAAGTTGTCCAGCAAACACATGTACTTACAATTAAGCATCTCACAATAAATAGGAATACATAGCACATAAGGAAATCAAGAAAACCATACCAAAACATCATTAAGATAAGTATTAGACTTGTACGTTGTAGGTAGCAGGAAACCCCTAGTCTATCTAGATGGGAGATTAAAGACCAACATCAAGCTACAAAATTAACATGTAATTTAAATAATTCTGTCGAAACAGTTTTAAATAGGAAACGATATGAACATATAAAATGATGTAGTTGCTCACAATAATATAGCAAACTATTTAATTGGTATTATTTCCCTAAATCCACCTGCCTGTGTGATCTGCTAATGACGTGCAATAAGAGAGAACCTAGAAAATTTAATCTGAAGATAGAATACACTAATGTTTTTCTTGAAGATCATCAGGGGGACCATAAGTACATTCAGCAACCTAGTTCTAACCGCTGTCGGGAGGGAGCAAATTTGATGTTGGAGAAATTGATTTTTCATGCCGATGCTGAGAATAGTAATTTTCATTGCGGTGGCAAAAAAAGGCATGTGAGCACTTATTCAAGAAGGAGCTTGGTAGACCATGCAAATAGTATAGTGTGAACCTGATTTTGCAGTACCACTTCGGGGGACTATAGATAACCAATTTTTTCTGGAGAAGATCATCAAGTAATTTTACTACTATATGACCACATAAAAAATAAAAAATAAAGGATATGTCCTAATTTTGTAGCATACCATGATCCCAATCGTGTATTTGCCCCTAGCGACAGTCCTGTGAGAAAGCACTTCATGATTGCACAACTGCTCTTCTGACTGTGCTCTTTGCTTTGGTGACGGAGTTGCTCCACGGCGACATGCATACTACCCTGATGGGATCAAATCAATGCGTGAGCACCTGCACTGAAGATCTTACCTAGCCTATCGTGCAGGCAGATACCCGCTCAGTTCAAGTAGTAGTATGTACTGATAAGTTTCAGGAGAAAATGAACAGCAAAAATGAAAGAAAAAATACAGAATTTATGTTCATCTCAATTAATCACCTCACTCTAGCAAATTCAGCAGTACATCAAGAGAAAAAAAGGCGAAATGTCATTTAAATCCTTAAGACCATCATCACCCCCGGTAAACCTCTAAATTCATGCCATACACCTATTCCAACAAAAGGGAAGGGTCAGCTCATGGTATGCTGGCATTAACATGTGTAAGGTAGCTAGGATACACTACCATCTCGGCAGAACGACAATCTCACTTATTATATTTTACCATCAGTATGTCTCAAATCAAGCAGTACGACTCAGTAATTATTTTCAGCAAACAATGAAGTGGAAAAAAAATGAAAACAAAATAGAGAGGTTTTCTGTTCATCTCAATAATTTACCTCAATCTTCTTGAGGCAGGTTCAGTCCAAACTCCTACGCCATAAGAAAAATAACAAAATATCATTTAAATCCTGAAGACCATAATCATCACCACTAAACCTATTAATTAATGCATGCGGTACATGTAGGCCAACAAAAAGGGAGATCAACTGATGTTATCCTTGCATTAGTACTTACTGGCACAAAAGTATGTAGCGGAATGAACAGAAAAGGCAACAATACTTGCAACCTACAGAAGAGAGATCAAGAACCGTAGAAAAATAGTTTCAAATCTAAGAAACACAATAACAAACATGTGGAGGGCAGTGTGTGAGGAAGAGATTTAACCTTTTGTTTTCTTCTTCTTCTTCTTCCGGCCACCGCCGTTTTTCTCCGCCGTCGGCCGCTGGCTGCTTCACCCCGACGTGGCCGCCGCTGGCTGCTCCACCCCGACATGACCGCCGCTGCCCCTCCCTGGTCCGCCCCAGGCACGCGGTACCACCGGACCAAGGTCGCCGTCCCAGGCCCCCGCCAGGTCCGCCCCTTGGGCACCGTCCCTGGCACGCGGCTGCCCCACCCCACGGTCCGTCGATCCATGCCTGCTCCACCCCGACGTGGTCGCCGCTGGCCCTGCCTGCTCCGCACCATGGACGTCGTCCCTGGCACGCGGTTGCCCCGCCCCATGGTCCGCCGGTCCCTGCCTGCTCTGCCCCGACGTGGCCGCCGCGAGCCCGTGCGTGCTCTTCCCCGGCCCCCTACACCTGCTCCGCCCCACGAGATCCATCCCTGGCGCGCGGCTGCCCTGTCCCGCGGTCGCCGTCGCTGGCCCGTGGCTGCCCCGGCCACAAGGTCGCCGTTCCCGCTCCGCCCCGAGATCGCCCCTACTGGCAGACACGTCTTCTAATATGTTCTCTGCATCATCGCATGAAAGGGCGACCTGGTGATGGATTGGTGCACAGGGAAGAGGAAAAAACCAGGAACTTTACATGTGGTGCTTTTAAGCGGTGGAACCTAGAAGAGAGGAACACCTAGAAACAGATCGCTGAAAACTGGGAACTGCCCACCGCTTTGACCGTGGGAAGCCTCCCAACCGGTAGCCGGTTACCCTGTTCGGTAGAAAAAAAATTGACGAACGTATTAAGGAGTCCGTATTAAAGAACGTGTCTTGTGCTAATTGGAGGAGTAGGAAAGAAAATAGCCCATGAACAGTAGCAGGAGTAAACTGAGAGCGTGAATCTGACCAACTTTTATATATAGTATAATAATGCATATAATTTTTGGTGCAAGGCAAACTTTTAATAGTTTGACCAACTACTCCCTCCTTCCTAGAATAAAAGTATATACAAAAGGTTGCCAACATTTATAATCTCAAATCAATGTTGTTAGAACCATCGTGAAATATACTTTTATATTGTTTGCATTTGGTATTATAGATGTTTATGTCTTTTTTATATAGTTAGTCAAATCTAAAAAAGGTTGATTGTGACAAAAAAAAACTATATGCATCCTATTTTGAGAAGGAGGGAGTACTTTCAGAACCACTAATTGTTTTGCTTCCTTGTATAGGCCTCACAATTCGGATTGAAGTCAAGCCATAACCCCCGAGCAGGGATTTACCTATTTTTGTAACTCTTTTTATGACGGCTCCTTGTTTGGTTCTGAATCTTGGAGTTCATTCTCTGTAGAAATTACCAACCATGATGCTTTTAGGGGGGGGGGGGTTGGGGTGGAGATGCTCTTAGAAAGTACTCGTTCTCTGATCAGTAGTACCTACCAGTGCTTATTTTGTGACAAATTCTGGGGCTTCTATTGTTGAGCATTGACCTTGAATTACATGCTCAGAAAGTCTTCTCTCTGAACTTAGCTACCAGTTGCAAGAATTTCAGTGTCATGGTCAACATTTTGGGTATTTAGTAACGCCTGAGATTCGATGACATCTTTGCCGCATCAAAATTATGCAAGTAAAGATTTTTATCAACTTTGCAAAGCTGGGAAGCTCAATAGCATCATCTCAACTCTTTCTCTTGGCACCCATCCGCTCACGCAAGAATTTTGGGCTTTTGGCTGTTCAAAGTTTTTGGGCGGAGGAGAAGGGAAATTTTACTGACCAGAAGGTGTCCCTTATTCCAATCAGTTCACCAGAAAAAAACCTGAATTAATGGAGAAGAGCGGGCAATATATTTCAAAAATTCTCTTCATGCCTAGGTTCCACCAGGCCTTGGACATGGGATCAATCAAAGCTGCAACTATTTTACAAGGTCTCTGTTTCTGTCGGTACTACCGAGTTTGATATACTCCCTCCTTTCTAAAATAGGATGCATATAATTTTTGGTGCAAAGCAAACTTTTAATAGTTTGACCAACTACTCCCTCCTTCCTAGAATAAACGTATATAGAAAATGTTGCCAACATTTATAATCTCAAATCAATTTTGTTAGAACCATCATGAAATATACTTTCATATTGTTTGCATTTGGTATTATAGATGTTTATGTCTTTTTTATATAGTTAGTCAAATCTAAAAAAAGGTTGACTGTTACAAAAAAAAACTATATGCATCCTATTTTGGGAAGGAGGGAGTACTTTCAGAACCACTAATTCTTTTGCTTCCTTGCATAGGCCTCACAATTCGGATTGAAGTCAATCCATAACCCCCGAGCGGGGATTTACCCATTTTTGTAACTATTTTTATGACGGCTCCTTGTTAGGTTTTGAATCTTGGAGTTCATTCTTTGTCGAAATTACCAAGCATGATGCTTTTAGGGACAAAAACTAGCCGCTATTCAGATTGGAACCTCCGAGATCTCCTTCCTGGTGGTAGTGTCTATTTTAAAGGTTACTTGATCTACTTGGTAGCACCAAATACACATCGGGGAATTAGCTTTTTTCGCCCGACAATTCAAATTGTGAATTAGTCCGACACTACTGGGTTTCACCATTTGAAAGTTCTTGGCATGTTAATTTTCCAGATAACGGTCGGATTTTCACTTTTGCCTACAATTACCCCCTTCACACCCTAAGCCAAAGTGAGCCAGCTGAGTGAGTTGAGAAGATCTAAACCCCTTGCTTGAGCTCAAATCCTATCCTTTGCACCAACTCCATGTTTTCAATTCTAATTATTTGAGATCCATGCTTTTTGGGAGAATTTCTTTGTGAATCTTCGCATCAACTTCAAGATCCATATGTGTCACTTCTTAAAGGATGCTTGTCTCCTAGCCAGTTAGTGTGTCACTTGGAAACCTTCATGGTGTATGGTGACGGAGCCAAGCAGTTTGTGAAGGATGTAGATCGCCTACTACATTTGAAGATCAACCTCTTAGTGGTTAGGCATGAACTTTATAGGTTGGTCTGGGTGACCATGAATTTTGTGTCCTAGCCTTCTCCAACGAATATGAAGGATAACGCCAACTATTCAAACCTCGCGATACATCCTGATGTTTGTGATCCCTCTTTCCCTAGCTCTTTTACTTTCATGTAATCCACTTTTCACTAGTTTAATCTTAAATTTGCATGCTTTTTTTGACAAAGTAGTTTGCATGCTTAGGGTGTTGTAGGCATCAAGTAAAAAAGAATTGGTTTAAAAGCAACCAATTTTAGCCTAAGTTCTTGAGATTGCCTATTCACCCCCTCCAGTCGACATAGGTGTTCTTTCAAGATGATGACACCGGAGTACTATCGCAAGATGAACAACATCTCCGCACCATGTAGAACATCGACAAACACATGTATGACGACGAGGTGATCGGCTATATCTTAGTTGGCCTAGGCTCGGAATATAACACACTGATCATAACGCTCACCTTCATCAACAACCAAACTTCAATTACTTAGTGAGCTATATTCATAAATGCTAAGTTGTGATAGTAGGGCTCACACGACAAGCTCCAGAGTGAAATTCTCCTTCTGGGGAACAATATCGTATGCAGCCAAAGCGGACACCAATGCAGTAGCGGAGGAGGCTATCAAGCCAGATACGACAACATCTGTGGTTGTGTGACCATGGCGGTCACAACGACGACATTAAGTGCCAAGTGTGCAGAAATGTCGAGCATGGTGTGTTTCACATTCGCAACTGCTTCAACCATGCTGAAAGTATAGAGATGGTAAACCTAGAGGGGGGGTGAATAGGTTTCTACAAGTTTTAATTATTTATTTGCAATATTAGGCTTTGCGGAATATAAAGGTGAGCCTAATGCAAACTAAGTGAAGCAACCTATATGAGGATACAACTAACTCGAGCACGAAGGCTCTCTCAGGCAGTTAAATCACAAGTAAGGAGTTCGGTTAGAGATAACCGATAGCACGCGGAGACGAGGATGTATTCCCGTGTTCCCTTGCTTTGCAACAAGGTACGTCACGTTTAGAGGGGTGGAGGTCCCACGAAGGATTCCCCACGCCACGAAGGCTCACCCTATTCTCCGGAGCCTATCCCACGAAGGAATAGCTCACTCACTTGTGGTAGACTTTGAGGTAGCCTCCAAACCTTCACTATCTTGCCCGGAGCAAATCCACAGCCCGGATGCTTCCGGACTCCTCTTGCCCACCTAGGGGTTCCAAGGAACCCTAGGAAGCAAGCTTCTTGATGAATACAAGGGGGAATGAGATTTGGCTTGGTAGAACAGTAGATCGGGTCCTCCTCTAGCGATTCCCCGGAGGGATTTGAGTTTGGGTGGAGGAGGAGGTAGATCTGGAGGCTTTTGGTGTTTCTAGCAATGGAGTAAGAGAGAGAGAGAGAGAGCTCAAGAACAGCTTGTAGTGTAGTGCTTAACTGTTCAGAGGTAGGAGAAGGCCTATTTATAGTGTTCTTCGAAATATGGCCGTTGGTCACTTGCCACCTCAGCTTTTTCCTCGAGAATCCCGGTTTACCGGGCCACAGACCGGACAGCCCGGTGGTGAGGCCGGTCAGACCGGACCAGCGACCGGACGCCCTTTGCTGGTCCTGGAGCTCCTCCGGTTGGCGGCCGGTTGGCGCCCGGTTGGCGACCGATCGACCGGGCCGTGTGCCGGACTCGCCGGTCTGTAGGCCGGTTGACCGGTCGGCAACCGGATTTGCTGTGTTCTCGTGTGGAGCCTGGTTGGCGGCCGGTCGACCGGGTCGTGCGCCAGACTTGCCCCGGTTGGCGACCGGTTGACCGAGCTGTGCGCCGGACTGGCCGGTTGCAGGCCCGGTTGGACCGGGCTGCGGACCGAATTCTCGCTGTAGACCCCTTTTCGATTGTTGTTGAAGTGGGGGGTCTCCTTTAGCCTTCTTGTTCCTTTGATACACCATTTATGCCTCATTGCCTAATACCTGAGATCATCCTTACAAACATATTAGGCCAAATACTCTAGCACGGTGTCATTGTTACCAAAATAATGGATAAGGGTAAAATACCCTTACAATCTCCCCCTTTTGGTATACGATGACAAACCGAGCTAGAGTCACAAATAGATATTATGATAAGCTCTAAACCTTGATTCCATATAAGATATTACGACAACTCCCCCATAATGTGTGCACTTGGAGAATTTGCGTTTAAATGCAAAGTGCACCATTTGTGAAACATGAGAAGCTCCCCCAATATCTTTAGGAAACAAGCATGGTATGGAGATGTGTATATCAAGATATATAAGCATAGCACACATAATCATCCTAACATAGAGTAGCACACATAATAGTCGTCCATACACATCCATACATGAATTATTGGAAGTAGCAAATGGTTCTTGAAAACTCAAAGCAAATAAGCACAAGCCATATAAAATCCAAATAAAGCAACTCCCATGGCTTGTGGCAATCAAAGAACCCCGTGGTCCTAGACTCTACTCTCTTATCCCCCTTTGGCATCGGAACACCAAAAAGGCGAAGAAAAAAAAGGAGAGATGCTATCGCACCCATCAGTAGAACTCATGCCCGGTCGACCAGGAGCTCTCGCCATCTCCGCGTGCAGCCTCATCAACCTCATCCTCATCACCATCATCATCAGTAGGGGTAGGAGCACGAGCAGGAAAGGCACCATGAGCGTAAACGGAGAAATCGAAGTTCTGGATCATCTCATCGGTAAGGAGAGGCATCTCCCACTGAGGTGCTACCACAGGCTCCAACTCAGGTCCAGAAGGAGGAACGGGGTGGTTTCGTGAAGCCATGAACTCATTCTGGCGCCTCCGTGTCTCCTGGGTCATAGTAAGGGTCTGATGTGCAACATCATTGGTGTTCTTGCACATTTGCCACATGCTAGAGAAGAAGCAAGCAGCACCATGCTTGGAGCGCCGAGAGTAGCTGGAGCTAGCATCATGATCATGGCGTTCCTTGGAACGGCGCTCAGTGGAGGGCATCATGGAGGGAACGTCTGGACGAGTCGCCTCCTAAATGGGTATCCTGAATGGGTCCATGATGACTCGTTCTTCAAGAACGTTGAGAGGAGCGGGAACAATGTAGTTGATGAGCCGCTGAACATACTGAGCATAGTTGGGAGTCATGCGGTCCATAACTGCACGCTTCAGCTCACAGTGGATAAGATCACAGCCATCAATCTTCCTCACCCTGGCAGGATGGCAATAGTACATCAGATTGAGGTGATAGTTCCTGACTTCACTTGTGTCGCCAGACTTGCTGATGAGGCTTTCACGGAACATCTTGGCAAGGACAAGGTATGAGTAATACATCCCAGAGATAGTGGGAGGTCCAGCTGTAGGGTCTGCAGGATAGCAGAAGGAGATGTCACCCTTAGTAAGCTTGGACCGTGAATGAATCTTGTACCCTGGAGTACTATCACCACCACAACCCATGGCTGCACGGAACTGAGAGTAGGTGCATGAGTACTTTTCCTTGCCAGTCATTGATACGTCTCCGACGTATCGATAATTTCTTATGTTCTATGCCATATTATTGATGATACCTACATGTTTTATGCACACTTTATGTCATATTCGTGCATTTTCTGGAACTAACCTATTAACAAGATGCCGAAGTGCCGTTCTCGTTTTCTGCTGTTTTTGGTTTCGAAATCCTAGTAACGAAATATTCTCGGAATTGGACGAAACGAAGACCCGTGTTCCTATTTTCACCGGAAGCATCCGGAACACCCGGAAGGACCGCGAGGGGGGCACCGGGCCCCTGCACCATAGGCCGGCGCGGCCCAGGCCCCGGCCGCGCCGCCATATGGTGTGGCCACCCCTTCGACCCTCCTGCGCCGCCTCTTCGCCTATATAAAGCCTCCGTCGCGAAAACCCCGAGGCGAAGAACCACGATACGGAAAACCTTCCGCAGCCGCCGCCATCGCGAAGCCAAGATCCGGGGGACAGAGTCTCCGTTCCGGCACCTCGCCGGAGCGGGGGAAGTGCCCCGGAAGGCTTCCCCATCGACACCGCTGCCATCTCCACCGCCATCTTCATCACCGCTGCTGCTCCCATGAGGAGGGAGTAGTTCTCCATCGAGGCTCGGGGCCGTACCGGTAGCTATGTGGTTCATCTCTCTCCTATGTACTTCAATACAATAATCTCATGAGCTGCCTTACATGATTGAGATTCATATGATGATGCTTGTAATCTAGATGTCATTATGCTAGTCAAGTGAGTTTTACTTATGTGATCTCCGGAGACTCCTTGTCCCACGTGTGTAAAGGTGACAAGTGTGTGCACCGTGTGGGTCTCTTAGGCTATATTTCATAGAATACTTATTCACCGTTGAATGGCATAGTGAGGTGCTTATTTATATCTCTTTATGATTGCAATGTGTTTGTATCACAATTTATCTATGTGCTACTCTAGCAATGTTATTAAAGTAGTTTTATTCCTCCCGCACGTGTGCAAAGGTGACGAGTGTGTGCACCGTGTTAGTACTTGGTTTATGCTATGATCATGATCTCTTGTAGATTGCGAAGTTAACTATTGCTATGATAATATTGATGTGATCTATTCCTCCTACATATGCATGAAGGTGACAGTGTGCATGCTATGCTAGTACTTGGTTTAGTCTTTTGATCTATCGTACACTAAAGGTTACTAAAATATGAGCATTATTGTGGAGCTTGTTAACTCCGGCATTGAGGGTTCGTGTAATCCTACGCAATGTGTTCATCATCCAACAAGAGTGTAGAGTATGCATTTATCTGTTCTGTTATGTGATCAATGTTGAGAGTGTCCACTAGTGAAAGTCTAATCCCTAGGCCTTGTTCCTAAATATCGCTATCGCTGCTTGTTTACTCGTTTTATCTGCGTTACTACCGCTGCATTACTACTGCTTGTTTACTCGCCCTGGGCAAAGCACCGTTCCGGTGCCGTTGCTACTACTTATTCATACCACCCGTATTTCACTATCTCTTCGCCGAACTAGTGCACCTATTAGGTGTGTTGGGGACACAAGAGACTTCTTGCTTTGTGGTTGCAGGGTTGCATGAGAGGGATATCTTTGACCTCTTCCTCCCCGAGATCGATAAACCTTGGGTAATCCACTTAAGGGAAACTTGCTGCCGTTCTACAAACCTCTCGCTCTTGGAGGCCCAACACTGTCTACAAGAATAGAAGCTCCCGTAGACATCAAGCACTTTTCCGGCGCCGTTGTCGGGGAGGAAAGGTAAAAAGGCACTCATACTCCGGTTCCGTGTAACAAGACTTTTCTCGGCGCCATTGTGTTTGTGCTCGAAGCTATTTCCTTTAGATCCTGCAATTGCATCTTTTTGTTTCTTGTTTACACTAGTTTGGCATAATGGACAACAATGAGCTTCTTATTCTATTTCCTGATTTAAAACATGGATTGTTTGATGCGAAAATTAAAAAACCTATGAAATCTTATTTGCATGCTGGTAGTAATATTAGTATGAACGCTTTGAACACCATTGTTGATAATAATATAGAAAGTTCTAAGCTTGGGGAAGCTGGTTTTCATGATCTTTTTAGTCCCCCAAGCATTGAGGAGAAAATTTTCTTTGATGATACTTTGCCTCCTATTTGTGATGATTATAATAGTGGTCTTTTGGTACAACCTACTATGGAGAGTAAATTTTATTGTGATTATACTATGCCTCCTACACTTGATGAGAATAATAATGATAGCTACTATGTTGAATTTGCTCCCACTATTACTAATAAAATTGATTATGCTTATGTGGAGAGTAATAATTTTATGCATGAGACTCATGATAAGAAAGCTTTATGTGATAGTTATATTGTTGAGTTTGCTCATGATGCTACTGAAAGTTATTATGAGAGAGGAAAATATGGTTGTAGAAATTTTCATGTTACTAAAATACCTCTCTATGTGCTGAAATTTTTGAAGCTACACTTGTTTTATCTTCTTATGCTTGTTACTTTGCTCTTCATGAACTTGTTTATTTACAAGACTCCTATGCATAGGAAGCATGTTAGACTTAAATGTGTTTTGAATTTGCCTCTTGATGCTCTCTTTTGCTTCACATACTATCTCTTGCGAGTGCATCATTAAAACTGCTGAGCCCATCTTAACGGCTATAAAGAAAGAACTTCTTGGGAGATAACCCATGTGTTATTTTGCTACAGTACTTTGTTTTATATTTGTGTCTTGGAAGTTGTTTACTACTTTAGCAACCTCTCCTTATCTTAGTTTTATGTTTTGTTGTGCCAAGTAAAGTCTTTGATAGTAAAGTAAATACTAGATTTGGATTACTCGCGCAGTTCCAGATTTCTTTGTCTGTCACGAATCTGGATCTATCTCCCTCGTAGGTAGCTCAGAAAATTAAGCCAATTTACGAGCATGATCCTCAGATATGTACGCAACTTTCATTCAATTTGAGCATTTTCGTTTGAGCAAGTCTGGTGGCCTAATAAAACCCATCTTTACGGACTGTTCTGTTTTGACAGATTCTGTCTTTTATTTCGCATTGCCTCTTTTGCTATGTTGGATGAATTTCTTTGATCCACTAATGTCCAAGTAGCTTTATGCAATGTCCAGAAGTGTTAAGAATGATTGTGTCACCTCTGAACATGTGAATTTTTATTATGCACTAACCCTCTAATGAGTTGTTTCGAGTTTGGTGTGGAGGAAGTTTTCAAGGATCAAGAGAGGAGTATGATGCAATATGATCAAGGAGAGTGAAAGCTCTAAGCTTGGGGATGCCCCGGTGGTTCACCCCTGCATATTATAAGAAGACTCAAGCGTCTAAGCTTGGGGATGCCCAAGGCATCCCCTTCTTCATCGACAACATTATCGGGTTCCTCCCCGAAACTATATTTTTATTCCGTCACATCTTATGTACTTTGCTTGGAGCGTCGGTTTGTTTTTGTTTTTGTTTTGTTTGAATAAAATGGATCCTAGAATTCACTTTATGGGAGAGAGACACGCTCCGCTGTAGCATATGGACAAGTATGTCCTTAGGCTCTACTCATAGTATTCATGGCGAAGTTTCTTCTTCGTTAAATTGTTATATGGTTGGAATTGGAAAATACTACATGTAGTAACTCTAAAATGTCTTGGACAATTTGATACTTGGCAATTGTTGTGCTCATGTTTAAGCTCTTGCATCATATACTTTGCACGCATTAATGAAGAAATACTTAGAGCTTGCTAATTTGGTTTGCATATTTGGTTTCTCTAGAGTCTAGATAACATCTAGTATTGAGTTTTGAACAACAAGGAAGACGGTATAGAATCTTATAATATTTACAATATGTCTTTTATGTGAGTTTTGCTGTACCGTTCATCCTTGTGTTTGTTTCAAATAACCTTGCTAGCCTAAACCTTGTATCGAGAGGGAATACTTCTCATGCATCCAAAATACTTGAGCCAACCACTATGCCATTTGTGTCCACCATACCTACCTACTACATGGTATTTATCCGCCATTCCAAAGTAAATTGCTTGAGTGCTACCTTTAAAATTCCATCACTCACCTTTACAATATATAGCTCATGGGACAAATAGCTTAAAAACTATTGTGGTATTGAATATGTACTTATGCACTTTATCTCTTATTAAGTTGCTTGTTGTGCGATAACCATGTTTCTGGGACGCCATCAACTATTCTTTGTTGAATATCATGTGAGTTGCTATGCATGTCCGTCTTGTCTGAAGCAAGAGAATCTACCACCTTCATGGTTGGAGCATGCATATTGTTAGAGAAGAACTTTGGGCCGCTAACTAAAGCCATGATTCATGGTGGAAGTTTCAGTTTGGACATATATCCTCAATCTCATATGAGAATAATAATTGTTGCCGCATGCTTATGCATTAAAGAGGAGTCCATTATCTGTTGTCCATGTTGTCCCGGTATGGATGTCTAAGTTGAGAATAATCAAAAGCGAGAAATCCAAAATGCGAGCTTTCTCCTTAGACCTTTGTACAGGCGGCATGGAGGTACCCCATTGTGACACTTGGTCAAAACATGTGCATTGCAAAGATCCGGTAGTCCAAGTTAATTAGGACAAGGTGCGAGCACTATTAGTATACTATGCATGAGACTTGCAACTTGTAAGATATAATGTACATAACTCATATGCTTTATTACTACCGTTGACAAAATTGTTTCATGTTTTCAAAATAAAAGCTCTAGCACAAATATAGCAATCGATGCTTTCCTCTTTGAAGGACCATTCTTTTTACTTTTATGTTGAGTCAGTTCACCTATCTCTCTCCACCTCAAGAAGCAAACACTTGTGTGAACTGTGCATTGATTTCTACATATTTGCATATTGTACTTGTTATATTACTCTATGTTGACTATTATCCATGAGATATACATGTTACAAGTTGAAAGCAACCGCTGAAACTTATTCTTCCTTTGTGTTGCTTCAATGCCTTTACTTTGATTTATTGCTTTATGAGTTAACTCTTATGCAAGACTTATTAATACTTGTCTTGAAGTACTATTCATGAAAAGTCTTTGCTTTATGATTCAGTTGTTTACTCATGTCATTACCATTGTTTTGATCGCTGCATCCACTACATATGTTTACAAATAGTATGATCAAGGTTATGATGGCATATCACTTCAGAAATTATCTTTGTTATCGTTTTACTCGCTCGGGACGAGCGTAACTAAGCTTGGGGATGCTTGATACGTCTCCGACGTATCGATAATTTCTTATGTTCTATGCCATATTATTGATGATACCTACATGTTTTATGCACACTTTATATCATATTCGTGCATTTTCTGGAACTAACCTATTAACAAGATGCCGAAGTGCCGGTTCTCGTTTTCTGCTGTTTTTGGTTTCGAAATCCTAGTAACGAAATATTCTCGAATTGGACGAAATCGAAGACCCAGGTTCCTATTTTCACCGGAAGCATCCAGAACACCCGGGAAGGACCAGAGGGGGCACCGGGCCCCCGCACCATAGGCCGGCGCGGCCCGGGCCCCGGCCGCGCCGCCATATGGTGTGGCCACCCCTTCGACCCTCTCGCGCCGCCTCTTCGCCTATATAAAGCCTCCGTCGCGAAAACCCCGAGGCGAAGAACCACGATACGGAAAACCTTCCGGAGCCGCCGCCATCGCGAAGCCAAGATCCGGGGGACAGAGTCTCCGTTCCGGCACCTCGCCGGAGCGGGGAAGTGCCCCCGGAAGGCTTCCCCATCGACACCGCTGCCATCTCCACCGCCATCTTCATCACCGCTGCTGCTCCCATGAGGAGGGAGTAGTTCTCCATCGAGGCTCGGGGCTGTACCGGTAGCTATGTGGTTCATCTCTCTCCTATGTACTTCAATACAATAATCTCATGAGCTGCCTTACATGATTGAGATTCATATGATGATGCTTGTAATCTAGATGTCATTATGCTAGTCAAGTGAGTTTTACTTATGTGATCTCCGGAGACTCCTTGTCCCACGTGTGTAAAGGTGACGAGTGTGTGCACCGTGTGGGTCTCTTAGGCTATATTTCATAGAATACTTATTCACTCGTTGAATGGCATAGTGAGGTGCTTATTTATATCTCTTTATGATTGCAATGTGTTTGTATCACAATTTATCTATGTGCTACTCTAGCAATGTTATTAAAGTAGTTTTATTCCTCCCGCACGTGTGCAAAGGTGACAGATGTGTGCACCGTGTTAGTACTTGGTTTATGCTATGATCATGATCTCTTGTAGATTGCGAAGTTAACTATTGCTATGATAATATTGATGTGATCTATTCCTCCTACATATGCATGAAGGTGACGAGTGTGCATGCTATGCTAGTACTTGGTTTAGTCTTTTGATCTATCTTACACTAAAGGTTACTAAAATATGAGCATTATTGTGGAGCTTGTTAACTCCGGCATTGAGGGTTCGTGTAATCCTACGCAATGTGTTCATCATCCAACAAGAGTGTAGAGTATGCATTTATCTATTCTCGTTATGTGATCAATGTTGAGAGTGTCCACTAGTGAAAGTCTAATCCCTAGGCCTTGTTCCTAAATATCGCTATCGCTGCTTGTTTACTCGTTTTACTGTACGTTACTACTCGCTGCATTACTACCGCTTGTTTACTCGCCCGGGCAAAGCACTGTTCTGGTCCCGTTGCTACTACTTATTCATACCACCTGTATTTCAATATCTCTTCGCCGAACTAGTGCACCTATTAGGTGTGTTGGGGACACAAGAGACTTCTTGCTTTGTGGTTGCAGGGTTGCATGAGAGGGATATCTTTGACCTCTTCCTCCCTGAGATCGATAAACCTTGGGTAATCCACTTAAGGGAAACTTGCTGCCGTTCTACAAACCTCTGCTCTTGGAGGCCCAACACTGTCTACAAGAATAGAAGCTCCCGTAGACATCAGTCATCCAGGTGATGGTGCGGTCCTCATCATCATGGAAGAAAACGGTGCAGTGGAACTGGCGGACTAGGAGAGGACAGAAGGTAGGATCCTCTTGGTGATCATCAGGCTTCAGGCACACAAGGTCATACAAGCCCATACCCTTCAAGGTTTCAACCACAAAGCGGTACTTTGTGGCTTCATGCAAGGCAAGCTCTTCAGGATTGATGGCCTTGGGCGATACAATATCACCATTCTTCATAAACTCATGAGAATCATAGTAACCATCCCATAGGGCTGCTTGTGTCTTGGTCCAGAAGAACTTGTCCCCACGAAGGTAAGTTCGTTGCTCAAAGCGATACGGATTCACCGTCCTCATTTCCTGCCACTCAACACGGTTTGCATTCCCAACATTGAAAGTTGGCACTATTTCATCATCCTCTTGGGCGGCATGCTTATCCTTCTTCTTGCCACCAACAGACTTGCTTCTACCCCCAGCTGAGCTGCCAATGTCAGTACCCTGATGAGCTTGAGTGGGTACGCGACTACTAGAACGGCGGGGAGGATCAGTCCTACCTCTCTTGGAAACATTGCCACGTGCCTCACCACTCCAACTACCTGTGAATGAGAAAATAGAGCAGGGATAGCAGTGGGGTAAGTGTACATGTCATGAGTAAGAGGGAAGCCAAAAAGCATAGCATATATCCAAGTGTATCGATGAGATTTGTGCGAAAACTGGGCAATCTGGCGCACAGGCCGGTCCAACCGGGCAGCAGACCGGACGAGCCGGTTGGCGACCGGTTGACCGGGCCGCACGCCGGGCCGGCCGGTTGAGCGGCCGGTCGACCGAGCTGGTGACCGGATCTGTCGATTTGTGAAGTTTTGCCCAGATTTTCTACCACAAATTCTTGCAAAAACTCATAAACTTGAATATAGACTATAGCAATAGAGTGGAGTAAGTGCATTGTGTTGTGAGACACTCTAAAGGCATGAGGACTTACAAACCCTAACCCTAACCCTAAAATTTCCCAAATCTTGTCAAAAATTTGCAATGTGTGAGGGGGACTAGAGGATAGGGAGAAAGATAGATCACATTACCCGAAGACATGGTCCTTCTTGATCAAGAGAGCAAGAACAACACTAGGTAGGGCTTGAAACCCAAGAACTCCAAGATTTCCCAAAATAGCTTGAGAGGGACCAAATCCTTTGGTGGAGATGTTCCAAGGGGCCCGATCTATGGTTTGGTGAAGTTTGGGGGGGGGGGGGTCTTGTGGTGGGAAGGCCCTAGGGCGTGGTGGAGGTGATGGGGGCGTCGGCAATGGAGGTGTGGGAGTTGGGGAGAATGAGGAAGAAGACCCCAAGGGGTATCCTCTTCCACACATAACAGGCCGCGCGGCCGGTCGGGCGCCCGGTCGAACCGGACCTGGCGCCGGCCGATCCGGCGCAGAGGCTGGTCCAACCGGGCCAGAGACCGGCCGCCCAGTTTTATCTCGTTTTCGCCTCGTTTTGCCCCTATGCATTGTGTAAATGTGTGTGAATGCTCAGATGATGACATGTACATATAGATAGATAGATGATGATGAGATGAGCATAGACATGGGGTTGGAAACACAAGATTCTATAGGCATACCCATTGGAGAGAAAATCCAAACAAGATGTAAATAGCAATAATGGGTATGAGTCGAAATATATATCAAGAATCATAAGTCATTTTGAAATGATTTTTGCAATAAGATCATTTGGCCTTATATAGTCAAATCAAGTTGTAATGAAGGCTCAATGAGGGGCGGGAGATTACTCCCCCTATGTGAAAGCGCAAATGTCATGAGACCTCGAAGAGACATGCTTGGGTCCATATAATGACATTGGGTCTATTTATGTTGCACACATAGGTATGCATCTTACCAAGACATGGTAGGATGGCTATCCCCATATGTGCTATGCTTCTAAGCTAGATAGCAAGATAAATGCAAGAATATAGTGCAAGAAGTTAATCAATCCAAGTTTTTAGGATCAAGAATACCAAGTTCTCCTCTCAAGTTAACAAAGCGGGCTTCATCCAAAGGCTTAGTGAAAATATCCGCCAATTGGTAGGTTGTTCCCACATGAGTGAGATCAATATCCTTATTGGCAACATGATCACGTAGGAAGTGATGGCGAATGTCAATATGTTTGGTGCGACAATGTTGAACCGGGTTATTGGCGATCTTAATTGCACTTTCATTGTCACAAAGAAGAGGCACCGTACCAAGAGACACACCATAGTCTTTCAAGGTTTGCTTCATCCATAACAATTGAGTGCAACAAGATGCCGCGGATATGTATTCGGCTTCGGCGGTGGATAAAGCGGTGGAGTTTTGTTTCTTGGATGACCAACTCACCAATGACCGTCCAATAAATTGGCAAGCCCCGGAGGTAGACTTCCGATCAACTTTATCACCGGCCCAATCGGAATCCGAATAGCCAATGAGTTCAAAGGTTGACCCTTTTGGATACCATAGCCCGAGAGTTGGAGTGAGAACAAGGTATCTTAGAATCCGTTTGACCACCATTAGATGGCTCTCCTTGGGAGCGGATTGAAAACGAGCACACATCCCTACACTTAGCATGATATCCGGCCTAGAGGCACAAAGGTAGAGCAAGGATCCTATCATGGAGCGGTATACCTTTATGTCCACATCCTTCTCACCGTCACATGAACCAAGTTGCCCCTTTACGGGCATGGGTGTCTTCATTGGGCTTGCATTGGTCATGTTGAATTTCTTGAGCATGTCCTTCACATACTTTTCCTGAGAGATGAAGGTGCCTTTTGCAAGTTGCCTCACTTGGAAGCCTAGGAAGAACTTCAACTCTCCCATCATGGACATCTCAAATTTCCTAGTCATCAATAGCTCAAAAGCTTTGTTATGATTGGGGTTAGTTCCACCAAAGATAATATCATCAACATATATTTGACATATAAATAGGCCACCCCCTTTAACCCGTTTGGTGAAAAGGGTGGAATCGACCGTACCCATGCAAAACCCATCATGTAGTAAGAAATCCCTAAGGAACTCATACCAAGCACGTGGAGCTTGCTTGAGACCGTAGAGTGCCTTATGGAGTAAATACACGTGGTTGGGTCGGCATGGGTCTTCGAAACCCGGGGTTGAGCCACATATGCGGTTTCTTTTAGAGGACCATTCAAAAATGCACTTTTCACATCCATTTGATATAGTTCGAAATTGTGGAAAGATGCAAATGCAAGCAAAAGACGAATAGCTTCAAGATGGGCTACCGGCACAAAGGTATCCTCAAAATCCATACCTTCTATTTGGGCAAACCCTTGCGCCACTAACCTTGCTTTGTTTCGTATGACAATGCCATTCTCATCTTGCTTGTTCTTGAATACCCATTTGGTCCCAATAACATTGATGCGATGATCTTTGGGTCTCTCAACTAGAGACCATACTTCATTACGCGTGAAACACTCCAATTCTTCTTGCATAGCAATTACCCAATCCGGATCAACCAAGGCTTCATGTACCATGAGTGGTTCAAAACTAGACACAAAAGCATGGTGTTGACAATAAGTGATAAGTAATGCATGGTGTCTACGAGTTACCACTCCCCTTGAGATGCTACCAAGGACATGATCTACTTTCATGTCACTTGCCCTTGTAGCGGCCTTCCGAATGGTTCCTTCATGATCAATGAATTCATCTCTTGCTAGTGCTTGATCATGAGGGACCACTTGAGCTTGATCATGAGTTGAGGATGTTTCTTGATCATCATCATGGTCTTGCTCCGTGGAATGAGGACTTTCTTCTTGTTCTTTGGAATGTGACTCATCTTGAGTGGAGGATGGTTCTTGAGTTGCACTTGATGGTTCGACTTGAGTTGAGCTAGGCTCCACTTGAGCCGTGCTTGATACTTCTATTCCATCATCTTGATCATCACTATGAATTTCCATGGGCCGAATGTGTCCAATGCCCATATGCTTGATGGCACTAGATGGATCATCATCATTACCTGCAACACATGGAACAAATTGCTCCACTTGGGAGCCATTATCCTCCAAGAACTCCACGTCACAAGATACTTCAATAGTCCCGGTGGACCGGTTGTAGTACCTATAGGCGTGAGAGTTCTCCGCATAACCAACAAATATGCCCTCTATGGTTCTAGTTTCAAATTTACCGAGCTTCCCTTTGTTGTTCTTAACAAGGCATTTGCATCCAAAGACACGAATGTACATGACATTAGGCTTGTTACCGGTAAGAAGCTCGTATGGAGTTTTGTTGTGGAGGGGACGGAGGAAGAGCCGGTTGGAGTAGTGGACGGCCGTAGAGATGGCTTCTCCCCAAAAGTTGTGGGGTGAGTTGAATTCACTCAACATGGTTCTTGCCATCTCAATGATTGTTCGGTTCTTCCTTTCAACAACACCATTTTGTTGAGGGGTGTATGGCGCCGAAAACTCATGCTTGATGCCCTCATCATCGACAAACTCTCGCATGGTGTAGTTCTTGAACTCGGTGCCATTGTCGGTCCTTATCGCCTTGATCTCGGATTCATACATACGTTGAGCTTTCTTGGCGAAGACAATGAATTCCCTATGGGTCTCGTCCTTAGACTTAAGGAGAAAGACCCAAGAGTATCTTGAGTAATCATCAACAATGACGAGTCCATACTTGCTCCCACCAAGAGTATCATAATGTGATGGCCCAAAGAGATCCAAATGAAGGAGCTCCAAAGGCCTAGATGTAGTGACGATACTCTTGATAGGATGTCTCTTCTTGAGTTGCTTTCCGGCTACACATGCACTGCAAACACGATCTTTATCAAAAGAAATGCTGGTTAGTCCCACAATGTGTTCACCCTTTAGGAGTTGTTTGAGATTCCTCATGTTGACATGACCAAGGCGGCGATGCCACAACCATCCTTCGTCATGCTTGGTCGCCATTAGACATGTGGAGTGAGAGGAGCTCTCTTTCGAGAGGTCAACCACGTAAAGGTTGTTCTCCACATATCCAACAAGGACCAATTTGAGATTGTCACTCCTAAAGACTTTCACACAATAATTAGTAAAATATGAATTGTAACCGGCATCGGCAAGATGATATATAGAAAGTAAGTTATAGCCAAGGGATTCAACAAGCATAACCGTCTCAAGGCACAAGTCCTTAGAGATTGCTACCTTGCCATACCCAAGTACCTTTCCCTTTGAGTTATCACCAAAGGTAATGCTTGACTTCTTGTTGATATCTTCAATGAATTGATCAAGCACACCTCTTCCTCCGGTCATATGATTGGTGCATCCACTATCAAACACCCATTTTGGACCACCGGAGGAATACCCCTACAAAATCAAGTAGAGGATTTAGGAACCCATCGATTAATGGGTTCCTTTGCAATGGCACTAATATCTTTTGGTACCCAAATTGAGTACTCTCTATAAGCATAGCCATTAGGAGGGCCAACATAGTTAGCATAGACATCACCATAATAATCAACAAATAATGCATAGTGATCGTTTGGCCCCGTGCGGTCACCACTAGTGGCTTTGCCCTTTGAGGCTTTGACATTATTAGTGACCTTCTTATTCTTATCTTGAGCGGGTTTCTCCTTGTTGTAGTTCTTCTTCTTGTGAGACTTGGGAACATATCCAAGTCCAAACTTTTGATTGTTTGACCTTTGCTTACTCAAGAGGTCATCCAATCCCATCTTGTTCTTGGCGGTGGTGAACTTTGCAAGTTCCTTTGTTAACCTAACATTTTCCTCAAGAATAGATGCATGCTCACAAGAGGATTCATTAGGATGATAGTCGAGATCATATTTAGTCACCAAGGATTCAAGATATGCATTGGTCTCAACATGCAAAGAGAGTTCCTCTTGTAAACGAACATGTTCCTCAACAAGCTTAGCATGCTCACTAGTAAAAGATGTAGGGGAACTAGCATGCTTTTCAACAACAATGGGATCCTTCATTGATTCAAGTGCTTTTGTGTAGGTTTCTTGGAGTAGGTCATGGTTCTCTCCAAGTTTCTTGAGCTCATCCTTTACAAGCTTGTTAGCTCTTTCAAGGTGGTCAAGATCCCTAGTGAGAGAAGCATGAGCAACTTCAAGTTCCTCCTTTGAGGTATGGAGCACTTGAGTCAAAGATTGAGCCCTATCAATAGTTTCTAGGTCCTTAACTTTATCAAGTTCATAAGTTTCAATTTGTTGCTTAAGACCTTGAGATATGCACCTTTCGGTTTTTAGCTCTTGTCTTAGGAGATTGAATCTCCGTTCCTTCTCATTTAAATGATATTCTAATTCCTCAATGGACTCATCCTTTTCCTTGAGTGAGTCCATCAAGAAATCAAACTTGACAAGAGCTTCACCATGAAGGGTGCATCTAACATCATAGAGTTCCTTAAGCACAATTAATTCTTCTTGATTTTCGTTTTCATCATCAAGAACACTAGATAGGGAAGGTGGAGGTTCCATTACCTTGGTTTCCCTTGCCATAAGACAAGAGCCAACGATTGTAGAGGAGGGAGAGTCATCGGAGTCATCATCTTGAGTTGTTCTTGCCATGAAGGAAGAACCAACATCATTCTCCGTGGAGTAGTCCTTGGAGTAGTCATATGTGAAGAGTGACCCGGGCTTGGAGAAAGCCAAGCCGGCCACCCCGGCCACCCCGGCCTCCTTCTCCTCATCTTCCTCTTCATCATCGGACAAGTACTCGGCTCCAACAAAGGCTCTTCCCTTGTTCTTCTTGAATCGATCGTTGATTGGGTTTGGCTTCAATCTTGGCTTGACCCCTTTGATGAATCTTGGCTTGTCTACCCTTTTCTCATAAGGGCACTCATTTGCAAAGTGGCTATCTTCATCACAATTGTAGCAAGTTCTCTTCTTCTTCTTGTCATTGAGGAGCATTGGAAACTTTGCCTTGTATTTCTTGGCAAAGAAAGCAAAGTCGGTAGCAATGTCACTAGTTGAAGTCATCTCTTCTTCTTCTTCAATTTCATAGTCTTCATTGCTTCCATGATCGGCCCTAGCTTTGAGAGCAAGGTTGTGTGGCGCTTCATGGTTGTGTGAGGATTCATCAAAACGGTTCATTGCCATGAGCCTCTTTCCCGCTTTGGCCATGTTTTCATTGGCGGCCACATAGGAGACGAGATCATCGGAGTTGAGATCGGCACTCTTGGTCATGATTTGCAAGTTGAGTGCAAGGTTGGTGTCTTGTTGCTTGACGGCAATCATAGTAATGACCTTGGACTTTATGAATGCTTCATTCGTCTCGAAGCCATCATTGTACTTCTCAACACCAAGTCCCTTGACTCTTACTCTAAGAGCACCAAGCCTAACGTAGGCATCGGACATGGATTCTCCATCTCGAATCATGAACTGGTGAGCCTCTTGCTTTGCGGTCTCATAAAGAGCTGATTGGATCAAATCGGTTCCCTCTTGGAGTACTACGATCCGATCCCACAACTCTTTAGCGGAGTCGATGTCATTGACTTGGTCAAGAAGCTTGCGGTTGATGCCACTTCTAATCTTGTCACGTGCGGAGGCATTGAGTTGACGGTTGTAGAACTCGGTGGAGGTCAACCGAATGGGATCTTGTGGCTCCCGGTATCCATGAACAATGATCTCCCATAACTCCACACTGCAGCTGCGAATATGAGATTCCATAGAAGATTTCCAAAAAGGAAAGTGAGTTCCATCAAAATGGGGAACATTCCCACTATGGTTTATATGAGGCATGGGTGAAGTGTTTTTGGGATAGTCATGATTAACTTCATGGAAATTCCCTAGAGAGGCCGAAGCCGTACTAGGAGGAGGTCCACTAGTTAATTTCTTAAGCATGGAAGACATTTCTGTCATTTGGTTTTGTAGCTCATCCTCCTTTTTATTCTTCTCGGCAACATATGCCAAGAGTCTAGATTTCATCTCTTTAACCGAAAGGTTAGAGTCGTCATCTAGACCCTCGAAGAGTTTATCCATCTCACTCTTAAGGCGGTGAAGCCCTTAATAAGAGTCCAGGCTCTGATACCAATTGAAAGTATAGAGATGGTAAACCTAGAGGGGGTGAATAGGTTTCTACAAGTTTTAATTATTTCTTTGCAATATTAGGCTTTGCGGAATATAAAGGTGAGCCTAATGCAAACTAAGTGAAGCAACCTATATGAGGATACAACTAACTCGAGCACGAAGGCTCTCTCGAGCGATTAAATCACAAGTAAGGAGTTCGGTTAGAGATAACCGATAGCACGCGGAGACGAGGATGTATTCCCGTGTTCCCTTGCTTTGCAACAAGGTACGTCACGTTTGGAGGGTGGAGGTCCCACGAAGGATTCCCCACGCCACGAAGGCTCACCCTATTCTCCGGAGCCTATCCCACGAAGGAATAGCTCACTCACTTGTGGTAGACTTTGAGGTAGCCTCCAAACCTTCACTATCTTGCCCGGAGCAAATCCACAGCTCGGATGCTTCCGGACTCCTCTTGCCCACCTAGGGTTTCCAAGGAACCCTAGGAAGCAAGCTTCTTGATGAATACAAGGGGGGATGAGATTTGGCTTGGTAGAACAGTAGATCGGGTCCTCCTCTAGCGATTCCCCGGAGGGATTTGAGTTTGGGTGGAGGAGGAGGTAGATCTGAGGCTTTTGGTGTTTCTAGCAATGGAGTAAGAGAGAGAGAGCTCAAGAACAGCTTGTAGTGTAGTGCCTAACTGTTCAGAGGTAGGAGAAGGCCTATTTATAGTGTTCTTCGAAATATGGCCGTTGGTCACTTGCCACCTCAGCTTTTTCCTCGAGAATCCCGGTTGACCGGGCCACAGACCGGACAGCCCGGTGGTGAGGCCGGTCAGACCGGACCAGCAACCGGACGCCCTTTGCTGGTCCTGGAGCTCCTCAGGTTGGCGGCCGGTTGGCGCCCGGTTGGCGACCGGTCGACCGGGCCGTGCGCCGGACTCGCCGGTCTGTAGGCCGGTTGACCGGTCGGCAACCGGATTTGCTGTGTTCTCGTGTGGAGCCCGGTTGGCGGCCGGTCGACCGGGTCGTGCGCCGGACTTTCCCCGGTTGGAGACCGGTTGACCGAGCTGTGCGCCGGACTGGCCGGTTGCAGGCCCGGTTGGACCGGGCTGCAGACCGGATTTCTGCTGTAGACCCCTTTTCGATTGTTGTTGAAGTGGGGGGTCTCCTTTAGCCTTCTTGTTCCTTTGATACACCATTTATGCCTCATTGCCTAATACCTGAGATTATCCTTACAAACATATTAGGCCAAATACTCTAGCACGGTGTCATTGTTACCAAAATAATGGATAAGGGTAAAATACCCTTACACATGCGTACCAGCCCGACGACTACCGCTCGACGTCAACCAGAGTATGCAGTGTCAACATCAAATGCTATCTCGACATCGGTGCCACAAATCATTTGACGAGTGATCTAGACCATCTCGTGGTCCACGACATACGGATAAAAGTGGAATTATGATAAACTACTTTATAAGCACAAAGCAAGTGTTTATTCTAGTATCATGACAAAGTGAAAAAAAATCCAAGTGGGGCCAACAAAGCAGGTTTGCACATTTCTCACATAGGCCATTCTATGGTTTCAGGCTCCAAAAAATCTTTAGCTCTTAGAGATATCCTTCATGTCTCCAAAATCAGTAAACACTTGCTTTGTGCTTATAAAGTAGTTTATCATAATTCCACTTTTATCCGTATTTTCTTATCCGTGTTGAGTTTATTCTAGCATCACGATGAGATGAGACGATGTTTTGTCCACATGAAAACATACCTTTTTTTTATCTGAAATGAGACATAGCCCCGGCCTCTGTATCGGTTGATGCATTTTTTCCGATAAAGATATCGATCGATGCATATGAACTTTTACTACATGAAAGCTTACTCCATTGTTTGAGTAATGTGCTTATTCTCTTTGTCGGACTGTTTAACACTTTGATGGGTCGTTTACCATCAAACAAGTTTCGTGTGTCCAATAGTATAATGCCATTTGTTCGTGCCTAAATGATAAAAATGTTGTGGACGCATGTATATATGAAATGAAACAACATCATCAAGTAGATAGGTTTATATAGCAGGCAGAAAGAGCATGATTCCAACATAATTTGTAACTTCTTATACAAAAATAAGTTGTTTGTAGCTTCCATTGTAAATCTACCGTTACTTTCTCTTTATTTTAACTAGTAAAAGTGCCCGTGCGTTGCACGGGTTACTAAAATTATTAAATATAAGTGTTCACAAACCGAGAAAATAAAATATATTCAATATTAATTCTTGTGTACATCAGGTTATCTAGAAGTACAAAATGTCATGTATATAAAGCTGAAAATTCTAAATAATATCATTTTATTTGCATACCAGTGTTATTTTAAATAATAATCTAATCCAGCTTTTCATGCTGGAGATTAGTCTAGTCGCTGCTCGTATTCAGCTTAGGTATCATGCTGGAAATCAGTCCGCATTTGATTAATCAATCTTTCAATCTCAGTAACATGATCGGAGAGCAGCTTGTCTTTGAATCCCTCACGAAGCTGAATTTTCCAGCGTGCCAAAAATTCAGAAACAATGTTCATCCAAACTAAGTTGAGCTGAGCTAACTCTGCCTCGTCCTTAAGAAGAGGTGTTTCTTAGAATTAGATGAGAAACATGCGGCCTATAGACATGTGCAACGTAGGTGAATCGAATTGGATCATAAAGAAGTTTTTGCACGGGCCAAAGTGCGCGTTCTAACTGTAGAATCTGATTAATTGTTGCGCTGATGCCTTTGCTGCCACGAAACTACTGAAGAGATCGGGAGCCTCTGGTCGATTTCTGCACAGCGCCGCCCCCCTCGCTTCCTTGTCACAAGGCCTGCTTGTCACCCCCTCCCCTAGCGGGCAAGGAACGAGTCGTTGTCCCGAACTGCTCCTTCCCCGTGCACCCCGCCGCTACGCGCCCTCTGAGAAGTCAGAATTGATCCTTTGATGTAACTGCTTATAGTACAAAAATAAGTTTTTTCCAGTTCCATCATAAATCCACCTATATATATATATGTAAACTAACTGGCGCACCATGGTGCCTGGGCACCATGAATCATAAAAGGAAACCTGCACAGTAAACTGGGAAGTGATTTGTCTCTGTTTCTGATAATTGGAAAGTACATTCTCTCTCCTGTTGATATTTGAAAAGTATTTTTCTCTCCTTTATACACCTATGATGCAATCTAGCACCCACGATGTAATTGTACGGTCATGATGTATGGTGTCTGGGCACCATGATGCCCCAATTGAGCTTACTTTGTTGAATGAAAATATACTCCCTCCAATTCATAGTAAGTGTCGGAAGTTTTGTACTAATCTAGTACAGAGTTTGTACTAAGTCACAGACATTTATTTTAGATCGGAGGGGTAGTTAAACACGAATTTAGGAATGGGATCTAGCGCTTTTCTTCATTGAAAGAGAGAATAATGTAACGACGCAACACAAGATATCAAGAACGTCGCTTTTCAGTTGTTCGGCCCGGGTATATTCCGGGGAGGATCCATGCTGGTTCTGGGCCTGAGGGGCATCGGAGGCAGCGGAATCCTCGGCCTCCTCGATCCGCCCATTTCTCGTCCTGGCCCAGCGTCGCCGTCGTCCTCAGCGCCAGACTTCGTCCGGCCGATCATGTCTTCCTTGCACGGCTGCTGACCGTATCTTGACACTTCGAGCAGTCTCCTTGGAACTGCAGATATATATGCTTCGTTATTATACACAAACGGCAGCTAGTATTATACAACTCTTGAAGACATACAAGAAAACCCAAGCAAGGAAAAATGACGTACTGCATCTGGAGGAGGAGGGTGCCACGGAGCTTGCTAGCACAACCGCCACCAGGAGAAGAGCTTCCACCTTAACCTTCGCTTCACCCATAGAGACGCTCTACTAAACGTTGCGACAGCAAAGTACGTTGCTCCGTGCAGTGCTGGGTATGTGTGGAACTAGTGGCTTTTATATACATAGATGAGACGTGTGTTAGCTGTGATGAGTATATTTTTTCGGGGGAAGCTGTGATGAGTATATATGTATGTATCAATGTACGTGCTGATGGAAATGGCAAGTTGTGCATTGAAAAGAGTTGAACGACTATGAGTCTCGTGCCGTGATATGGGGGGTCAACTACCTCATAGCTTCTGGATCCAGGAAGATGCGTTCCTAACCCCCAGCTCGTTAATTACTGAAAAACCTTGCCAGCTGAGGGCCTGAGGCAATACCATCTTATCATCACTGAAGGCTGCATCCCACATTCATTTTGCAATTCAGTAAAATCAAATTTACCATAAATATATTAGTATAATCTAGATACGATCATATGATGGATTGGTTCATTTGCAATGCATAGCTTGCATGGAAATAGATCGGCAGTAGCTTTATCGAATTATTAGTTCATCACCTACGTGGATACAGTGTTGTGTAGTCTACATACAAAATGTGTAACTTTGAAGGTAAATCATGGAGAATATAGTTCTGCGCTATAATGAAGCTTACCTACAAAGTCCTCTCGAAAAGTCCTCTCTCTCGCCCTCTCTCGAGCGTTGATCTGTATCACTTATTTTCGTTCAGTTGGGTATGTTTGTGTTGTTGCCTCAACGGAACTTTCTTTTTTTCTGTTTTGAACTTGGAACATTATAAGGAAGTGGTTGTTTTATTTATAAAGCAGGGCGAAAGCCCATTTGGGGAAAGTCCTCTCTCAGTGCTAGCTACAATTGCTTATTTTGAGAATAATCCAATGATTTTTATTTCCTTATGGTTAGTTTGACATTTAATGGTTGTCACATTTAAAAAAATGGTTCCTGCAAATCATAGTGTTACGACTGAAAAAAGCATTGACATTGAACTACATGTGTTTGACTTGGAAAGTCTTCTCTCGGTACTAGCTAGAAGATGGAAGAATTTGTGTGTCATGGTCAACGTTTTTGAAATTTTGGTTTATACCTGGGACTCAATGGCATCCTAATCCTCGCGTCAAAATTGTGCAACTACGCAAGGTTTTCATCAACTTCGCAAAGCGTACTAGCAAACTCAGGAGCATCATGTCAACTCTTTCTCTTGACGCTCATTGGCTCTGGCTAGCTCGTAGACTTTCAGACTTTCGGCAATGAGAATTCTTACGGTACACCTAAGTGACGGTAAAAGTACAAAATCCACTTTTGGCACTCTCAGAAAAATAAAATGCAGGCTTGCCCTCCAACACAGACGGTCAGATTGACCTCGTACTCCGGGGCATAGTTTTGGAGTATCAGGTATCGTAAAAGTTCTCTTCGGCAATTTGAAGCTATTCTATATTTGCTGCATTTTTGGTGATTGGAAACTAGGGCTCTCAACACCGACTAAAACAAGTTCAATTGGATACATGCGTAACTAACAAGCGATTCAGGATTGTATCAAGCCACAAACACTATGATATCTGGCTGCCTTGTTCTGACTTCCATTAATCTTTGCAATTCTGGTCTTCGTAGTTCCACTTAGCAGTTGCTTTATTTCAACCATGTTGGGGCATAACGGATCTATCTATCGTCTTCAAAGTAGTCAAGAAGATAGGGTTAAGCACAATCATGCCCCATCAAGATCGGAAATCGTGATAGTTGTGGTACCAAAAGTAAGCCTTCATCACAAGCTCCCAGTTCAGCACTGACTGCATCCACTAAGCGCAACAACATCATAGAGTGCATCACACATAGAAACCACATCACAAATGCAACACAAAATAGTTGAGCGCTCATAATCTTGGAGTCTCCGCTCTGCTAATACAGTCTTCCTCATGATACAATCCATGTATATTCATGTTCACTCATCCTTCATGGCCGGTGACCAGTGTTGTACATACAAAAAAACAGGAAAATGTTCTAAAGGACCTAGAACAACATTCTTCCCAGCAGTGTGTTACAAATTGTGAAGAGGTCTAGAAATAAACATAAATTTCTCAAATTTATAGGACGGACCCTAAAACATAAAGAAGAAAAGTCATCGAGTCCTCCTCTACCGCAACCATGTGCTCCGCTCAACATCATGGACAACATCAATGTCATGTGGGACACACCACTTGGGCTGGGACACATCACTTGGGCCGATGACGACGTGAAGCAGCACGATAGAGCAGTTGAATGGTCTTCGCATCAGAATCACACCTAGAGGTTGAAGAACACCATCATTTAGTGGTTGAGGAGGGCCGAGCTTCGTCCATGAAGAGCAAAGGCAAGACAACTCTAGATGTCACGGGTCCCCTGCCAAGGGTCTCCAAGGAACTCCTGCAACACGATCTCCAACGGCTCCAGATCGAAGATTAGGCCAGATCACTTCACCATCCATGTTGCACACATCGAAGGCAATGTGACCAAATCTAAAAGATATGGGCACCGAAGCCTTACTGGAGGCGAAGCAGATGTGCAGCCGCCGGGCCCCTTTGACTTCATCCACTCGAGCACTACAGCCAACAGCCACCCCATCGCCCACCAATAGAAGTCACTCGAAAACATTGGTAGTGAACTCCCCCACGCGACATCACACCAACCAGCACAAGGGACAACCTTGACCTAGAACAATCCTAAACCTAGCCCTACTACTAATGCTATACATAGGAGTCCGGCATCCTAATTCAACTCTGCACCAACCAGCGCGGATGGAAGTGGCGAGAGGGATCAGACCCGGAGGCTCCCGGCCGACTCTCAGAGAGGGGGAGGAGGTTTCAAGAGGAAAGAGAAAGAACGTGAGCAGTTCGAGTGTTAAGGAGTGAAATCCTGGGGGATGATGGTGTTACGTGACATCGCTCTCCTTCTTGAAGCCATCATTGGTGAGCCCCTTCACCTTCCTTGTTGCTTGAGCCTTGAGCAACTTATTTTCGGCATTGGCCGGAGTAGGCATCAACAGAGCTATCTCTACTTCACCCTTAGTGGCGTCGCCCTAGAGGTTTGTGAAAGTATAGAGATGGTAAACCTAGAGGGGGGGGTGAATAGGTTTCTACAAATTTTAATTCTTTCTTTGCAATATTAGGCTTTGCGGAATATAAAGATGAGCCTAATGCAAACTAGGTGAAGCAACCTATATGAAGATACAACTATCTCGAGCACGAAGGCTCTCTCAGGCAGTTTAAATCACAAGTAAGGAGTTCGGTTAGAGATAACCGATAGCACGCGGAGACGAGGATGTATTCCCGTGTTCCCTTGCTTTGCAACAAGGTACGTCACGTTTGGAGGGGTGGAGGTCCCACGAAGGATTCCCCACGCCACGAAGGCTCACCCTATTCTCCGGAGCCTATCCCACGAAGGAATAGCTCACTCACTTGTGGTAGACTTTGAGGTAGCCTCCAAACCTTCACAATCTTGCCCGGAGCAAATCCACAGCCCGGATGCTTCCGGACTCCTCTTGCCCACCTAGGGTTTCCAAGGAACCCTAGGAAGCAAGCTTCTCGATGAATACAAGGGGGAATGAGATTTGGCTTGGTAGAACGGTAGATCGGGTCCTCCTCTAATGATTCCCCGGAGGGATTTGAGTTTGGGTGGAGGAGGAGGGAGATCTGAGGGTTTTGGTGTTTCTAGCAATGGAGTGAGAGAGAGAGAGCTCAAGAACAGCTTGTAGTATGTTGCCTAACCCTTCCAAGGTAGAAGAAGGGGTATTTATAGTGTTCTTCAAAATCTGGCCGTTGCCACTTGCCACCTCAGCATTTTTCCTCGACAAACCCGGTTGACCGGGCCACAGACCGGACAGCCCGGTCGAGAGGCCGGTCAGACCGGACCACAGACCGGACAGCCCGGTCGTGAGGCCGGTCAGACCGGATCGCTGACCGGGCTCCTTTGCATCGTCCCGGCGCTTCTCCGGTTGGTGGCCGGTTGCTGCCCGGTTTCCGACCGGTCGACCGGACGGAGCGCCGGACCCGCCGGTCGGAGCCCGGTTGACCGGGCGCAAACCGGATCTCGCCGGTTCCTCCTTTGGAGCCCGGTTTCCGACCGGTTGACCGGCCAGCACGCCGCACTGGCCGATTGCTGGCCCGGTTGGACCGGGCTGGTGACCGGATTTCTCCTGTAACCCCTTTTTGATTGTTGTTGAAATGGGGAGTCTCCTTTAGCCTTCTTGTTCCTTTGATACACCATTTACGCCTCATTGCCTAATACCTGAGATTATCCTTATAAACATATTAGGCCAAATACTTTAGCACGGTGTCATCGTTACCAAAATAATGGATAAGGGTGAAATACCCTTACAATCTCCCCTTTTGGTATACGATGACAAACCGAGCTAGAGTCACAAATAGATATTATGATAAGCTCTAAACCTTGATTCCATATAAGATATTACGAAAGCTCCCCCATAATGTGTGCACTTGGAGAATTTGCGTTTGAATGCAAAGTGCACCATTTGTGAAACATGAGAAGCTCCCCCAATATCTTTAGGAAACAAGCATGGTATGGAGATGTGCATATCAAGATATATAAGCATAGCACACATAATCATCCTAACATAGAGTAGCACACATAATAGTCGTCCATACACATCCATACATGAATTATTGGAAATAGCAAATGGTTCTTGAAAAACTCAAAGTAGACAAGCACAAGCCATATAAAATCCAAATAAAGCAACTCCCATGGCTTGTGGCACTCAAAGAACCCCGTGGTCCTAGACTCTACTCTCTTCTCCCCCTTTGGCATCGGAACACCAAAAAGGCGAAGAAAAGAGGAGAGATGCTATCGCACCCATCAGTAGTGAAAAAACCCAAGCGAGGAGGAGCTCGCGCGTGCATCATCATCATCATCCGCATCATCATCACCCGCATCATCATCAGCATCATCAGCAGTAGGAGTGGGAGCACGAGCAGTCCTAGTAGGAAGAGCACCATGAGCGTACACGGAGTAGTCGAAGTTCTGAAGCATCTCATCGGTAAGAAGAGGCATCTCCCACTGAGGAGCTACCACAGGCTCCATCTCAGCTCCATGAGGAGGAACAGGGTGGTTCCTTGAGGCCATGAATTCATTCTGGCGCCTCCGTGTCTCCTGGGTCATAGAAAGGGTCTGATGTGCAACATCATTGCTGTTCTTGCACATTTTGAACATGCATGTGAAGAATCGAGCGGCCCCATGCTGGGAGCGCCGAGAGTGACTGGAGCTAGCATCATGATCATGGTGTGCCTTGGAACGGCGCTCAGTGGTGGGCATCATGGAGGGAACGTCTGGACGAGTGGCCTCCCGAAGGGGGAACCTGAATGGTTCCATGATGACACTTTCACCAATAGTGTTCCGAGGAGCGGGAACAATGTAGTTGATGAGCCGCTGAACATACTGGGCATAGTTGGGAGTCATGCGGTCCATAATTGCTCTCTTCAGTTCACAATAGATAAGATCACAGCCATCAATCTTCCGTACCCTGTCAGGATGACAATAGTACATCAAGTTGAGGTGATAGTTCCGGACTTCACTGTGGTCGCCAGACTTGCTGATGAGGTTCTCACGGAACAGCTTGGCAAGTACCAGATAGGAGTAGTACATCCCAGAGATAGTGGGAGGTCCAGGCGAAGGGTTCGCAAGATAGCAGAAAGAGATGTCACCCCTAGTAAGCCTCGGACCGTGAATGAATCCCGTACCTGGATTACTGTCATCACCACAACCCATGGCTGCACGGAACTGAGAGTAGGAGCATGAGTACTTCGTCTTGCCGGTCATCCATGTGAGGGTGCGGTCCTCATCATCATGGAAGAAGACGGTGCAGTGAAACTGGCGGACAAGGAGGGGACAAAAGGTAGGATCATCTTGGGTATCATCAGGCTTGAGGCACACGAGGTCATACAATCCCAGACTCTTCAAGGTTTGAACCACAAAACGGTACTTTGTGGCTTCATGCAAGGCAAGCTCGTCAGATTGATGACCTTGGGTGATACAATATTACCATGCTTCATATACTCATGAGAATCATAGAAACCCTCCCAGAGGGCTGCTTGTGTGTTAGTCCAGAAGGCCCTGTCCGTACGAGTGTAAGTTGGCTTCTCAAAGCGATACGGATTCACTGTCCTCCATTCCTGCCACTCAAGACGGTTTGCAGCCCCAACATTGATGGTTGGCACTACCTCATCATCCCGGTGGGCAACATGCTTATCCTTGTGCTTGGTAGCAACAGACTTGGTTCTACCCCCAACTGAGCTGCCACCGTCGGCACTCCTGCCGAGCTTGAGGGGGAACGCGGCTACTAGAACGGCGAGGAGGATCAGTCCTTCCTCTCTTGGAAGCATTGCCACGTGGCTCACCACTCCAACTACCTGTGAATGAGAAAAATAGAGCAGGGATAGTAGTGGGGTAAGCGTACATGTCATCGGTAAGAGAGAAGCCAAGAGAGCATAGCATATATTCAAGTGTAGTGATGAAATTGTGCGAAAACTGGGCAGCTCGGCGCACAGGCCGGTCAAACCGGGCAGCAGACCGGACATGCCGGTTTGCGCCCGGTTGACCGGGCCATACACCGGGCCGGCCGGTTGAGCGGCCGGTCTGACCGGGCGTGTGACCGGGTCTGTCGAGTTGTGATGTTGTGCCCAGATTTTCTACCACAAAACCATGCAAAAGCTCATAAACTTGAATATAGACTATAGCAATACAGTGGAGAAGTGCATTGTGGTGTGAGACACTCTAAAGGCATGAGGACTTTACAAACCCTAACCCTAACCCTAAGTTTTCTCAACTTTCCTCAACATGTGGCAATGGGAGAGGGAAATCAAGAAGAAGAGGGAATAGAAGGGACATTTACCCGATGACATTGTCCTTGTTGCCCAAGTGAGCAAGAAGAACACGTGGAGAGGGCTTGAGGGCCAAATCCCCAAGATCTTCCAAGCAAACTCGAGAAGGACCAAATCCCTTGGTGAAGAAGCTTGAGAGACCCCGATCTACGGTTGGGTGAAGTTTGGGGAGGAACTAGTGATGGGAAGGACCTAGGGTGTGGTGGAGATGGTCAGGGCGCCGGCCATGGAGGTTGAAGATTGGGGAACAATGGGGAAGATGACCCCAAGGGGTATCCCTTCCCCAATATATAGGTGGCTGCGCGACCGGTCAGGGGTCCGGTCAGACCGGGCAGGTGACCGGCTGACCCGGCCCAGACCCCGGTTTCCGACCGGTCAACCGGACCATCCGGTCAGGGACCCGGTCCAACCGGGCCAGGGACCGGCCAGCCCAGAATTTCCTAATTTTGCCTCGTTTTTGCCCCTATGCTTTGTGTAAATGTGTGTGAGTGCTCAAATGATGACATGTACATATAGATAGATAGATGATGATGAGATGAGCATAGACATGGGGTTGGAAACACAAAGTTCTCTAGGCATACCCATTGGAGAGAAAATCCAAACAACATGTGAATAGCAACAATGGGCATGATTCGAAGTGTATATCAAGAATCATAAGTCATTTTGGAATGATTTTTGCAATAAGATCATTTGGCCTTATATAGTCAAATCAATTTGTAATGAAGGCTCAATAAGGGGCGGGGGATTACTCCCCCTATGTGAAAGCGCAAATGTCATGATACCTCGAAGAGACATGCTTGGGTCCATATAATGACATTGGGTCTATTTATGTTGCACACATAGGTATGCATCATACCAAGACATGGTAAGATGTCTATCCCCATATGTGCTATCCCTCTAAGCTAGATAGCAAGATGAATGCAAGAATATAGTGCAAGAAGTTAATCAATCCAAGTTTTTAGGATCAAGAATACCAAGTTCTCCTCTCAAGTTAACAAAGCGGGCTTCATCCAAAGGCTTAGTGAAAATATCCGCCAATTGGTAGGTTGTTCCCACATGAGTGAGATCAATATCCTTATTGGCAACATGATCACGTAGGAAGTGATGGCGAATGTCAATATGTTTGGTGCGACAATGTTGAACCGGGTTATTGGCGATCTTAATTGCACTTTCATTGTCACAAAGAAGAGGCACCGTACCAAGAGACACACCATAGTCTTTCAAGGTTTGCTTCATCCATAACAATTGAGTGCAACAAGATGCCGCGGATATGTATTCGGCTTCGGCGGTGGATAAAGCGGTGGAGTTTTGTTTCTTGGATGACCAACTCACCAATGACCGGCCAATAAATTGTCAAGCCCCGGAGGTAGACTTCCGGTCAACCTTATCACCGGTCCAATCGGAATCCGAATAGCCAATGAGTTCAAAGGTTGACCCCTTTGGATACCAAAGCCCGAGAGTAGGAGTGAGAACAAGGTATCTTAGAATCCGTTTGACCGCCATTAAATGGCTCTTCTTGGGAGCGGATTGAAAACGAGCACACATCCCTACACTTAGCATGATATCCGGCCTAGAGGCACAAAGGTAGAGCAAGGATCCTATCATGGAGCGGTATACCTTTATTTCCACATCCTTCTCACCGTCACATGAACCAAGTTGCCCCTTTACGGGCATGGGTGTCTTCATTGGGCTTGCATTGGTCATGTTGAATTTCTTGAGCATGTCCTTCACATACTTTTCTTGAGAGATGAAGGTGCCTTTTGCAAGTTGCCTCACTTGGAAGCCTAGGAAGAACTTCAACTCTCCCATCATGGACATCTCAAATTTCCTAGTCATCAATAGCTCAAAAGCTTTGTTATGATTGGGGTTAGTTCCACCAAAGATAATATCATCAACATATATTTGACATATAAATAAGCCACCCCCTTTAACCCGCTTGGTGAAAAGGGTGGAATCGACCGTACCCATGCAAAACCCATCATGTAGTAAGAAATCCCTAAGGAACTCATACCAAGCATGTAACGGCCCCGGGTAGCACCCTACTAGATCTGCTTGCTCTTTTATTTTATGCATCATCATGCATCATGCATCATGTCATCCATGTTTCTCAACAAAATAAAATTATTTTATAACCCTCTCTTGTCTATTATTTTAAATAAAACCCTTCTCTATTCTCTCCTCTCATATTTCTTATTTTATAATTAAGTTCTTTCCAACAAATAAATTCTTGAATATAAATGTGCTTTGCTTTAATTACAAATAAAGAAAATATTTTAAAACTAGTTTGGATTCTTTTCCTCATCCCTGTTTCAAATTTAAAACTGAAAAGGAGTTTGATTTTAAAAGGTTTAAATAAGAACAGAAAAAGGTTTTTAAAAAGAGAAACAGAAAAAGAAACCTTCTCTCTCCCCTTGGGCTTCTCTCTCCCCCTCTAGCCTTTTTCTTCCTACCCGGTGGCCCAAACCACCTCCCTCTTTTCCGGCCCAGCCCACCCTAGCATACCGTTTCGCCCTCCTTTTCTTCCTTGTCGCTTTTCTCCTTCACGCAGAGAACGTGAGCCCCTCCCGTCGCTGTCCACCATCGCCGCACCCAGCCTGGCCTCCACCTGCTCCCTCCCCTCTCTTATCCTCCCACCTAATCTCTCTCCTTTCTTTCCCCTTGTGCACGCCTCTCTTGCCTCCTTTCTTCTTCTTCTGCAAGCCACCGAGAGACGAGAGACACCCCCACAGTACACCTCCTCCCCGCCATGGCGCCGCCGCTGCGGGCACCCCTCTCGCCATCCGAGCGCACCAGAAGATCCGCAACGTCTTCCTGAGCATCTTCACCAAAGGAATCGAGCCGGGGCACTGAGAAACGTCCTGAGCATCTTCCTTTTTGTGGGCGAAGGTCTATCTCGTTTAATACAGCGAGAAATTGATAGCAATCAAATCCAAGAGCTAAGAATATGCAGGAAAAGCCCCGGCATATCTCACCTTTTGTTTGCAGATGATAGCTTGCTCTTTTTCAAGGCAGATACAGGGCAAGCCGTAAGGGTAAAAAATGTTTTGTGCAATTATGAAAAAGCTACTGGTCAATTATTGAGCCCTGGGAAATGCTCCATGCTTCTTGGTAATAATTGTAGTGAGGAGATGGGAAAGCAGGTCATGTCAATCCTAGAAGTACAAACTGCTAGGTTTGAGGATAAATACTTGGGACTTCCGGTCCCTGAAGGGCGCATGAAGGATGGACGGTTCCAACCATTAAAGGAGAGATATAAGAAGAAGATGAATGATTGGTCTGAAAAATACCTTGCGGGGGCAGCAAAGGAAGCCCTCATTAAAAGTGTTGTGCAAGCAATATCAACCTATACTATGAGTGTCTTTAAATTATCATCTGGCCTGTGTGAGGACCTGATGCAGATGATTAGGAATTTTTGGTGGGACGATGACACTGAAAGAAGACACATCCACTGGACTAGTTGGGACAACCTAACAAAAAGGAAAAGTCAAGGAGGGATGGGGTTCAGAGACCTGAAGCTTTTTAACCAAGCTTTGCTTGCGAGACAGGCCTGGCGTTTGATTGCTTTCCCGGATAGTCTCTGTGCAAAATTACTTAAGGCGAAGTATTACCCTTGTGGGGAATTAACAGATACCTCCTTTATAAAGAACGCTTCTCCAAGTTGGCAAGGGGTCATGCATGGCTTAGAACTGTTAAAAAAAGGAATGGTGTGGCGAGTTGGCAATGGCAACAAAATCAGAATCTGGAGGGATAGTTGGATTCCTAGGGGACAAATGAAAATAACAAGAAATATTACAAAGTCACGACACCGTAGAGTTGCAGAGCTGATAAACAAAGATGAACACACTTGGAAGGAAGATGTGGTGAGAAAAATCTTTATGCCACATGATGCAGAAGAGGTTCTAAAGATAAGGCTACCTGCTTTCGATATAGAGGATTTTATTTCCTGGCCAAGTGAAAGTAATGGCATGTTCTCAGTTCGGTCAGCCTACAGAATAGCACTCAATGAAAAAATGGCTATCAACACAAATTCGAGCCTCAGTGCAAATGGTGATAGAAATCTCTGGAATACCATATGGCAAGCAAACGTTCCCCCAAAGGTAAGAGTCTTTGTGTGGCGTCTTGGTACCAACGCTCTGGCCGTGCAGGAAAATAGAAGCAGGCGGCTACCTAATGTACTGCCAACTTGCACAATTTGTGGCATGGAAAATGAAACTGGTTACCATGCTGTTATGACCTGCACCGTTGCAAAAGCTTTGAGGCACGAAGCTAGGAAAATCTGGAAACTGCCCGCAGAAAATGAGCTTATTTATACTGGCAATGATTGGGTGACTGTCTTATTAGATAAACTCGATGAAGAGACAAAAACCAAAATTATGTTTATTTGGTGGCGAGCTTGGCATCACCGAAATAATATAATTTTTGACACAGGTAAAGCTAGTATTGCTCATTCAGTACGTTTTATCAGTAACTATGTTGATTCGCTGCAGGCAATTAAAAACGGGGCATCAAGCTCTGATATAAAGGGCAAAGGGAAGGTGTATATAGAGAAATCAAGAAGCAAAGAAAAAGGGTCTGTACCGGCTGACCAAATCTGGAGAAGACCAGATCATGGTTGGATTAAAATAAATGTTGATGCATCCTTCCTGAAAGATACCGAAAATGGATCCTGGGGTGCTATTGCAAGAACGGATGATGGGTCAGTTGTCTACTCTGCTTGGGGCGCTGTTAACCACTGTCAGTCTGCAGAAATGGCTGAGGCCATCGCATGTCTTGAAGGACTAAAACTGGCCATTGATCTAACCCATGGAAATCTCTTGTTTGAAACTGATTGCAGCTCGTTGCTGAAGATTTTTGACCCAGGCTCTGAGGACAGATCGCCGGTTAGCTTAATAGCAAAGGAATTCCATGCTCTGAAGCCTGAAGATAGAACTATAAAAATAGTGCACGTCAATAGGAAGGTTAATGGGGTTGCCCATAATCTTGCTCAATTGGGGCGTAGTGAATTGTGTGGTGCTATTATGCTCGATCAGGTCCCGACTTGTATGTCTGAGTTGGTTGTGCAAGATTGTAAGAACAGTTTACCTGATTAAGTAATATACAACTCCTTTTCAAAAAAAAAAAAGAGAAACGTCGCCACGGATCTCCTTCCCGAACGCCGGCCGCCGTCGTTTTCTTCAAATTCCGGCGAACCTCGGCCTCCCCTGTCTTCGCCGAGCAGACGTTGAGCATCAGGGTGAGCACAGCTACCTTCTGGACATCCTCTCCCCTCTCTTTGCTTCCGTTTTTCTCCCCTTCGTCGTTGACCGACGCCTTTCCGCTGCAGGCCCCGCCGTCGCCGCCTCCTCGGTGAGCTCCTCCACGCGCCGCCGCCATCTTCTGGTCCGCGCCGTCGAGGCGCACCCAACCCCCTCACGCGCGCATCCGGGGGCCCTCTGCAACGCCCGCACCGCGCGACGCCGAGCCGCAGTCACCGCGTCTCTCTTCGCCGCGCACGGCATCTCCGCGTCGAGCACCTTCCGTGCGTGCCTGGATGGTTCGCCAGCCTGGCCGCCACGTCCGCTTCTTTGGTCCCACCCGTCAGCGACCCTGGCTAGCTAGCCGCTCGGTGAGAGTTTTTCTCAGATCTGGATCTGGACGCTTTTGCATCCAGGACCCTGCCTTTTCCTTTACCTCAACCCGCGGTCCCTGCATGCGTTGAATCTTCCGAAAACCCCCTGCAGGATTCCGTACCCAACCCGGGCCCCCTTCTACCCAGTCAGCTGCCTCGTCACCACCCTAGTCCCGCGCGTCGGTGTCTCCGGCTAGCTCTCTTTCGGTGAGAAACGCCCCAGGCTTTTTCCTGTTTTTCTGAAAATTGCATATATGTGTCAATTCTTGCATAAGTCATATCTTTTGAACCGTAATTCGAAATTAAAAGTGTTATATATGAATTTTGTTCAGAAAAATGCAAGGAACGATAATATGCCATCCATTCATCTGTTTGCATCTCGCATCATGTCGTGACGTGATAGTTCGTGCATACCACCTAACATATATGCGGAGTATTTCGGACACCGACTTGGTTTCCCCGCTCCGTTTAATTTTGAAGTAGCTCACCCCTGCCATGATATGCCATGTTAATCAACACTTAATTTTGGCGGTAGCAAATGCAACTCCAACTCTAAATTGTTTGTCCGGGGTTCCGACTCCAATTAATATGGATAAGTGCATCGCATCATCCTTGCCATGTCATGCATGCATATCATCTTGAGCATGCCGATTCTTCTTCGTAGTAGTAAGACTTGCATCCGTTGTGTGTTTCAGCATTTGCTTCTTCCCGGATAGGATCACGAAGTGGTGTGGTGAGATACGCCAAGTTCTTCGGATGTCCCTCGGCAAGCTTTAACAGGCAAGCATTTCCCCTATACTCCCGTCCCCGCAGGAGTCGCTCACCTATTTTATTTTTGCCTTCTCCCTCATGCTATCCTTAAGTTGCGTTCTTGTCACGTGTCCTTTCCACTTGTTACCATAAGCAGCCCATATTGCCACCATCACCTCCCACGGCTATTGTTTGGTTATCGGGTCTCGCCTTGCGAGTCGTAGTGCATGCTAGTGCTGTTTTATCTCGTTACCGTTGTTGCTATCTTATCGGGTTATATGTTGGGAAGAATCATGGTTACTCTAGTTGTTGATAATTGTTTAGCGGAGGCATCGGTGGGTCAGCTGCTCGTTTTGTGACGGCTCACTTGTGTTTCCTAAATATCTTAGGACCCCGAGTTCTTGTTATCTCGTTCCGAGACTGAGCGCTCTAACCACACGTGGGTATGCTTACCGGGTCTCCCTCGACCACCGCCGGAATCTACAGCTTTGTCCAGTGGCCACAATTAGTTTGAATGCTTTGTTTCTCTCGGGCGTGCAAGCTTGTTTCTTTGTGGTCAGATGATATGATGTTACTTTTGGGGCCTTGTACCCCGTTGTCTCTTGCACGTTCGTAGGTTGCGGTGCCACTGCGAAGTGGTCATCCCGCTGGGCACTGTCCACCTAGCACGCAGTCGCAATAGCTGAGTCCGCTTCGGAGCACGGCCGGACTCTGATACGGGTTTAACTTAGTTAGGTGGCTTCCTGGACATTGTTGTAGTGAAGGAGAGTGCGTGTCGTGATATCCACCTGTCATAAGTGGTTTGATCGTGCGTGTGGGCACATTTGGGCACCCCTGCAGGGTTACAATCTTATCGATAAGCCGTGTCCGCGGTTATGGACGACTTGGAGCTGTATGACTCGACCATAGACAACTTACACTTGTTATTTCAATCATAATAACTTGTGTAGTAAGTTAGCACAACTTCAATAATAAATGGTTAAAACTTGACAACCGTGTGAGTGCCTTTGTAAGTACCTCTTTGCGAAGGGGAACGCATCGGCTGTGTTATGTTTGCAGAGTATAGAACTGTTAGTTATGCGATCTCTCACCTTCTCTGATTAGACGAATGTTGTAGAGTGTCTCTATAGGTTTTTAGTTCTTGCGCGCTGCCGCTTAACCCCACCATATTTCCTATGACGTTCCTCTTGCGTCCTCTAAGTCCCCTGCGTGCCCCAAGTACAAAGGACGACTGGTTGACGAATGCTTATACGTCTTGAAGTCTTGTTAAGTACGAACCCGTACTTATTGCTGCTTCTACGGGATATAACCGGGCAGGTATGAAGATATGTTTGATGAAGACGACGTTAGCAAGGTTACCCTTCCGGCTTGGCCTCGGGCAGGGTTATGGACGCCATCTGGTTATCTTCAGGACTCTTAGTCCAATTTGTATCTTGTCCGTACTCGGACGTATTTGATCTTCTGTATGATTTGGATCTTTGTATTGTACATTTGTATCTTGACTCGTTGGAGTTATTGTTGTATATATGTATCTTGTGGGCTCTATTGTAATCCTGTTGTAATGTTACTGCTCGTGTTAATTCCTCTGGCATCACGTGTGTGAGTCTTCGCGCACGTCGTGTCGGAGGGCGTCTCTGAATCGATATCGTGCGGATTTCGGCGGAATCGCTGGAATCCTCATGGTACCGGTTTCGGGGCGTCACAAGTTGGTATCAGAGCCTCAGGTTTGCGGTACCCCACTAGTCCAGCCTGTAGGATAACCTTGGCAACGATCGTTGAATTTAGAATGTCAAAACTATTTTCTAAAAATTCGTTGGATAGATCTGATTAGCTCTGATTTTTCTCCTTGCCTACATTCTTTCTCCTCTTACCTTTGCGAGTTTTGAGTCTCCTCCCTTATCAGAGTTTTTCGAGTCTTAGGTTCCGACGTGGGTTGGACGATCTATGCCTTTATCCTATTAGGTCCGTTCTTCGGAGGATCCCGACGGAAGCGCATCATCATCAACGGAACAACGACTTCTTGTTAGTGGTGTCGCCCAATCAGCGTGGAGCAAGACTTCTTGTTAGTGGTGTCGAGGAGATCGACACGTCGCTTGAAGATCCGATAGTTCACCTCTCTTCCCCGTACCTGGACGTGGAATCTCGGGGCGAGATTCCTTGTTAGTGGTGTCGATTGTAACGGCCCCGGGTAGCACCCTACTAGATCTGCTTGCTCTTTTATTTTATGCATCATCATGCATCATGCATCATGTCATCCATGTTTCTCAACAAAATAAAATTATTTTATAACCCTCTCTTGTCTATTATTTTAAATAAAACCCTTCTCTATTCTCTCCTCTCATATTTCTTATTTTATAATTAAGTTCTTTCCAACAAATAAATTCTTGAATATAAATGTGCTTTGCTTTAATTACAAATAAAGAAAATATTTTAAAACTAGTTTGGATTCTTTTCCTCATCCCTGTTTCAAATTTAAAACTGAAAAGGAGTTTGATTTTAAAAGGTTTAAATAAGAACAGAAAAAGGTTTTTAAAAAGAAAAACAGAAAAAGAAACCTTCTCTCTCCCCTTGGGCTTCTCTCTCCCCCTCTAGCCTTTTTCTTCCTACCCGGCGGCCCAAACCACCTCCCTCTTTTCCGGCCCAGCCCACCCTAGCATACCGTTTCGCCCTCCTTTTCTTCCTTGTCGCTTTTCTCCTTCACGCAGAGAACGTGAGCCCCTCCCGTCGCCGTCCACCATCGCCGCACCCGACCTCGGCCTCCACCTCGCTCCCTCCCCTCTCTTATCCTCCCACCTAATCTCTCTCCTTTCTTTCCCCTTGTGCACGCCTCTCTTGCCTCCTTTCTTCTTCTTCTGCAAGCCACCGAGAGACGAGAGACACCCCCACAGTACACCTCCTCCCCGCCATGGCGCCGCCGCTGCGGGCACCCCTCTCGCCATCCGAGCGCACCAGAAGATCCGCAACGTCTTCCTGAGCATCTTCACCAAAGGAATCGAGCCGGGGCACTGAGAAACGTCGCCACGGATCTCCTTCCCGAACGCCGGCCGCCGTCGTTTTCTTCAAATTCCGGCGAACCTCGGCCTCCCCTGTCTTCGCCGAGCAGACGTTGAGCATCAGGGTGAGCACAGCTACCTTCTGGACATCCTCTCCCCTCTCTTTGCTTCCGTTTTTCTTCCCTTCGTCGTTGACCGACGCCTTCCGCCTGCGAGCCCCGCCGTCGCCGCCTCCTCGGTGAGCTCCTCCACGCGCCGCCGCCATCTTCTGGTCCGCGCCGTCGAGGCGCACCCAACCCCCTCACGCGCGCATCCGGGGGCCCTCTGCAACGCCCGCGCCGCGCGACGCCGAGCCGCAGTCACCGCGTCTCTCTTCGCCGCGCACGGCATCTCCGCGTCGAGCACCTTCCGTGCGTGCCTGGATGGTTCGCCGGCCCGGCCGCCACGTCCGCTTCTTTGGTCCCACCCGTCGGCGACCCTCGGCTAGCTAGCCGCTCGGTGAGAGTTTTTCTCAGATCTGGATCTGGACGCTTTTGCATCCAGGACCCTGCCTTTTCCTTTACCTCAACCCGCGGTCCCTGCATGCGTTGAATCTTCCGAAAACCCCCTGCAGGTTTCTATACCCAACCCGGGCCCCTTCTGCCCAATCAGCTGCCTCGTCAGCCTCCCTGGTCCCGCGCGTCAGTGTCTCTGGCTAGCTCTCTCTTCGGTGAGAAACGCCCCAGGCTTTTCCTGTTTTTCTGAAAATTGCATATATGTGTCAATTCTTGCATAACTCATATCTTTTGAACCGTAATTCGAAATTAAAAGTGTTATATATGAATTTTGTTCAGAAAAATGCAAGGAACGATAATATGCCATCCATTCATCTGTTTGCATCTCGCATCATGTCGTGACGTGATAGTTCGTGCATACCACCTAACATATATGCGGAGTATTTCGGACACCGACTTGGTTTCCCCGCTCCGTTTAATTTTGAAGTAGCTCACCCCTGCCATGATATGCCATGTTAATCAACACTTAATTTTGGCGGTAGCAAATGCAACTCCAACTCTAAATTGTTTGTCCGGGGTTCCGACTCCAATTAATATGGATAAGTGCATCGCATCATCCTTGCCATGTCATGCATGCATATCATCTTGAGCATGCCGATTCTTCTTCGTAGTAGTAAGACTTGCATCCGTTGTGTGTTTCAGCATTTGCTTCTTCCCGGATAGGATCACGAAGTGGTGTGGTGAGATACGCCAAGTTCTTCGGATGTCCCTCGGCAAGCTTTAACAGGCAAGCATTTCCCCTATACTCCTGTCCCTGCAGGAGTCGCTCACCTATTTTATTTTTGCCTTCTCCCTCATGCTATCCTTAAGTTGCGTTCTTGTCACGTGTCCTTTCCACTTGTTACCATAAGCAGCCCATATTGCCACCATCACCTCCCACGGCTATTGTTTGGTTATCGGGTCTGCCTTGCGAGTCGTAGTGCATGCTAGTGCTGTTTTATCTCGTTACCGTTGTTGCTATCTTATCGGGTTATATGTTGGGAAGAATCATGGTTACTCTAGTTGTTGATAATTGTTTAGCGGAGGCATCGGTGGGTCAGCTGCTCGTTTTGTGACGGCTCACTTGTGTTTCCTAAATATCTTAGGACCCCGAGTTCTTGTTATCTGTTCCGAGACTGAGCGCTCTAACCACACGTGGGTATGCTTACCGGGTCTCCCTCGACCACCGCTCGGAATCTACAGCTTTGTCCAGTGGCCACAATTAGTTTGAATGCTTTGTTTCTCTCTGGCGTGCAAGCTTGTTTCTTTGTGGTCGGATGATATGATGTTACTTTTGGGGCCTTGTACCCCGTTGTCTCTTGCACGTTCGTAGGTTGCGGTGCCACCGCGAAGTGGTCATCCCGCCGGGCACCGTCCACCTAGCACGCAGTCGCAATAGCTGAGTCCGCTCGGAGCACGGCTGGACTCCGATACGGGTTTAACTTAGTTAGGTGGCTTCCTGGACATTGTTGTAGTGAAGGAGAGTGCGTGTCGTGATATCCACCTGTCATAAGTGGTTTGATCGTGCGTGTGGGCACATTTGGGCACCCCTGCAGGGTTACAATCTTATCGATAAGCCGTGTCCGCGGTTATGGACGACTTGGAGCTGTATGACTCGACCATAGACAACTTACACTTGTTATTTCAATCATAATAACTTGTGTAGTAAGTTAGCACAACTTCAATAATAAATGGTTAAAACTTGACAACCGTGTGAGTGCCTTTGTAAGTACCTCTTTGCGAAGGGGGAACGCATCGGCTGTGTTATGTTTGCAGAGTATAGAACTGTTAGTTATGCGATCTCTCACCTTCTCTGATTAGACGAATGTTGTAGAGTGTCTCTATAGGTTTTTAGTGCTTGCGCGCTGCCGCTTAACCCCACCATATTTCCTATGACGTTCCTCTTGCGTCCTCTAAGTCCCCTGCGTGCCCCAAGTACAAAGGACGACCGGTTGACGAATGCTTATACGTCTTGAAGTCTTGTTAAGTACGAACCCGTACTTATTGCTGCTTCTACGGGATATAACCGGGCAGGTATGAAGATATGTTTGATGAAGACGACGTTAGCAAGGTTACCCTTCCGGCTTGGCCTCGGGCAGGGTTATGGACGCCACCTGGTTATCTTCGGGACTCTTAGTCCAATTTGTATCTTGTCCGTACTCGGACGTATTTGATCTTCTGTATGATTTGGATCTTTGTATTGTACATTTGTATCTTGACTCGTTGGAGTTGTTGTTGTATATATGTATCTTGTGGGCTCTATTGTAATCCTGTTGTAATGTTACTGCTCGTGTTAATTCCTCTGGCATCACGTGTGTGAGTCTTCGCGCACGTCGTGTCGGAGGGCGTCTCTGAATCGATATCGTGCGGATTTCGGCGGAATCGCTGGAATCCTCATGGTACCGGTTTCGGGGCGTCACAAAGCACGTGGAGCTTGCTTGAGACCGTAGAGTGCCTTATGGAGTAAATATACGTGGTTGGGTCGGCATGGGTCTTCGAAACCCGGGGGTTGAGCCACATATGCGGTTTCTTTTAGAGGACCATTCAAAAATGCACTTTTCACATCCATTTGATATAATTTGAAATTGTGGAAAGATGCAAATGCAAGCAAAAGACGAATAGCTTCAAGACGGGCTACCGGCGCAAAGGTATCCTGAAAATCCATACCTTCTATTTGGGGAACCCTTGCGCCACTAACCTTGCTTTGTTTCGTATGACAATGCCATTCTCATCTTGCTTGTTCTTGAATACCCATTTGGTCCCAATGACATTGATGCGATGATCCTTGGGTCTCTCAACTAGAGACCATACTTCATTACGAGTGAAACACTCCAATTCTTCTTGCATGGCAATTACCCAATCCGGATCGACCAAGGCTTCATGTACCTTGAGTGGTTCAAAACTAGACACAAAAGCATGATGTTGACAATAAGTGATAAGTAATGCATGGTGTCTACGAGTTACCACTCCTCTTGAGATGCTACCAAGGACTTGATCCACTTTCATGTCACTTGCCCTTGTAGCGGCCTTGATCTTCCGAATGGTTCCTTCATGATCAATGAATTCATCTCTTGCTAGTACTTGATCATGAGGGACCACTTGAGCTCGATCATGAGTTGAGGATGTTTCTTGATCGTCATCATGATCTTGCTCCATGGAATGAGGATCTTCTTCTTGTTCTTCGGATTGAGACTCATCTTGAGTAGAGGATGGTTCTTGAGTTGCACTTGATGGTTCGGCTTGAGTTGAGCTAGGCTCCACTTGTGGCGTGCTTGAAACATCTACTCCATCATCTTGATCATCATTATGAACCTCCATGGGCCGGATGTGTCCAATGCCCATATGCTTGATGGCACTAGATGGATCATCATCATTACCCGCAACACACGGAACAACTTGCTCCACTCGGGAGCCATTATCCTCCAAGAACACCACGTCACAAGATACTTCAATAGTCCCGGAGGACCGGTTGTAGTATCTATAGGCGTGAGAGTTCTCCGCATATCCAACAAATATACCCTCTATGGTTCTAGTTTCAAATTTACCGAGCTTTCCTTTGTTGTTCTTAACAAGGCATTTGCATCCAAAGACACGAATATACATGACATTAGGCTTGTTACCAGTAAGGAGCTCGTATGGGGTTTTGTTGTGGAGGGGACGGAGGAAGAGCCGGTTGGAGTAGTGGACGGCCGTAGAGATGGCTTCTCCCCAAAAGTTGTGGGGTGAGTTGAATTCACTCAACATGGTTCTTGCCATCTCAATGATAGTCCGGTTCTTCCTTTCAACAACACCGTTTTGTTGAGGGGTGTATGGCGCCGAAAACTCATGCTTGATGCCCTCATCATCAACAAACTCTTGCATAGTGTAGTTCTTGAACTCGGTGCCATTGTCGGTCCTAATTGCCTTGATCTCGGATTCATACATACGTTGAGCTTTCTTGGCGAAGGTGATGAACTCTCTATGGGTCTCGTCCTTAGACTTAAGGAGAAAGACCCAAGAGTATCTTGAGTAATCATCAACAATGACAAGTCCATACTTGCTCCCACCAAGAGTATCATAATGTGATGGCCCAAAGAGATCCAAATGAAGGAGCTCCAAAGGCCTAGATGTGGTAACAATACTCTTGATGGGATGCTTCTTCTTGAGTTGCTTTCCGGCTACACATGCACTACAAACACGATCTTTCTCAAAAGAAACGCTGGTTAGTCCCACAATATGCTCACCCTTTAGGAGTTGTTTAAGATTCCTCATGTTAACATGACCAAGGCGGCGATGCCACAACCAACCTTCGTCATGCTTGGCCGCCATTAGACATGTGGAGAAGGAGGGGCTCTCTTTCGAGAGGTCAACCACGTAAAGGTTGTTCTCCACATATCCAACAAGGACCAATTTGAGATTGTCACTCCTAAAGACTTGCACATAATATTTAGTGAAATATGAATTGTAACCGGCATCGGCAAGATGATATATAGAAAGTAAGTTATAGCCAAGGTGTTCAACAAGCATAACCGTCTCAAGGCACAAGTCCTTAGAGATTGCTACCTTGCCATACCCAAGTACCTTTCCCTTTGAGTTGTCACCAAAGGTAATGCTTGACTTCTTGTTGATATCTTCAATGAATTGATCAAGCACACCTTTTCCTCCGGTCATATGATTGGTGCATCCACTATCAAACACCCATTTTGGACCACCGGAGGAATACCCCTACAAAATCAAGTAGAGGATTTAGGAACCCATCGATTAATGGGTTCCTTTGCAATGGCAACAATATCTTTTGGTACCCAAATTGAGTACTCTCTATAAGCATAGCCATTAGGAGGGCCAACATAGTTAGCATAGACATCACCATAATAATCAACAAATAATGCATAGTGATCGTTTGGCTCCGTGCGGTCACCACTAGTGGCTTTGCCCTTTGAGGCTTTGCCATTGTTAGTGACCTTCTTGTTCTTATCTTGAGCGGGTTTCTCCTTCTTGTAGTTGTTCTTCTTGTGGGACTTGGGAACATATCCAAGTCCATACTTTTGATTGTTTGACCTTTGCTTACTCAAGAGGTCATCCAATCCCATCTTGTTCTTGGCGGTGGTGAACTTTGCAAGTTCCTTTGTTAGCCTAACATTTTCCTCAAGAATAGATGCTTGCTCACAAGAAGATTCATTAGGATGATAGTCAAGACCATATTTGGTCACCAAGGACTCAAGATATGCATTGGTCTCAACATGCAGAGAGAGTTCCTCTTGTAAACGAATATGTTCCTCAACAAGTTTAGCATGCTCACTAGTAAAGGAAATGGAGGAACAAGCAAGCTTTTCACCATCAATGGGATCCTTCATTGATCCAAGAGCCTTTTGTAGGATTCTTGAAGTAGATCATGGTTCTCTCCAAGTTTCTTGAGCTCATCCTTGACAAGCTTGTTAGCTCTTTCAAGGTGGTCAAGATCCCTAGTGAGAGAAGCATGAGCAACTTCAAGCTCCTCCTTTGAGGCATTGAGCTCTTGGGTCAATAATTGAGCCCTATCAATAGTTTCTAGGTCTTTAACTTTATCAAGTTCATAAGTTTCAATTTGTTGCTTAAGGCCTTGAGATATGCACCTTTCGGTTTTTAGCTCTTGTCTTAGGAGATTGAATCTTCGTTCCTTCTCATTCAATTGATATTCTAATTCCTCAATGGACTCATCCTTTTCTTTGAGTGAGTCCATCAAGAAATCAAACTTGACAAGAGCTTCACCATGAAGGGTGCATCTAACATCATAGAGTTCCTTAAGCACAATTAGTTCATCTAGATTTTCGTTCTCATCATCTAGAACACTAGATAGGGAAGGTGGAGGTTCCATTACCTTGGTTTCCCTTGCCATAAGACAAGAGCCAATGGTTGTAGATGAGGTAGAGTCATCGGAGTCATCATCTTGAGTTATCCTTGCCATGAAGGAGGATCCAACATCATTCTCCGTGGAGTAGTCCTTGGAGTAGTCATATGTAAAGAGTGACCCGGGCTTAGAGAAAGCCAAACCGGCCACCCCAGCCTCCTTCTCCTCATCTTCCTCTTCATCATCGGACAAGTACTCGGCCCCAACAAAGGCTCTTCCCTTGTTCTTCTTGTATCGGTCATTGATTGGGTTTGGCTTCAATCTTGGCTTGACCCCTTTGATGAATCTTGGCTTGTCCACCCTTTTCTCATAAGGGCACTCATTTGCAAAGTGGCTATCTTCATCACAATTGTAGCAAGTTCTCTTCTTCTTCTTGTCATTGAGGAGCATAGGGAACTTTGCCTTGTACTTCTTGGCAAAGAAAGCAAAGTCGGTAGCAATGTCACTAGTTGAAGTCATCTCTTCATCTTCTTCAATTTCATAGTCTTCTTTGCTTTCATGGTCGGCTCTAGCTTTGAGAGCAAGGTTGTGTGACGCTTCATGGTTGTGTGAGGCTTCATCAACACGGTTCATTGCCTTGAGCCTCTTTCCGGCTTTGGCCATGCTTTCATTGGCGGCCACATAGGAGACTAGATCATCGGAGTTGAGATCGGCACTCTTGGTCATGATTTGCAAGTTGAGTGCAAGGTTGGTGTCTTCTTGTTTGACGGCAATCATAGCAATGACCTTGGATTTTATGAAGGCTTCGTTCATCTCGAAGCCGTCATTGTACTTCTCAGCACCAAGTCCCTTGACCCTTACTTTCGGAGCACCAAGCCTAGCATAGGCATCGGATACGGATTCTCCATCTCGAATCATGAACTCGGTGGGCCTCTTGCTTTGCGGTCTCATAAAGAGCTGATTGGATCAAATCGGTTCCCTCTTGGAGTACTACGATCCGATCCCACAACTCTTTAGCGGAGACAATGTCATCGACTTGATCAAGAAGCTTGCGGTTGATGCCACTTCTAATCTTGTCACGTGCGGATGCATTGAGTTGACAGTTGTAGAACTCGGTGGAGGTCAACCGAGTAGGATCTTGTGGCTCCCGATGTCCATGAACAATGAGCTCCCATAGCTCCACACTGCAGCTGCGAATATGAGATTCCATAGCAGATTTCCAATGTGGAAAGTGAGTTCCATCGTAATGGGGAACGGTCCCACTATGGTTTATATGAGGCATGGGTGAAGTGTTTCTGGGATAGTCATGGTTAACATCATGGTAGGTTTCCTTAGAGGCCGAAGCCCCACTAGGAGTTCCACCCGCAGCTAGGTTCTTAAGCATGGCGATCATTTCGTCATTTGGTTTTGTAGCTCATCCTCCTTTTTCTTCTTCTCGGCATCATATGCCAAGAATCTAGATTTCATCTCTTTAACCGAAAGGTTAGAGTCGTCATCTAGACCCTCGAAGAGTTTATCCATCTCACTCTTAAGGGCGGTGAAGCCCTTAATAAGAGTCCAGACTCTGATACCAATTGAAAGTATAGAGATGGTAAACCTAGAGGGGGGTGAATAGGTTTCTACAAATTTTAATTCTTTCTTTGCAATATTAGGCTTTGCGGAATATAAAGATGAGCCTAATGCAAACTAGGTGAAGCAACCTATATGAAGATACAACTATCTCGAGCACGAAGGCTCTCTCAGGTAGTTTAAATCACAAGTAAGGAGTTCGGTTAGAGATAACCGATAGCACGCGGAGACGAGGATGTATTCCCATGTTCCCTTGCTTTGCAACAAGGTACGTCACGTTTGGAGGGGTGGAGGTCCCACGAAGGATTCCCCACGCCACGAAGGCTCACCCTATTCTCCGGAGCCTATCCCACGAAGGAATAGCTCACTCACTTGTGGTAGACTTTGAGGTAGCCTCCAAACCTTCACAATCTTGCCCGGAGCAAATCCACAGCCCGGATGCTTCCGGACTCCTCTTGCCCACCTAGGGTTTCCAAGGAACCCTAGGAACCAAGCTTCTCGATGAATACAAGGGGGAATGAGATTTGGCTTGGTAGAACGGTAGATCGGGTCCTCCTCTAATGATTCCCCGGAGGGATTTGAGTTTGGGTGGAGGAGGAGGGAGATCTGAGGCTTTTGGTGTTTCTAGCAATGGAGTGAGAGAGAGAGAGCTCAAGAACAGCTTGTAGTATGTTGCCTAACCCTTCCAAGGTCGAAGAAGGGGTATTTATAGTGTTCTTCAAAATCTGGCCGTTGCCACTTGCCACCTCAGCATTTTTCCTCGACAAACCCGGTTGACCGGGCCACAGACCGGACAGCCCGGTCGAGAGGCCGGTCAGACCGGACCACAGACCGGACAGCCCGGTCGTGAGGCCGGTCAGACCGGATCAGTGACCGGGGCTCCTTTGCGTCGTCCTGGCGCTTCTCCGGTTGGTGGCCGGTTGCTGCCCGGTTTCCGACCGGTCGACCGGACGGAGCGCCGGACCCGCCGGTCAGGAGCCCGGTTGACCGGGCGCAAACCGGATCTGCTGGTTCCTCCTTTGGAGCCCGGTTTCCGACCGGTCGACCGGCCAGCACGCCGCATCGGCCGGTTGCTCGGCCCGGTTGGACCGGGCTGGTGACCGGATTTCTCCTGTAACCCCTTTTTGATTGTTGTTGAAATGGGGGGTCTCCTTTAGCCTTCTTGTTCCTTTGATACACCATTTACGCCTCATTGCCTAATACCTGAGATTATCCTTATAAACATATTAGGCCAAATACTTTAGCACGGTGTCATCGTTACCAAAATAATGGATAAGGGTGAAATACCCTTACAGTTTGGCACTTGTCAGATAATGTTTGCTTGGGTTGGGTTGCTTCGAGCCTCAATGCAGCCCAACCCAAGCAAACAATATCTGACAAGTACCAAACCTTAGTTTGAGCTTTGTCATTGGCTAGGTGTGTGCACGGTCTCCAAGTGTGTGTGTAAGTTGTAGAGGCTGGTAAGGAAAAAACGTCGGCTCCATTGGGGCGTGGTCCTAGGACCGGTGAGTGTTGTAGAGGTTGGAAGCCATAGAGCCTGCTCTATAAGCTTTTCACATTGTAGAGTATTTTCCCTTCCCGTTTGGTCTAAAGAGTTATGAGATCGAGTGGTGCGCATTCTTCGTGTTGTATCGATTTTCAGTCAGTTTTCCTGATTAAATGGTCAACTCTCGCCTTCTTAATCAGTGGAATGGAAAACCTTTTGCCTTGTTTTAAAAAACACATCAACCATTATTTTTGCCATGAGAGAGGGAGTGGTGTTTTGGATCATGGGTGCATATGCTCCCTATATTTTGAAATGCATCTTACACATATTTTAAATTTTTAAAAAATTAAAACAAAAAATTAGTACGTACATCTTCATGTGGTAAGCGCTCACAGAGTCGTTTCATAAAAAATCGACTTATCATGTGACGTGTGTAAAAAAGACAAAATTCAGTGCTAAAAATAATGCTTTTCACATGATAAAGTTTCTCCTTTTTTACATAGATCACAAAAAATATTATTTTTTCGTGAAACTTGACGAATGCACATACATAATGAAGATGTACATGTAGAATATTTTATTCAAATTTTTCGACATTTCAAAGTATATTTTTTGGTAGAGGGAGCATACGCACCCGGGAGCCGAATTGAATTTCCGCATGAGAGATGCACTTACACTATTGAACAACCTCTCCCTTCTCCAAGGTTTAAATCTAATGTTGATCAATAAGCAGCAAGAAGTCAGCATAGTCACACGGAAAAAATGTTTAGATCCTTTTGGCTGTGATAGTAGTTTTCATGAGTAAAATCATTATGGACATGTCAAATCCCATGATATAACTCCACCATTGTTTGTTGTGTCGGTGAATAAATACTATCCTACCTGGCAGTTCACCGTGTTGGCACGGTGGGCCTACTCTCGGACTAAGTCAACAAGGATGTAGGAGGCTCCATATACACCCCTGCGAAGCAAGGCTATTGATTTAGAAAAAATGGTTGAGGAGCAAGAAAGGAAACTAGATATTGCCGCTTATAAGCATGCGACTCTTGTTTGTCAAGTTGGGTGCCACAATCTGATGGTCACTAGTGGTTGCATGGACGTCTTTGAATGGAGGCAATTCAGTGGGTGGTGCGGCTGCAATATATGAAGATTGTTCCCTTTTAGCTCGTGGTTTTTCTAGTATTAAGTTTTTTTATTGTCTAAGGGAAAGGAATGTAGTGGCCCATAATTTTGCTTGTAACGTGGAGGGACCTCAGTCAATTGTTTTGCATGAGGTCCCACCTGATTTTCTTATTTACCTCTTGGTGAACAATGTAAACCTATTTCCTAATTATTAAAGTTGTTGTGGTGGCTTAATAGCATGTAACTCTCGTTCGCGCGATACGAAGACTCTAACATAGACCAACTCGAACACTTTAAACCGGCTGCTAATCGAAAAAATATTTTAGCAGATAAATCATTTTAAAATTTTGATTTAACAATTAATTCAATGATATCAACATGAAGTGGAAGATTTCTATGTGCATACATTTGATAATTAGATTATCTATATGGTCTACACGTGGATGGAGGCTACACGTGGTGGCGGAGCCACTTCTTCAGCAGCCATTCGCTCGTCGGCAGCTGCTGACCAGGCCGGGTTGGTCTTCAAGGGAGACGCACAATTGGCTCGCGGTGGATCCGACTCCCCGCAGCCTCCCCGCGCTCGGCTGGTGGGGCGCACGGTGGCCCTGTTTTGGCTTCGGCGGGGAACCCCGGGCTGGGGGGTTCTTCCTCGCCACGTGCTTCTTCGTCGTCGTCTGGCAGTGGAGGAGGGTCTTTGCTAGCACCACCCTCTCTCACGGTCGTCGCTGAGCCTGCTGTCCATCGGGAGGGGCTAGCTATTCCACCCGCTGCGGTGGGTAGTACACCATCTCGGCGTAGTATGCGCCATGGTGTGGGCCCTGACGGAGCTGCAGCCTCGGACGAGGACTTCTTGGCTAAGGCTATGAGGCGTAAGGTGGTGGCAAATCTCGACTTTACATGTATTAATAAAAGTTCAAAGTCCTTTTTAGCTTTCCCAACACCACTTATTGCCTCTAATTTAAATAATGTGGGTCTTTCGTTGGGCAATTCTGTTAGTGCTATTTCTGTTTAGGCTAATGCTCTTAGATGTATGGAGGTCGATAGACTTAAAATCACTCCTATGTATTCGAGTAAGCCCGATGCCTCTCTATATGATGATGAGGATGAGGATGTGTACGTCGTCTCAGACGGCCAGCTACTCACGCATCTAGTTGGAGAGGTATCGGAGGTCAGACTGGATGATGGTGCGTTGGGTTCATGCTTTGAACTGCAAGCAACAGAACACAAATCTAGAACTTCCTCTATTAATCGAAATGCTTAGCCTAATAGAAAGGCTAAAGTGACTAAATCTCCTACTGTTTCTAAATGAATGGCATATTTAAGAATAGTAGAGATCTAAAAGACTTGGCTAAGCACTTACACATTGCAGAAAAGCATTAGGGAACATGTCTTAGATTTTGTCGCTATTTCTGAGACGGGTAAACGGAACTACTCAACAAGTTTTCTAAATAGCCTTTCAGGCGGGGAAGACTTTGTTTGGGCATCCCGCCCGCCTCGGGGGCGTTCTGGTGACCTGTTAGTCGAGATCCGAGCTTCGACTATGGAGATATTGGATAATTCTGGGGGTGATTTTCATATAAACTTCACATCCGGAATAAATCTGATAACTTCATTTGGAGCTTGGTGTCTGTCTATGGGGCTTCCTAGGATGCTGCTAAGCATGCTTTTCTTCGTGAGCTTGTTAATCTAGCAAAGGATAACCCGCATTCTATCATCATAGGAGGGGATTTCAATTTGCTTAGATACCCTTAGGAGAAGAGCAAGGGCAGGTTTGACACCCATTGGCCTTTCTTATTGTTGCGGTCAGAAACCCACCGGCGGGCAGCGACTGGCAACACCGTAGAGCCGGGAATAACTAGGGCTGCGGCTGGCCCTAGTCCCTCAGAGCGACGGCCCGCAAAGCCTTCTGGTCACACGTCCGATGCTGTCGCAAGGGCGTGCCACCTGACCTATACCTGGTCAGGAAGGTGTTGGATGATGCCTCGCTTAGTTTCCTGCATGGCATACACGTAAACATTAAATACGAGCCTCGATCGGCTCTCAGGTTATCCTATGAATCGGCTCAAAGAGCCGATCCACCCATGATTCGTACAAGGTGTCCGAATATATGGTGGTCCTGCTTGATCAAGATAAAGCTAATGCGATCTACGACGATTTAGGGTTTTCACCGCATAATCGGATCATCCTACTCACGATTGGGCCTCGCGCTCGCGTACGGTGATCGTAAGCCGATCCTAGACAGGGCCTAAAAACCAACACGAGGTTGATCCCCGGAACATCCTGTCTAGGGCTAGCAAACTACACCCTACACGCCGCTGGATCCTCCAACCCTTTGTAAGGCCTAACTATTGCGGATGTTAAACTAATCCTTGAAGAACAAGGAGCAACCGTAACGGATCGGATCTACTAAACTATGATTAAGCGGGGTGCCGCCCCTACACCTAAGATAGGTGTAAGGGCGGCAAGATGTATAAGGGTTGCACTACGACAGCATATGATATGAAGAACAATGCTAACCCTAACACATCTAAGATAACTACGTTGCTCACCATCAAAAAGGCTTCAGCACGAGCAACGCATGAACAACGTGGGTAGGCTGGTGCTGCCTAGATCGCAAGATGCGATCTAGGCAGCATGGTGCTTACCGGAGAAACCCTCGAGACGAAGGAGTTGGCGATGCGCCGAGATTTGTTTGTGTTGAACGTTGGTTGTTGTTTATTCCATAAACCCTAGATACATATTTATAGTCCAGGGGACTTTCTAATTCAAGCGTGCACCTAACCGTGCACGGGTAAAACTCCAACTCCTAACCGACACGTAATCTAATATGTTACATGATACAAGGGCAAACTAGCCCAAACGTTGCATACAAGGCCGATTCACGTATTTCTTCTGTATGTAATCTCCAAGCCCATCTTGATCGCGGCCCATCTCCTGATTTAGCCAAAATCTGGTGATAACACATGCCCCCCTGGTTTTGGTAATGATAATTTCAAAACCACTCCGTTTTTCCTCCGAGGGGTCATGTCGTGGCGAGCAGCGGAACCGTCGCAGTATTTTCCATCATGACAACTTGCCTTCCCAACTTCTCTGCACGATTTGACAGTTTTTTGGCACCACCTCCTCGAAAACTGTTCGAACATTAAATCCCCACTTCTTTTATTTAACCGCACCGAACAGTTCTCCTCCTCATCCTCCCCGCATTAGCACTCCAAAAACCCTTCTGCGCACCATGTCTTCCTCTTCCTCCGCCTCATCGGGACTTTCCCTCGAGTCCTCTTCCTCCTACGAGCCGACGCCGAACGGGACCCACAAGAGGTCCATGCGGCCAACACCCGCCGCGCCATAGAGGCCGGGGAGGAGCCCGACCATGACTTCTCCATCTGGTCCGAGGACGACAAGTCCTCGACGGATGGGGAGAGCGACCTCCGCTTCCTCGCCGACGGGGAATCGGAGGAGGAGAGCGACGACGATCGCTTCTCCTGGGATGACTTCACCACCTCCGAGGAGGTGAGGGAGGAGGAGGAGGAGGACGACGACGACGACAGCCCCTCCGACGAGCCGCCGGCCAAGCGCCACTGCCCCTGGCCGGGGAATCTCAGTGACTACGACAGTGACGATGACGACAACGACGAGGAGGATGAAGACAACGAAGGTCCTGCCGGCGGCCGCTACAGCAGCGACGACGAGCCCGCCGGGAGTAGCGCCGACAACGGCGACGAGGATGACGACGAGGGCAGCAACGGCTCGTAGATAGGACCCTTAGCATAGGATCAGTAGTAGTAGACGGGGCAATGTATCCCCTTGGTACTCCCTTTTGAGAGCAATCAGCTCTTCTATGTAAGAAATCTCGTTTATCAATGAAGAAATTCCCCAATTTGATTTTGCCGATTTCCTTTATGCCAATTTAGCCGATTTCCCTTCATACTGATCCCGCCGATCGTCACTTAGCCAATGCTTAATGAGCCGATGACAACTCATCGGTCTCTCATGATCCATTCTTCATCCTTTTGACGTCGGAGTGATCGTGAACTTGCTCAATGCTCAAAAGCTGATGTTAACATCACTCCTTCACGATCCATCTTTCGCCTTTTCCGACCGATGACTTTGAGTTCTGGCGGACAACGAGGCAGATCAACGCCTTTACGAGAGCCCCAGAACCGCTGCTGAAACGACTTGATGCTGAAGCCGATACCTCTGGACCATTCAGATATTCAGTGATACTCTTCAAACCTGCCCAATCCTCTTAAAAAAGGTTATGATGGAGGGCCATCCGATGAAATCTCAGTCGGCTTCTTAAGAACAGAATATCTACGCAGTCGGCTTGCCCCCGAGCCTCCATCGAGGCGAGAACAGCAGATGGGCTGACCAAATGTGTCACCATCGGTTTCCAAGTCATGATGCAGCACCAGCCGATTTCACCAAAATCGGCTCCCTATAGCAAAGGGTCCTTCAGGACAAACTGCCCCCCGAGCCTCACTTAAGGCGAGAAAAGTGGTGAGTCAGCCCAACGTGCCGCCATTGGCCTCAGAGCCAGCCGATTTCAACAAAATCGGCTCCCCAGAGCAGAGAACCTTCAGGGTGAGCTGCCCCCCGAGCTTCTTGAGTCCACTTCTTCGTCTTGCTGGTCAGATCGGCTCCTTTCCTTCGGCGGATTTGATGCAACCCATCCTTAACCTGATCTGCACGTTCATGCTGCTCTTGGCATTGGTCAGGGTCATGATCCCTCAAACCTTCCCCAGCTGATACTGCGGACTCGAATACTCGCAAAAAGAAACCAGAGGTTCTTGAAGAGAGAATCTGAGCGATCAAACCACTCCATTGAGGAGCTCTTCCATTAGAGTCTCTCTTCGTGGCTCACTTCCTGCTCCATTGAACCCCTGCTTATAACAGTTGTATCCCTTGAGTCGATGGCCATGCATCGGCTTTCTATCCTCAAGTCGATGTCTGCGCATCGACTGTGCTTAAATTTTTTTTTTACGGCCGATTTATGTATCGGCCCCCATACTTCAATACCCATTATTAAAGGACTAGTCATCAACCCGTGCTCTCTGCACGGGCTAGTATCTTCTATACTAATTAGTGAATGATGTATTAATTTTTTTATCTGGTTATAATATGTTCAAAACATCTTACTTTGTTCATCTTATGTTTCACTGCGTGTAATATATTCCTTTTTGTTGAAAAGCAGGTGTATGCATTTTATTTTTCCTATTTAGCTTGTTTACATAAATACGTTCATATTTTTTATCTTAAAACCCAGTGGATTATTTTTGCGTGAATGATTGCTCAATATGTTAGACTTTTATATATATATATATGTTTTACTATCCATATAATTATGATGAAATTGAGGATGTCCTCTGATAAGAACGAAGGATTTTGCTTTGTGCGTACAATAAACTCTATTTTACATGTATCTGAGAACTAAGACGCGCAATTGGGTAAACAATTATATATCAAACTATCCATTATATTGAAAATATAAAATTAATGGCTTCTAAGCATAATTCCGTAAAGTGACCTGTTTTAACTTTTGTTACAGCAATTTTTTTTTGGGAAAACCTACGTAATAAGATATTAGCATCTAAACATATATAAATTCATTATCGATAAATCAAGCACAAAATATTTTATATTTCCTTTTATCCATATTGTAGATGTTAATATTCTCTCTATATACTTTGTCAAAGGTATAAAGTCATATTTTATATATTTTTGGAACAAAGGTATTTTTGGAATTAAACTGTGCATACATAAATAATTAAATCTGTGTACATACAAATATTGGTAGTGCATGGATGAATAGGGGCACATGTCAGGTCGATGCATATTAGAAGCTTACTCCTACTAATGTTGATGGGCAGAACAGCTGAAGGAGAGACCTGCCAAAGAAGGCGGTGCATCGGGCACTCGACGGCCATGCGTATTTAGATTAGCTCTAGGTCCCTTGTCTATGGCTATGAGGCGCCTTCCATGTTCCTGTTCATCCAGTCCGTGCTGTTGGTTTTGGTTGTCACTATTTCTGAACTCGGCTATTATTTCCTGGCAGCGGGAGCATGTTGTCAAAGAAGTCCGTATGTGGCACCACCAGGACTCCATGAGTCTGAAGTCCTAGAAGTACATGGCGACCATCATTGATCAATACATGATTAGCTGTAAGCAGAAGTTGCTGTTTATGCAGTTAGTAATATGGTAGAGAAAATATGGTTCTCTGCCAGCTAATTTCTTGCATATGTACACTTTGATGTACCATATTGTATCCTTAACGTGAAAATCAAACTGTTTTCTTCAGATATCATTTGTTCCCTCCAGCATGGGTGACATACTGACATGCATCTAATCTCTTTCTGCTCAGACGTCAACGGCAGCGTGGTGTCTTCTAAAGAATAATATGCTCCCCCTGGTATGCATGCATCCAAATTAAGTGCTGCAGCCTGCACCCATCAGAACGAATAAATATGAGATTGTCGGTCTGATAACCAATCAACATGAGATTGATTGATCTAATGCTTGTGAATAAGATGCAGAATAACCTACTTGCCGGTGGAAATTGCGCGTTGCATGCCGATATGCATCAAGATAAATAATCAACAAACATGAGATGGATCGATCCGATAACCGTGAGTTAGTTGTTAAATAAAAACTGTAGATCGGATGAGAAGCACACCAGAGCATGCGTGATGAAGAGAAAACAGATCTAAATCTGTTAATTCAGCCCACCAAGAGTTTTGGGACTGATCTTTTCTTACCTGCGGCAGATGCATTATGGCCGATGTGTCGGTAAGGAAAAATCTAGTTAGCAGCATCCCTCCATCATTTCAACTGGCAAGATGTGAGTCTGGGGGCTCCTGGGTGTGGAGACGTACATGGGATCGTGCGTCGGCGGCGGCTAAACTCCAAACCTAGAACCGCATGATATTTTTCTGTTTCTATGAATGGCTTGCACGCATCTCTTCATCTCTCTACATGATCTCTATCTATCACCACCACAAAAACCACTACAATAAGTCTGCTTGTTCCAGATGTCGGTGCTTTCTCGTAGAGCCTCCCAATTGACAGCTTATCAACCACTACCAATAAGAAACAGTTTCGATTCGTCTTGTGGTCGATACCTGCCGGCCATTGAAATACTTATGTCCATGAATATCTGAAACCTCCCTCTATTTCTTCCTTGCATTGGATTGGAATTTCATGTATTGTATATCCATCTTTGATGTACTCCCGAGGCGACGAACAGAGCTCCAGATGAATTCATGAACTCCAAATTCGAGCGTGAACATCACGGCGAAAGACACCTTGTGGCAGACTCACGTGATGAATTAGTTATCTGAGGCCCCATGAATGAGTGTCCTTTTGATATGAATCGAAACTCTATTAGATAAGCCTCGTGATACTGTTAGATTTTTAAAATAATTCAGTTACGGTATTTGGCCAAAAGAAACGCACCAGGAGATGATATGTCCAAGGATATATGGTTAGACTACGGATTTTGTACGATTCTAGGACTCTCACAATTCTAGAGACTTCAATGGTGTCCCCAAATTCCACGATCAGCTATATATTGAATTTGCCATGACCTGTTACGTTTTTTTGAACACATCTCATCCGTAACGTGTCTATGTAACTCTAAATGTCGCATTATAAATCAAGACTTTCTCGACTAATCGTAGCCGTAAATTTTAGATCTAATTGTCTTAATTATTCTGATGATGTGGATTAATGTGGTGTCTCGTATGGGCCCTCCAATTAGTAAATATAAGATATCTTGGGCTGCTGGGCATTGTAAGACGCTTCTACTGCACATCCTCGTGTTTATCCACCTAGGTGCCCCCCCGAGCCGATTCTTTCAAGGGACTTGATGGTATCGGCTCTTCAGGGATTCCCTGTTGGATCGAATGTTGAACCCTGGCAGAATGGATGGTGAGGATAATTTTGGCCGATTGCTGGAATCGGCCTCCACGTTGAATTGCTCAATGAAGGTTTTATAATATTCCTCCATAAATTTTTGGGGCCGATCACAAGGATCAGCCTCGCCACATTTGTCCATCGATGTTGCTCTTGTTACACGGTCAGTCCGGTGGATAAAACCAGCCTAACCCCGTTCTTTGTCACGTCGATGCGCTCGCAGTCGTCCAAATTGATGCCTGAGAGTGGCTCTTGGCCTGATGTCTCCCAAACGTCCATGCCGGCTGTTGAAATCTCGGCTGAATCATCTGCGTGGACGACTTCTACTTCATCTCCATCCCACTGTATTAGACATTGGTGCATCGTGGATGGAATGCAACAGTTGGCGTGGATCCAATCTCTCCCTAGTAGGACAACATAGGTGCTCTTGCTGTCGACAATAAAGAACGTCGTAGGGACGGTTTTCCTTCCTACGGTCAGATCCACATTCAGAACACCTTGTGCGTCAGATGCTTGGCCGTTGAAATCGCTCAGTGTCACATTGGTCTTGATCAGATCCGAGCTAGAGCGTCCCAACCGATGTAGCATGGAGTATGGCATAATGTTGACTACCGCTCCGGTGTCCACCAACATCTTGTTGACGGGCTGCCCATTGATGTATCCTCGCAAGTACAGGGCCTTCAGATGCCTGTAACTCCTTTCTCGTGGCTTCTCAAAGATGACCGGCCGTGGGCCGCAGTCCAGTTGTGCCACAGGTGCTTCATATAATCTTGGAGCGCTAAACTCTGTTGGAAGGATGAAGACCATGTTTGTGCCAGCCGATGTCTCATCGTCGGCTTTCCTTTGCTTGGGGCGCCACTCTTTTCTTTGTGGCTGACCTTCTTCGTCCAGGGTTCGCTGAATTTTGGCGGCCAGATCAGGCCGTGCCTTCCTCAACGTGTGCAGGTATAACCTTTCGGCTTCTTCTAACCCACGTAGACGCTGAACCCTTCGCTTCTGGGAACGGCTGAGCCCATCAGGGCACCATCTTGGCCGATGATACTTATCCTCTTCATCATCGTCCTCTAGTTCCTCGAGATCTTCCACCCGAGCGGACTCAGCATGCCTGTTCCGAGGCGGGAGAGGCCCTAGACGTTTGAACACGGACACGTTAGCTGCATCCTTCTTCTTCTGTTTGCATTCTGGGCAGTTGCCGATTGTTGGCAATCGGCTCATTCCTGAATCCCAGCAGTGTCTGAAGAAGGGGCAGTCCCAGTGCCTATCCACGTCGTCTTGCTCCCTCGACTTTTCCTTGGCGTGGCGCTCGTATCGCTCCTCGTCGTGATCATGCCGACGACGTCTCCTGTCGTCCCTAGCCAGACGATCCTTTTCATCATCGTCGTTGTATCGCCGGCGTTGGTCATACTGACTCACATACTTGTTGAGGAGGTGATCAGAAAGAGGTCGCTGATATCTTATGTTCTTCACTTCTCCCTCTGTGACGTAGCGCTTGCCGTCGTGGCGGAGCCGATCGCGTGGAGCGGCTTCCTCCGTGTCCTTGCTATGAGAGCAGCTGCCCTCATCTCCGTCCTTACCAGAGTGGTGCCCAAGTCCTACCATGTTGATGCTGATGCCATGGGAGCGGGTTCTGTGGAAAGAGCCGATGAGTTCGGCTTCGAGGACTGCCTTGACCTCGTCATGCTTCTTCTTGAGCTCGTCAGGCAGATCCTCGTACTTGACCGGAGTGCTTTCCGCCATCTCGGATGCAGATGGCGATGCGGTGGATGTCGAAGATTGTCCCACCGGGCGTGCCATAATGTGTTGCGGTCAGAAACCCACCGGCGGGCAGCGACTGGCAACACCGTAGAGCCGGGAACAACTAGGGCTGCGGCTGGCCCCAGTCCCTCAGAGCGACGGCCCGCAAAGCCTTCTGGTCACACGTCCGATGCCGTCGCAAGGGCGTGCCACCTGACCTACACCTGGTCAGGAAGGTGTTGGATGATGCCTCGCTTAGTTTCCCGCATGGCATACACGTAAACATTAAATACGTCGGCTCTCGAGTTATCCCGTGAATCGGCTCAAAGAGCCGATCCACCCATGATTCGTACAAGGTGTCCGAATATATGGTGGTCCTGCTTGATCAAGATAAAGCTAATGCGATCTACGACGATTTAGGGTTTTCACCGCATAATCGGATCATCCTACTCACGATTGGGCCTCGCGCTCGCGTACGGTGATCGTAAGCCGATCCTAGACAGGGCCTAAAAACCAACACGAGGTTGATCCCCGGAACATCCTGTCTAGGGCTAGCAAACTACACCCTACACGCCGCTGGATCCTCCAACCCTTTGTAAGGCCTAACTATTGCGGATGTTAAACTAATCCTTGAAGAATAAGGAGCAACCGTAACGGATCGGATCTACTAAACTATGATTAAGCGGGGTGCCGCCCCTACACCTAAGATAGGTGTAAGGGCGGCAAGATGTATAAGGGTTGCACTACGACAGCATATGATATGAAGAACAATGCTAACCCTAACACATCTAAGATAACTACGTTGCTCGCCATCAAAAAGGCTTCAGCACGAGCAACGCATGAACAACGTGGGTAGGCTGGTGCTGCCTAGATCGCAAGATGCGATCTAGGCAGCATGGTGCTTACCGGAGAAACCCTCGAGACGAAGGAGTTGGCGATGCGCCGAGATTTGTTTGTGTTGAACGTTGGTTGTTGTTTATTCCATAAACCCTAGATACATATTTATAGTCCAGGGGACTTTCTAATTCAAGCGTGCACCTAACCGTGCACGGGTAAAACTCCAACTCCTAACCGACACGTAATCTAATATGTTACATGATACAAGGGCAAACTAGCCCAAACGTTGCATACAAGGCCGATTCACGTATTTCTTCTGTATGTAATCTCCAAGCCCATCGTGATCGCGGCCCATCTCCTGATTTAGCCAAAATCTGGTGATAACACTTATTCAATGTTATCATCGACAGCTTGGACTTGAGAGAGATTTCAATGGTTGGGAGACAATTTACCTGGGCAAATAGTCTCCTAGAGCCAGCTTATGAGAAATTAGATCGGGTACTCATGGACTCACATTGGGAATCTAAATTCCCTCTAGTCTCGGTACGGGTTCTTTCTCGGATTAAAACTTTGTCGGATCATGCTCCTATTTTACTAACCACCGGGAATCCAATTCCGCAGCATAGACTCCCATTCAAATTTGAATTGGGATGGCTATGTAGGGATGGTTTCTCAGATATGATTAAATTCATATGGGACAAGCCAGTGGTCGGGAACACCCCAATCCTAAGGTGGAATAACAAATTACGCTCTGCGCAGATACCTTGGTGGGTGGTCTAGGCATTTTACTGGCCAGCTCAAAAAAGAGAAACTTAGCCTGTTATCTAATATTAATGATCTGGAGGCTCTTGTTGAGTTAAGGCCATTAATAGCTCATGAGATTGAACTTAAAATTCAATATAATGCTAAGTTAGTCGGTCTACTTCGTGAGGAGGAATTCAAGTGGTATCATAGATCTAAGGCTCAATTCTTGTTGGAAGGGGATTTGAATACGAGATACTTTCATAGTGTGGCCAATGGTAGACATAGAAAGAAACTCATTCATTCTCTAGTACAGGAGGAGAGTGTGATCGAAGGTCATGAGCAGCTAAAGTCCTATATTACATCATACTATAAAGGTTTGTTTGGCGCACCGGAGGAATTTTATGTATCCATGGATGAATCCAGGATTGATGATATACCCCAAGTGTCTCTAGAAGAAAACGCGATTCAGACAGCCCCCTATTCTGAGGAGGAGATGAGAAAAGCGGTTTTTCAAATGGAGCAGTCCTTCTGGGATATAATAAGGCGCCAGGCTTTGATAGTTTTCCGGCTGAATTTTATCAGTCCTTCTGGGATATAATTAAGCAAGATTTATTGGAACTATTCGGGGAACTCCATGCGGGTCAACTTGATTTGTTTCACATCAATTTTGGTGAAATCATCCTCTTACCAAAAGTCATTGTTGTGAAACAAATTCAACAATATAGACCAATATGTCTACTTAACATCTGTTTTAAATTTTTGCCAAAGTCGCTACTATTAGACTCAATTCAGTGGCAAATCATGTAGTCCGCCCGTCTCGGACTGCGTTCATGCAAGGTAGACACATTCTAGATGGTGTTGTCACTCTGCATGAAATAGTCCATGAGATGAATCGGAAAAAGCTGAATGGGGTTATTCTCAAAATTGACTTTGAAAAAGCTTATGATAAAGTTAAATGATTTTTTCTTCAACAAACACTCGGACTGAAAGGATTGTCTGATGAGTGACGCGCTCTAATATATAACTTTGTTTTTGGTGGAAGTGTTGCCATTAAGGTCAATAATGATATTGGTCGATACTTCCAGACAAAAAAAGGTTTGAGGCAAGGGGGTCCTCTGTCTCCAATGTTATTTAACATTGTGGCGGATATGATTGCTATTACAAATAAATAAGCGTGCGAAGGTTGATGGCCAAATTGAAGGGGTAGTTCCTCATCTAGTGGATGGAGGATTATCTATTCTTCAGTATGCCGATGATACAATTCTACTTATGAATCATGACTTGGAAAAAGCACGAAACCTGAAGTTAATTCTTACAGCATTCGAGTAGTTGTCGGGTCTTAAGATTAATTTCCATAAAAGTGAATTGTTCTGTTTCGGTGAGGCCAAAGACGATGCTAACCTATATGCTGAGTTGTTCGGATGTGAGCTTGGTTGTTCTCCGATTAGTTATCTCGGTATTCTGATTTATTATCGAAGACTGACTTTGGCTGAATGGAAACTTATTGAGGAAAGACTATAGAAACGTCTTAGTAGTTGAAAAGATAAATACTATCCCTAGGGGAGACATTAGTTCTCATAAATTCAGTACTTATGAATATGGTACAGTATATGATTTCCTTCTTCCACTTACCTAAAGGAGTCTTACATAGATTGGATTGTCTCCAATCAAGATTCTTTTGGCAAGAGGATAGTAAGAAGAAAAATACCGGTTGACAAAGTGGAGTGTCGTTTGCCGTGTAAAAGATCAAGGTGGATTTGGACTTCATGATCTTGAAGTTAAGAACATGGCCTTGCTAGGAAAATGGCTGGTCAGGTTGTTAACGGAGGATGGTATCTGGCAGCAACTATTACGGAAAAAGTGTGTGGGTTCAAAAGAAATATCTCAGGTTATTTGGAAACCGGGGGATTCACACTTTTGGCTGACATTATGGAGACTAAGAAGCACTTTTTCCCATATGGTTCTTTCTCCATTAGGAGTGGGGCGGAGATTAGGTTCTGGGAGGATAGATGGTTGGGAACAACCACTCTTCGCGAATAATATCCAGCTTTGTACAATATCGTTCGTCATAAGGGAGATACTGATACGTCCAAAACGTATCTACTTTCCCGAACACTTTTGCTATTGTTTTGCCTCTAATTTGTGTATTTTGGATGCAACTAACACGGACTAACGCTGTTTTCAGCGGAACTGTTCTGGTGTCTCGTTTTTGTGCAGAAATCCAACTTTCCGGAAAAACCTCGGGATTTTGCAAGCAACAGACAATTGCATTAAGTACCGTGCGTAATGTAAGCAATACAAATATCCTTAGACAAAGCATTGATGTTTTATCCCTAGTGGCAACAAGCACATCCACAACCTTAGGGGTTGCCGTCACTCCCTGCATTCAATGGATACATGAACCCACTATCTAGCATAAATACCCCTCTTGGAGTCACAAGTATCAACTTGGCCAGAGCCTCTACTAGCAACGGAGAGCATGCAAGATCATAAACAACACATTTATGATAGATCAATAATCAACTTGACATAGTATTCCATATTCATCGGATCCCAACAAACACAACATGTAGCATTACAAATAGATGATCTTGATCCTGGTAGGCAGCTCACAAGATCTAAACATGATGGCACATTAGGAGAAGACAACCATCTAGCTATGCTATGGACCCGTAGTCCAAGGATGAACTACTCACGCATCGGTCCGGAGGCGGGCATGGTGATGTAGAGCCCTCCGGTGATGATCCCCTCTCCGGCAGGGTGCCGGAGGAGAACTTCTGAACCCCCCGAGTTAGGGCTGACGGCGGCGGCGTCTCCGGAACTGTTCCGGTATTTTGGCTCTCGGTACTAGGGTTTTCGGGGACGAGGGAATAAATAGGCGAAGGGGCAGCGTCGTGGAGCCGGGGGCTCCCTCCCCACGTCTCGGTGCGGCAGTGGGGCCCCCCGCGCCGCCATATGGGGAGGGCCCCCTGCTGGCCTTCCTCGCCTCCTCTTCGGTCTTCTGGAACACTCCGTGGAAAATAGGGCCGTGGGCTTTTGTTTTATCCAATTCCGAGAATATTTGTAAAACAACTTTTCTGAAATCAAAAACAGCAGAAAACAGGAACTGGCACTGTGGCATCTTGTTAATAGGTTAGTCCCGTAAAATGCATAAAAACATTATAAAGTGTGAATAAAACATGTAGGTATTGTCATAAAACTAGCATGGAACATAAGAAATTATAGATACGTTGGAGACGTATCAAGCATCCCCAAGCTTAGTTCCTACTCGCCCTCGAGTAGGTAAACGATAAAAAGAATAATTTCTGAAGTGACATGCTACCAACATAATCTTGATCAATACTATTGTAATGCATATGAGATGAATGAAGTGACTCAAAGCAATGGTCTATAGTTTGCTAACAAAAAGATAGTGACTAAACAATTGAATCATATAGCAAAAACTTTTCATGAATAGTACTTTCAAGACAAGCATCAAAAAGTCTTGCATAAGGGTTAACTCATAAAGCAATAGATTCTTAATAAAAGGTTTTGAAGCAACACAAAGGAAGATTTAAGTTTCAGCAATTGCCTTCAACTTTCAACATGCATATCTTATGGATAATTGTCAACACAAAGTAATACAATAAGTGCAATAAGCAAGCATGTAAGAATCAATGCACACAGTTGACACAAGTGTTTGCTTCTAAGATAGAAAGAAGTAGGTAAACTGACTCAACATAAAGTAAAAGAAAGGCCCTTCACAGAGGGAAGCACAGATTAAATCATGTGCTAGAGCTTTTTAAGTTTTGAAATCATAAAGAGAGCATAAAAATAAAGTTTTGAGAGGTGTTTGTTGTTGTCAACGAATGGTAGTGGGCACTCTAACCCCCTTGTCAAACAGACTTTCAAAGAGCGGCTCCCATGAAGGACGTTATCTCTACCAGCGAAGGTAGATCATCCCTCTTCTCTTTTGTTTACACATGTATTTTAGTTTTATTTATAGATGACACTCCTCCCAACCTTTTGCTTTCACAAGCCATGGCTAACCGAATCCTCGGGTGCCTTCCAACATTTCACATACCATGGAGGAGTGTCTATTGCAAAATTAAGTTGCTTATTGATAAATCAGGGCAAAACATGTGAAGAGAATTATTAATGAAAGTTAATTAATTGGGGCTGGGCACCCCGTTGCCAGCTATTTTTGCAAAATTATTGGATAAGCGAATGTATATGCCACTAGTCCATTGGTGAAAGTCTGCCCAACAAGATTGAAAGATAAAACACCACATACTTCCTCATGAGCTATAAAACATTGACACAAATAAGGAGTAATAAAGTTTTGAATTGTTTAAAGGTAGCACATGAAGTATTTACTTGGAATGGCAGAAAAATACCACATAGTAGGTAGTTATGGTGGACACAAATGGCATAGGTTTTGGCTCAAGGTTTTGGATGCACGAGAAGCATTCCCTCTCAGTACAAGGATTTGGCTAGCAAGGTTGTTTGAACCAAACACAAGTATAAACCGGTACAGCAAAACTTATATAAGAACATATTGCAAGCATTATAAGACTCTACACTGTCTTCCTTGTTGCTCAAACACTTTTACCAAGAAAATATCTAGACCTTAGAGAGACCAATCATGCAAACCAAATTTCAACAAACTCTACGGTAGTTCTCCACTAATAGGTTTAAACTACATGATGCAAGAGCTTAAACATGATCTACTTGAGAGCTCAAAACAATTGCCAAGCTAGTATCAAATTACTCAAGACAATATACCAACTACCACATGAAGAATTTTCTGTTTCCAACCAAATAACAATAAGTGTTGCGGCTTTCAGCTTTCGCCATGAACATGAAAAATAAAACAAAGAACACAAGTGTTCAAATGAAAAAGCGGAGCGTGTCTCTCTCCCACACAAGCATGTTAGGATTCGATTTATTCAGAAAACTAAAATAACAAAACGAAAATAAAAGCACACGGACGCTCCAAGTAAAGCACATAAGATGTGACGGAATTAAAATATAGTTTCACTAGACGTGACCTGATAAGTTGTTGATGAAGAAGGGGATGCCTTGGGCATCCCCAAGCTTAGACGCTTGAGTCTTCTTGAAATATGCAGGGATGAACCATGGGGGCATCCCCAAGCTTAGACTTTTCACTCTTCTTGATCATATTATATCATCCTCCTCTCTTGATCCTTGAAACCTTCCTTCACACCAAACTCAAAGCAATCTCATTAGAGGGTTAGTGCATAATCAAAAATTCACATGTTCAGCAAGGTCACAATCATTCCCAACACTTCTGGACAATACCCAAGGCTACTGAAATTTAATGGAGCAAAGAAATCCACTCAAACACAGTAAAAGAGGCAATGCGAAATAAAAGGCAGAATATGTCAAAAATAGAACAGTCCGTGAAGACGAATTTTTTCGAGGCACTTAACGTGCTCAGATGGAAAAGCTCCAGTTGAATGAAAGTTGCGTACATATCTAAGGATTACTCATGAATTTTTTAGAATTTTTAGATTTTTCTACAGAGAGAAAAGCTCAAATTCGTGACAGCTAAAAATCTGTTTCTGCGCAGAAATCCAAATCTAGTATCAACTTTCTATCAAAGACTTTACTTGGCACAACAATGCAACAAAATAAAGATACAAAGGTATTACTACAGTAGTAACAAGCACCTTTACTCAAATATAAAACAAAAATTGCAGAAATAAAATAATTGGTTGTCTCCCATAAGCGCTTTTTCTTTAACGCCTTTCAGCTAGGCGCAGAAAGTGAAAATCAAGTAACATCAAGAGAAGAAGCATTAACATTATTACCAAGGGATTTACGCCTACCCCTCTTACTCTTATTCTTACTCTTTGGTCTACGGAATACATGACCGCATCCGGGTGTAGAGGTAAAATTTAGAGTGCCTTTTCCCACATCTACGGTTGCTCCCAAAAGTTTCAGCAGGGATCTTCCAAGTGTGATTTGTCCTGTCCCTACACATTCAATAACGAGATAATCAGTGGATACCGTTCTTCCAAGAAAGGTTGTGAACACACCTTCAGCTATCCCCTTAGGGATTATAACAGAATTATCAGCAAGAGTTATTCCTTCTCCACCTTCAGTAAGTCCCCAAAGTTTCAAAGATTCATAAATACTTTTAGGCATAAGGAAAAACTTAGACATAATATCACAACGGCATAAATAGTTTCACCACAAATAGCAACCTTAATAGTAGGGACCCACATTGAAGGTTCAAAGTTTACTGGAACATAATCATAATATTCACGAATCTGATTATACCCTTCTTTTAAACAAGATATATTTGTCTCGAGAGTGTTTAATCTATCATGAATGCTAGCAAGGGATGAATCAAATTTATTTGCTGAGCTAGATGATGCAACCAATTTTTTTATGGCATTAAAAGCTTGATCCCCATCGCAGTGAAGGAAATCTCCTCCCACCACAACATCCAAAGCATATCTATAGAGAAGAATAAGCCCAAAATAAAAGTTACTAAGAAGCAGGCTTAGAGTCATTTTAGGTTCAGTTTTACCATAAGAATAAAAAATTCTAGACCAAGCTTCTTTAAAACTCTCCTCATCCCCTTGTTTAAAAGTAAAGATCAATTCCTCAGGTGACAGAGTAACAAGTACAGGACTAGACATGATAACAAAATAAATTAAATGCAAGTAACTAATTTTTTTGTGTTTTTTGATATAAAGAAAGCAAACAAGACAGAAAATAAAATAAAGCAAGACAATAAACAAAGTAAAGAGATTGGGTGTGAGAGACTCCCCTTGCAGCGTGTCTTGATCTCCCCGGCAACGGCGCCAGAAAAGTAGCTGCTTGTGACGGTAAAGCACACGTCCGTCGGGAACCCCAAGAGGAAGGTATGATGAGTACAAGCAATGAAGTTTTCCTCGCAAGAAACCAAGGTTATCGAACCAAGTAGGAGATGAAGATCACGTGAAGGTTGTTGGTGAAGGAGTGTAGTGCGGCGCAACACCAGGGATTCCGGTGCCAACGTGGAACTTGCACAACACAATCAAACTACTTTGCCCCAACTTAACAGTGAGGTTGTCAATCTCACCGGCTTGCTGAAAACAAAGGATTAAATGTATGGTGTGGAAAATGATGTTTGCTTGCAGAAAACAAAAGAGAACAATGATTGCAGTAGGTTGTATTTCAGATGTAAAAGAATGGACCGGGGTCCACAGTTCACTAGTGGTGTCTCTCCAATAAGATAAATAACATGTTGGGTAAACAAATTACAGTTGGGCAATTGACAAATAGAGAGGGCATAACAATGCACATACATATCATGATGACTACTATGAGATTTACTTAGGGCATTACGACAAAGAACATAGACCGCCATCCAAGCATGCATCTATGCCTAAAAAGTCCACCTTCGGGTTAGCATCCGCACCCTTCCAAGTATTAAGTTGCAAGCAACAGTACAATTGCATTAAGTACTGTGCGTAATGTAAACAATACAAATATCCTTAGACAAAGCATTGATGTTTTATCCCTAGTGGCAACAGCACATCCACAACCTTAGGGGTTGTTGTCACTCCCCCAGATTCAATGGAGACATGAACCCACTATCTAGCATAAATACCCCCTCTTGGAGTCACAAGTATCAACTTGGCCAGAGCCTCTACTAGCAACGGAGAGCATGCAACGTCATAAACAACACATATATGATAGATCAATAATCAACTTGACATAGTATTCCATATTCATCGGATCCCAACAAACACAACATGTAGCATTGCAAATAGATGATCTTGATCATGATAGGCAGCTCACAAGATCTAAACATGATGTCACAATAGGAGAAGACAACCATCTAGCTATCGCTATGGACCCGTAGTCCAAGGATGAACTACTCACGCATCGGTCCGGAGGCGGGCATGGTGATGTAGAGCCCTCCGGTGATGATTCCCCTCTCCAAGCAGGGTGTCGGAGGAGATCTTCCGAACCCCCCGAGTTAGGGTTGACGGCGGCGGCGTCTCTGGAACTGTTCTGGTATTTTGGCTCTCAGTACTAGGGTTTTCGGGGACGAGGGAATAAATAGGCGAAGAGGCTGCGTTGGGGGAGCCAGGGGGCTCCCTCCCCACGTCTCGGCGCGGCAGTGGGGCCCCCCGCGCCGCCATATGGGGAGGGCCCCCTGCTGGCCTTCCTCGACTCCTCTTCGGTCTTCTGGAACACTCCGTGGAAAATAGGGCCGTGGGCTTTTGTTTTATCCAATTCCGAGAATATTTGTAAAATAAATTTTCTGAAATCAAAAACAGTAGAAAACAGGAACTGGCACTGTGGCATCTTGTTAATAGGTTAGTCCCAGAAAATGCATAAATACATTATAAAGTGTGAATAAAACATGTAGGTATTGTCATAAAACTAGCATGGAACATAAGAAATTATAGATACGTTGGAGACGTATCACCCCTCACAAAGAGGAGGAATGGATTGGTGGAGTTGTAGATCTAGATCTCCTCTCTTAGATCCCTCAAGAATGAGCAAGAATCTTGGGGGGAATCAAGAGATAGGGCAAGTTCTTCAAAGACAATAATGGAGGAGAGAGAGTGGAAGAACTTATCTTGCCCAAGGTGGAAGAAGGCCTATTTATAGTGTAAGAGCAAATATAACCGTTGGGGAAAAATTGGACTGAGAAAACTAGTCGTTTGAGGCAGAGTCGAGCAACCCGGTAGCTGACCCGGTGGTACCGGGCCACATACCGGGCTACCCGGCAGCAGCACCCGGTTGGCCGGGCTGGATGCCGAAATGCCCGGCAGCAGCACCCGGCAGGCCGGGCCAGAGGCCGGGCTGACCAGGAGGCTGGGCCGGTCGGCACCACACCCGATGGGCCGAGCCATATGCCGTCCCGCCCGGTAGCAGCACTCGGCAGGCCGGGCTGTATGCCGGACTGACCGGCAGGCCGGGCCAGAGACCGGAATTCGGGACCCCTGAAAAAACCTTTTCTTTTTCTTTAAACAGAAAATGCTCCCGAACTCCGATTGACATGAAACCAATTTTGTTGGAAATATAACGACGAAATATGGAGACTCCTCACAGGATATTTTTAGATGAATCTAGAGAGGGAGTCTCCCACCGTCAAGAAACGGTGAAGACGTCTAAATTCGAAAACGCAATAGAAGATGCTTGCGGATTCCGTTTTCGATGAACTTGGGCTTGTTGTAAAGCTAGCGACAAGCTCAAGAACCTCACACAGAGAAACACGAAGAAGCAATAGGGATATGCAAAGTATGCAAATGATTGAGCTCCCTAAGACGATGTGATCAAGTTACCCAACCGAAAGCCCCTCTTGATAGTGCAGCTATCTATCTGATACGTCCAAAACGTATCTACTTTCCCGAACACTTTTGCTATTGTTTTGCCTCTAATTTGTGTATTTTGGATACAACTAACACAGACTAACGCTGTTTTCAGCAGAATTGCTCTGGTATCTCGTTTTTGTGCGTAAATCCAACTTTCGGGAAAATCCCCGGAATTAATGCCCAAGGGCTTATTTTTCCAGAAGATTCACGGAGCCAGAAGGGCAGGCCAGGGGGGGCCCACGGCCCCCACACCATGGGCCGGCGCGGCCTAGGAGGGGGGCGCGCCGCCCTATGGTGAGGCCCCCTCGGCCAGCCTCCGACGCCCCCTTTTCGACTACTTAACGTCTTCGACCTAAAAACACACGGGGGATTAGACGAAATCGCCAGAAGACATCCAGAACACCGCCGCCATCGCGAAACTCCGTCTCGGGACCAGAAACTCCGTTCTGGCACTCCGTCGGGACGGGGAATTGGAGGAGATCATCGCCATCATCACCACCGACGCCTCTCCATCGACCAGCCATGTTTCCCCCATCCATGTGTGAGTAATTCCCCCGCTGTAGGCTGAAGGGGATGGTAGGGATTGGATGAGATTGGTCATGTAATAGCATAAGATTGTTAGGGCATAGTGCCTAGTATCCGTAATTGGTACTTTTATGATATTGTTGCAACTTGTTATGCTTAATGCTTGTCACTAGGGCCCGAGTGCCATGATCTCGGATCCGAACATGTTATCAATTCATGATGATATTCATTGCTTTATGATCTTACCTCGCAAGTTGTATACACGTATTGTTGTCCGGAACCCGAGGCCCCAAAGTGACAGAAATTGGGACAACCGAAGGGGAAGGCGGTGATATGAGGATTACATGTGTTCACGGAGTGTTAATGCTTTGCTCCGAGTGCTCTATTAAAAGGAGTACCTTAATTTCCAGTAGATTCCCTAGAGGCCCGGCTGCCACCGGATGGTAGGACAAAAGATGTTGTGCAAGTTTCTCATTGCGAGCACGTACGACTAAATATGGAACACATGCCTATGGATTGATTAGTACTTGGATACCGTTTTATTACTATCTGCAAATGCCCTACCTTGATTGTTACATGAGTTTCTCTCATCCATGCAACGCCCGTTTATCCATCCATGTGCCTACAGTATTTTAATCCTGTTGTTTACTATAATCACTACTGCTATCTTTGTTACTCTGCTGCTGATATTTCACTATCGCTATCGCTATAAAACTGTACTATCGATAAACTCTTGCGAGCAAGATCTGTTTCCAGGTGCAGCTGAATTGACAACTCCGCTGTTAAGGCTTACAAATATTCTTTGGCTCCCCTTGTGTCAAATCAATAAATTGGGTTTTACTTCCCTCGAAGACTGTTGCGATCCCCTATACTTGTGGGTTATCAAGACTATTTTCTGGCACCGTTACCGGGGAGCATTGCTTTATTTGCAAGTTCACTTGGATTGATATTGTTCGCTGCAAATTCTCCATCATGGGTAAACCTCGCGATACTAAAGTCGCCATATTACCATCCACTACAAGAAAATGTACAACTCTGAGTACCTCTCGTCGCTCTTGATTCACCATCTCGTGATAGATAAACTTGTTTCACCACCACAAGCTTCACATGCCGGTACTTCGCTAGATCTGAAAATTCCTCTTATAATTTTGATGATGCTTCTGCTGTGCTTGATAATGATGGTTCATTAGGATCTTTTCTAGATGCTACAATTGCTAGGTCTAGATAAATTGAAAGTACTGAAATTCCTAATGAAAATGCTGCTACACCTGTTAATTCACCTGAGTCTGTTGAATACTCTAGTGATGATCTTGATGAAGATTATGTAGAACTTAATGATGATTTCATTGATAAATGCAATGCTACTACTGGTACAAGAAATATTAAAAAGCTTCTTGCACAACATACTGTTAGATATAAACTGTCTCCTGATTCTAAATTTGCCACATCTCCTATAAACATTAAGGATAAGGATTATGATTTTTCTCTTGATTTATCTCATATATCTATTGTTGAGAAAACACCTTTTTGTGGTACTGAAAAAGAAAGTGCTGTAGAACACATGATTGAGCTGTCTACTCTGAGTAGCTTGTTTTCTGATGATGTTAAGAAGCGTACTTATTTCGTTGCTAAAAAATTTCCCTTCTCATTAAAGGATGATGCTAAAACTTGGTATAATAGTTTGCCACCTGATTCTATTGATAGTCCAAGTGATTTGCTTGATGTTTTCTTTCGGAAATACTTTCCTGCTAGTGCTCAACATATTTCTTTGCAGAGAATTTATAATTTTGACCAGGAAGATGGAGAGAAATTGCCTGAGGCTTGGGCGAGATTTTGCTCTCTTATCAGAGCTCGGCCTGGACATGATTTGGAAAATCATGATTTACTTGATATATTTTATAGTGGACTAACCATTGAGTCTAGGGCATACCTGGATAGTTGTGCTGGTTGTGTTTTCAGGAAAAGAACTCCAGACGACGCCGAGGAATTATTGGCTAGAATAGGCCGGAATCATGATGATTGGTCCGCACTCGAACCAACCCCGACACCAATATTGAAGAAGAGGGGTATGATTAAATTAAATGATGAAGATATGAGGGAAGCCAAGAAATCTCTTAAAGAGAAGGGTATTAAATCCGAAGACGTGAAGAATTTACCTCCCATAGAAGATCTATGCAAGATAACTCCCCTTCATCCATGATTGAGGTACACTCTCTTGAACGCTTTACTAGGGAAGATATTCCGTATTCAAAACCTCCTGCTCAATGCTTAGATGAGTTTGATAATTATATTGTTAAGCAAAATAATTTTAATATGAGAGTAGAGAATCATTTAATGGAAAATTCTCGAGCTATTAGTGAATTGCATGGTATTGTGGAGAGAACCTCCAATGATGTTAAGATGCTTGTTAAACATTTTCATATGGTTCAAACTCAAATTGATCAACTCACTAAAGTGCAAAATGACTTGTTAAAAAATAGTTCTAAAGAAAAACATGCTTATGAAGTAACAACTAGAGGCGGTGTTTCTACCCAGGATCCTCTATATCCTGAAGGGCATCCCAAAAGAGTTGAACAAGATTCTCAATGAACTGAAACTAGTGCTCCTTCTAAGAAAAAGAAAAAGAAACATAAAACTGTTGTAGAATCCTCTGAGCCTGTTAATGATCCTAATAGTATTTCTATTTCGATGCTCGAAACTGAAAGTGGTAATGAACATGATAAAGATAATGATAAGAATGATGCTTCTGATAAAGAAGAGGTTGAAGAAGAACCTGAAAAGCATGCTAAAAATAAAAGGTATACTAAAGAAGACTTTATTGCTAAGAAACATGGTAATGAAAGAGAACCTTGGGTTCAAAAGCAAATGCCTTTTCCTGCTAAGAAACTAAAATCAAAGGAAGAAGAACACTATAATAAATTTTGTGATTGGATGAAACCTTTATTCTTGCAAATCCCTTTGACTCGATGCTATTAAATTGCCTCCTTATTCAAAGTATATGAAAGATATTGTTTCTAACAAAAGGAAAATTCCTAATGAGGAGATTTCCACTATGCTTGCTAATTACTCTTTCAATGGCAAAGTTCCAAAGAAGTCTGGGCGACCAGTGTATACCGACTATTCCTTGTTCCATCAAGAATAATTATGTTAGAACTTCTATGTGATTTGGGAGCAGGTGTTAGTGTTATGCCTTTTTCTCTTTATAAGAGACTTTATTTAGATAAGTTGATACCAACCGATATATCTTTGCAAATGGCTGATAAATCTACTGCTATTCCTGTTGGTATATGTGAGGATGTTCCTGTTCAAGTTACTACTAATTGCTTAATATTAACTGATTTTGTTGTGTTGGAAATGCCTGAAGATGATAATATGTCTATTATTCTTGGGAGACCTTTTCTTAACACCGCAGGGGCTGTTATTGATTGCAATAAATGAAAAGTTACTTTCAGTGTCGATGACAAGGAGCATACCGTTTATTTTCCCAAGAGGATTGATAAAGTATGTGGAGTTAATACAATTTCTAATGTGAGAACTATCAAAGTGGGAACTATTGATTGTCCTATATATGAGCCTAAGCAAGGATATCAAAGTATTATGATTGGATCCATATCAATTCAATACAAGGTAACATGATTGATTTGAGGTTTATTTCTTCTTATGTCACGTAAAATTTATTTGGTGGCAAGACTTGATCAACCTTGTTAACAAGTACATTTTATATGCATAGAAGAGCTAAACAACATTTCTTTCTCCCTCCACTTGCTTTACTTGCTGTAGCACTACTTGATTTGCAAAATGCTTTAGTTGTTTAGAGGTTTGAAAATCTTTCTCCGCCCTGTAATAATAATTTTGACACCCAGAAATCTGTGTTTTTCAAAGTTTTCAAAAATTCACAAAAATTATACCGTAGGTCTTATTTTTCGAAGAGGCATCTGGGAGCACCTGGGGATGACCAGTGGGGCACCCCAGGGCTGCACCACCAGCCGGCACGACCAGCAAGGGGGGCGCGCCACCCTGTGGTGTGGGCCCCTCCTTGCCCCACTTATTCATCTCTTCCTCTCATTTCACTCTCTCTCCTGAAAAAACTCGTACTCACTTTCTCTCACTCGCGTTTCTGCTCAAGAGCTCAAGATTTCTCGATCTCTTTGCTCAGCCCAGATTTCTGTCTGAAATTTGGCACATTTGCTCTCCGGTATGTGACTCCTCCGATTATCCAAGTAGAATTTTGTTTGGTTGAGTATATCTTGAATATTTTGCTGCTGTAGGTAACATGTTTAGTGAGCTTGCATGCATGTTCTAAGTGGTAAAAACTAGTTTTAATGCATGTTTAGTACTCTAGCAAGTTTCTATAGTAGTTTCCCTCAATTATATGTCACCAAATCAAATTTTATAATGTTTGTTGAAAAATTTCAGAAAAGGAAGATGGATAACTATAACTTTGGAGAAGTGTTTGAAAGAGAGACGACAAGCACGGGGAGGCCCTCAAGGTCATCCACTCGGATTAGACGGTCCTATAATGAGGATGTCATCGCACCGAGCTTCGAAGCCGAAAAGGACAATGGAATCCCTAACGCTTCATCTTTTCCATGTTATAACTTTTTGAGTAATGCAGGGTTGCTGGATGATTTCTTGGTCCTCGTCGGTAATGTGGGCTTAACCGCCTATATGGAGGACGAGAGGGATCAATACTACATGCTAACTAAAATCTTTGTTGAGAGCTTTCAGTTCAACAACAAGCACTATCAACCATCAGTTGCATTCAGGATCTATGGTAATCCTATTACTATGAAGTTGAAATATTTTTGTACTGCATTGGATATTGCCCCTGTAGGTACAGCAAAGAAGATCGAGAGCAATCCCAAAGCTTTGCTGGAGCTCTATCGAGGAGTCACCAATGATGATTGCCGCACCATTCAGCGCGGCAAGATAAGAAACATTCAACTCCCTGCCATCAAATACTTCGCTTACTATCTTGCTACTAGCATCCTTGGTAGGGAGAACACTAGCAATATTTCTAGTTATCATCTTGCTTTCTTAGTTGCTGCACTTACTGGAGAGACACCCTATCATCTTGGTGCTCTTGTTGCTCGCCGTTTGTCTAACAAGGTGTCGTCGTGGTGAACAAACAGATGCCATAGGATGGCTTAGGTTGGGGCCGAATGGACGCAAGAGGATTCGGGGGAGGGTTTGTGATTAGATGGGATGAACTTCCGGATGGTTTCCTCAAGAACTTAGCCAAGGCTAGAGGTTGAAGAAGAAAGACATAAGGAAGAACTCGCTCTAGATCATCTTCTTTATTGATCTCAACAGAGTTACAAGTTTCTCGGCACAAGTGTTCTTCTAACCCTAGCTCTCTTCGTGCGTCCGCCCGTAAGAAGGGCTGCCCCTCTCCTTATATAGGGGAGAGGGTGGCTTACAGGGCAAGAAACCCTAATGGCATCTTTGACTAGACAAACTACTTTATAAAGCTACTTTAATCATAGATGACACCGGAGTCTTCTTTAATCGTGGATGCCGACGTCCTCCGGCTTCTTTGACCGTCATCCTTCTCTTTATCGTCAGCCCTTCGTTTAAAGTTACTTTGCTTAGCTCATCCTTGTCTTCTAGCTCTGGAGAGAATCTTTGACCAGTCCTGCCGACACGCTCTTCCTTCCGGTAGCCCGGTATCTTCTCATCCGGTTCCGGCATACCCCTCTTGGGGATACCGGCTTAGCTTCACTTAGCTAAATTCTTATCTCTATGTTCCGGTACGAACATTAAACCGGTATCTTGATGGCTCAAACCATCCGGTTTGGCATGCCTTTGGCATACCGGGGGTCATCCCCCCAACATTAGTCCCCGAAGCTGGTATAGTCTGGCGGATCCTATCCAACAGACCATGCCAGGTTCTTTCATCTTAGGATACCGGTTTAATCTATCCGGCTTTAGGCTTGGATCCGGCATCTTTGCCCAGGTCATCGCTATCTCTTTTTCTTAAGACATTATCCGGCGTCTTATCCTTCGGCATCTTAGTCATTAAACACTTCCTCGGCGAAGTCGAGAATATCTCGGGCCCCGCGCCTGTCAGTGACATGCGCACTGTGACTGACGCGCCAGTTTCAGGGGTCACTTCCCTTCGGCTTCGCGCGCGCATTAATTGCTTCACAGCGAATCCCAACCACCTCTCCGGATCCGTGTGCACCTTCCCCGTGGCTTACTATTTTCTCGCGTGTATCACCATGCCACGTGGCGGCCCGTGGAGCGAACCGTCGCGGCCCACGACCCAAACCGCCGAAGCCCAGCGGTTTTCGGCCCACGTCTCCCCTTTCCTTTATAAGGGGGAACCGCTCATCCTTCTTCCTCTTCTCGCATTCTCCAGTTCTTCGCGCACAAGTGCTCCTTGCTCTCTGCGCCTCCGCCGCTCCGTTTCGCCGCCTGAGCTCTGCCGCCCAGCCGATCTTCGCTATCGCTTCGCCGGACGTCGCCGGACTTCACCGCGTGAAGAACTCCTGCAGCCGCTTCGCCCCCGCCGCGGCATTGGTGCTTCTTCGAGCTTTTCCTCACCTCGCCGCCGACGGACTTCCTCGCCGGCCCTTGGCTCGTCATTCCTCCGGCGAACTTCTTCCTCAGCAACTCCGCCGCCTCAGGTTAGGCTTAATCTGGATTTGCCCCTCTTTTGCTTGCTTTCCAGATCTCGTCTCGGTAGTGTATTTACTTCTTCTTTTTCTTGCTTTTTCTCTCCTTCGTAGATCTTCACGCGGGGGTATATTGTGGGATTCTTGTTTCTCTTTGCCAAATTCCATGTCTAGTGGGGAATCTTCCTCTACTTCTTCTTCTGCCTCTTCCTCCGCTAGCCGGCGTAGCAGATCTTCCGACGGGCTGTCCGCCGATCTAGCCCGGATGGACGCTGAGTCCGGTAGCAATCGTGCATCCGGTAGTTCTAGTGAAGGTTCCGGTATGGATTCCTCCGGTATCACCCGTGGGGCCTGGATGGGCTCCAACGTTACCAAGTTCGAGATCGACTGGCTTTACCGGTCCAGGAGGATTCCGGAAGGAGTGACCTGCCGGCTTCCTCGCGACGAGATCATACCGGTGCCCGAACCCGGTGAACGAGTTGTCTTTCTTGCTCACTTTGAGCGCGGCTTCGGCCTTCCAGCCTCCGATTTCTTCCGGCGGTTCCTTGATTTTTATCAACTTCAACCTCACCATCTCCCCGGCAACGCCATTTTCTACCTCTCTTGCTATGCCACCTTCATGGAGGCTTATATCGGCATTCTTCCCACTCGTGAGACGTTTGCCCGCTTCTTTACTCTTCGGATCAACTCCGTTCAGGGCAAGGACATTCCTAAACCCAAACCCCCGTTCAATGCGGGTCTTGCATCATCGGCTCCCGTCAAGGGAGCCCTTTCTTCAAGTTCTCCGGTCTCGAGTCATGCCGGCTATGGCAAGGGACCTTTTTCTACGTGAAGAACAAGGGCGCCGCAGACCTTATCAACCCGCCGCCTTTCAATCCGGCGCCAGCCTCGAGGGCTAACCGGAGCTACAATCCGAAGGAGTCTCACATAGAGACCAACCGGATTATACGCTTTATGAGGCAATTGATGAAGGACGCCAACATCTGCTCGGATGATATCATCCGCGCCTTTATCTCGCGCCGGTGCTTCCGCTCAAGCGCCGCATGCACAAGATGAGCGAGATGTACGGTCCCGGCGATCCTACAAAGATCACCGGAATTCCTCTTAGCAAGAAGGACGTTGTCCTCAAGGCCGGCCAGATCTGTCAGACCGCCATGCCGGAGAATTGGGAATGGGGCCTTCGGCCTCTCAGTTCCATTAACCCCCCGACCCAAGATGTAAGAAGTTACGCAACTCGGGTCGGCGTACCGGTAACTTTTGCATTGTGATTAACCCCTTTTATCTTTCTTGTTCTTTTAGGCCAAGGACCGTTTCCCCGCATCGAGTCTGACCGACGAGGCCCTCCCCAGAAGCGAGGTTTGGACAAGTTTGACCCCGACCCCGTCATTTATTGGAGGGATCTGAAGATGGGCAGGACCCCAGCCTCGCGCCTTGGCAGGTCTCCGCCGGAGCCCGCTGGTTCGTCCGACGACCTGACCTTGCTTGAGGTAGCTTCTCTATTTGATCTCTCATATTTTACCATCATTGTTCATCTGTAGATCCTCCCTCAACCAACATCAACCCACAGGTTCACGAGCATGCCACCCCGCTGCAGGCCGAGGTTGGCCAGGAGTTCCTGGACAAACTCGTCGTCGGGGGCAAGAAGAACAAGACCCCGGCGTCGGATGCCGAGCCAAGCCAAGCCCTCCTGCCAAACGCTTCCGGACCGAACCTTTTGCCGGGAAGCAAGTAGGCACGAGGCGCTACAAGAGCAAACAGATGCCCACTTCCTCCGGGTAAGCCCCGTTCCTTTGCTTTTCTTGTTTTTGCCAAGTCTTTTCCGGCTGCTTTTTTCCAATTCTTTCTTTTTCTTTCTCTCAGCCCTGCACTCAACCTTGGGCCCAGGACTGAGGGCTCTGCCGGCTCCGCGAGGACTTCAACTCCTCCTCCTCACTCAAGCCCGACACCATCTGGTGCCGGCAACATCTCTGCCTCCCCTCCGGGGGGCACTACAAGTTCGGGGCGCGCGGCCCCTAAATCTCCCCGATCACCGCGCGGAGGAGGACCTTACCTCCCCTCCAGGAACCCAAGACACCGGCGCCAGCAACACCGGCGCCGAGGAAGAAGCTGCCGGGCGGGCGGAACCTTTGGTTCCTCCCGTCCAGAAAGAAAAGAAGAAGAAGAAGAAGAAGAGTTCACGCTCTTCCCCCTCCAAGGCCGTGCCGGAAACTTCCGTGCCGGCAACCTCCACAACAGCGCCAGAAGCTCCAGTTCCTGAGCAACCTGATGCCACGCCGACGCCGGAAACTCCTGTTCCTGAGGCGACGCCCACACCTCCGCCGAGTCAGGGACCTCCCGCGACTACGCCGATGCCGCCGCCGGCAGCCCTCAAGACCGCTAAGTTCCTCAAGCCGGGGGCGTCGCGCGGAAAGGCTGTGGACGGCAGCGCCTCCAGCGGCTCGCGGTCTCTGGTGCTTCACGTCGGGCCTGCCGCCGCTGCGGTCTCGGAGAAACCTTCCGGCCTCCTGGGCCGGATCGTTGAGCTCAAGCGCGAGGGCAAGGAGCTGGGGCACCTTCTCCCTTACGCTCAGAAGTGGAACACAGCGGACATCTCCGCCTCCACGAAGGGCTTGGGGAAGGACCGCCTTCCGGCGCCGGATCCAGCTGGGCCGCGGTCCACTGAAGAACACTTCATGCGGCTCAAGCGAGCCGTGAAGGAGTTCGACAGTGCCTGGTACGATGCCACCAGCAATGTCGTGGTAAGTTTCTCCAATCTTCTTGTAAATTTTGCTGATGCCGGTTTATTTCTTTCCGGATCTTGTCTATCCTCCCAGTCCCCGAGTTTTGTGTTGAGAGCGCAGCTCTTAGCGCGAAACTTAACTAGAAACGCGCAAAACCGGCATAGCCAGTCCCCGAGTTTCGGGTTAAGATCTTTGTTTTTTCCTTTCTCACAATTATCTTCCTTTGAATAGAGCACCGCTGACGCCCGGAAACAGCTCTTCGAGGAGCTTCTGTGGGAGCACCGGGATCTTGCCGAGGCCCACAGCCACTGCCAAGGTTTGTTTCTTTCCTTTTCTTCTTCCGGCATCTTTTCATCGGAAACTTTTCTTCTTTCTTTGTTGTTTACCAACTTTTCATGTAACAGCTATCCCGGAAGCCTCCATTGAGGCCCTCAAGGTCCAGGTTGCCGCACTCCAAGGTATCCTTTTTGTTTTCCGGTTAACTTGCTTTCTCCGCATCGTATCAGTGCAATTTTGCTAACACCTGCTTTCCGGCCCCCAGAGGAGAAGGACAAGCTTGCCCGAAGCATCGGAGGAGCCGGACGCCCAGGAGACGCGCTACGGGAGCTCAAGCGTCAGCACATTCAGCTTGGCCTTGACCATGCTAATGCACCGAAAGCCGCTGAATCTGCTGCCGAGGCCAAGCTTCAAGAGGCGCTGGAGGATGCCACCAATGCCAGCGTGGTGCTGCAGGCCGAGCTGGAAGAGGCCGCCAAAGCGCAGAAAGCAGCCGAGGGCAAAGCCGCCAAGGCGCATAAAGCAGCTGCTGAGGAGGCCGCCAAGGCACAGAAGGCAGCTGAAGACAAGGTGGCGCGGCTGGAGGCGGAACAGAAGGAGTACGACCTTCTGGTTACGCGGACTGACGCGCTTGCTCTTCGTATGTTTTTCTTTTCCTTTTTCCGGTTTCTGCTTATAAGTTTGTTTGTTCCGGCAACATGCACTTAGCTTCTTTTCTCTGTCTTGCAGGGCTCTTTCCGAATTCCCAGACTCACGCTGTGAAGAAGGTCGACGAGCACCGGGTTGCCCAGGGGTGCAAGGACTTGGCTGCGGCCTGGGATCCCTATGACCATCTGGTTGCGCTGAACGCGCGGGTCTCCCACATGCGCTCTGTGGACCGGAACCTTGCGGACATTCCGGAGGTGGCCGCCCAGCTCTTCAGGACTCTCTGGCCTGGAGAAGTGGTGCCGGACACTTTCTCCCTCATCGGGACCGCCTGAAAGGTGCCGGTCGAAGGATCCGGGAGTGGCAGTGCTCTGCTGCCCGTGCCGGAGCAGACTCAGCGCTTCGCGTTGCCTGCTCCTGGTACCCGGAGCTGGACCTGGACGCCCTCGTTGGCGTGCGCGAAGGAGCTCCCACCGACGTGGATCCGGTCCTTGCCGCCAAACGGCAGGATCGCGCGTACCACATCGCGGAGTACGCCGAGATGCGCACCTTCATCCCCCCTCCTGAAGACGTCAAGGACTATCTGAGCGAGGAGGAGGAAGATGAAGACGAAGATGAGGGTGCCGAGGATGCGCCACCGAAGCTCCCGAGGCCGGCGCTGCTCCCCCTGAGGCCCCTGCTGTTTGAATTATACCTGAATGATGCCTGTAATATGTTTGTCCTGTTGATCTCAAAACAATGCCCGTTAAATTCTACCCCGGTATGCCGGGGTTTATGATGTAAGGTAAAACTTAAGCTCTATTTTGGATGTGGTACAACTTATGCCGGTGTCTTGCACACCGGTAACTTATTAAGTTATATTGGTTTGTGACTTAGCATTTTGCTTATCGGTTTGATTTTGGTCTTGCACTGCAATGATTCCGAAATTGTTTCCGCATCCAATTCGATGCACACTTGCTTCTTTTGCTTTGGCTCTGCCTACCTTCTCTGGGCGTTTTTGGCGTATGAGCACAAAGTTCTTTTACCAAGCAAGCATTTTCTTGAACTTAGAAATAACTCGAATTTTTTTGCAAAAAACCGGTATAACCGGGGTTAGTTAAACTCTTCCGGATTGTTCTTTTCCGCTCCTCCTCTCCGCAGTTCATGTGCTTATCCCCTACCGGTTTATCTTGCTTGCCATGAAGCCGGGTTGCGGACAGCAGCAGAGTCGAAGACTCCGGTAGGGTTTAGCACACTACTAAACCGGAAAGAAAAAACGTTCAATAAGCAACCGGTAAACTGAAAAAATAGACAAGTTATATGCAATCTTAGTGGGGTAGTCCCCGAGATTCATTCGAGATTCCGACATCTTTTATTCATAGCAAATGGTACAAAAAGGAACTTCTTACACCACAACTTCAAGAGTAGAAAGGACGCAACAAAGCTACATTCCATGGACGCTTGGTCTCCTCTCCGGACCTGTCCGCCTTTCCTTTCTTCCATTCCTGTGCATCAATCAGGTAGTAGGCATCGTTGTGGAGAGCCTTGCTCACAATGAAAGGCCCTTCCCATGGCGGGGAAAGCTTGTGCCGGCCTTCAGTGCGCTGCACTAGTGCGTAGCACCAGGTCCCCTTCCCGAACACTCTCGGTTAACCTTCCGGCTGTGATAGCGTCTGAGGTTCTGCTGGTAAATGGCTGTTCTTGCCAAGGCCAGCTCTCTTGCTTCTTCTAGCAAGTACACATCGTTTTCTCGGGCCTCCTTTACCTCTTCTTCGTTATAGAGTTGCACCCTTGGTGAATCATGGAGAATGTCGGTTGGTATGACCGCTTCTGCTCCGTAAACCATGAAAAATGGAGTGTACCCGGTAGACCGGTTTGGAGTTGTTCTTATACTCCACAAAGACTGATGGTAGCTCATCAAGCCAACACCCCGGCGATTTTTCCACCGCATCGATGAGTCTCGGTTTGATACCGGAAAGCACCAAAGCGTTTGTTCTTTCAACTTGGCCATTGCCTTGTGGGTGTGCGACTGAGCACAAATCCAACCGGATATTGTTGTCCTCACAAAATCTTTTGAACTCACCTTGAGCAAAGTTTGTGCCATTGTCAGTGATAATGCTATGTGGGTATCCATACCGCAAAATGACATCCTTTAAGAACTTGACCGCTGTGCGCCCATCACACTTTGCGATGGGTTTGACTTCTAGCCACTTGGTGAATTTGTCCACCATAACCAAGATGTGGGTCATGTTTCCCCTTGCTGTTTTGAATGGGCCAACCATGTCTAGGCACCAAACGGCAAACGGCCAAGTTAATGGTATTGTCTTTAAACCGGAGGCTGGGGTATGATTTTGCTTGGCGTACCTCTGGCACCCATTGCATTTTCTTACCAGATCCTCCGCGTTTTCCAAAGCCGTTGGCCAATAGAACCCATGCCGGAACACTTTTGCCACCAGCGCCCTTGACGAAGCGTGATGTCCACATTCTCCTCGGTGAATCTCCTCGAGCATTTCCTTTCCTTCTTCCGGTTCCACACATCTCTGGAGGACACCGGTAACACTTCTCTTGTACATCTCGCCATTAATGATGGTGTAAGCCTTGGACCTCCTTTGAATCCTTCTTGATTCATTTTCGTCAACCGGCAAGGTGCCGTTGACCAGGAACTCCTTAATAGGTTTAACCCACGATGGTGTCTCCCGAACTAGGAACACCGGTACGTCTATGTCCATGTTGTCCACCAGCATTGTTTCTTCCGGTACCGGCGCAGCAGCGGCCGATCTTACCGGAGTAGTCCCCGAGTTTACCGGAACAGTCCCCGGGTTTCCTTCGTCGATATCCATTGGTACAATGTGTGACTCCGGTACAAAAATTGATTCCGACTCCGGACTCGGCTTGATTGATGGTACCCTTAGGTGTGCCAAGGCTATTCCGGGAGGAATTTCTTGCCTGGACGAGCCCATCTTGGACAAAGCATCCGCAGCTTCATTTTCTGCACGCGGTACATGGTGAAATTCACACTCTTCGAAGAAGCCGGCAATCTTTTGCACGTGAAACCGGTACGAGGCCATGTTGGCATCTTTTGCGTCCTAATCTCCGAACACCGCTGTACCACAAGATCTGAATCTCCATAGCAAATGATCCGGTGTGCACCGATTTCTTTTGCGACCTTAAGCCCATGGATCAAAGCCTCGTATTCAGCCGACATTATTTGATGCCCTGAAATGTACTTGTAAAACATACCGAAGATGGTCTCCTTTTGGTGAGGTTAGCACCACCCCGGCACCTAGACCCTCCTTGAGCTTGGATCCGTCAAAGTGCATCTTCCAGTATTCCATTCTTTGATCCGGGGGCTTGTACTGCATTTCTGCCCAATCGACCAAAAAATCAGCTAAAGCTTGCGATTTGATGGCGTCTCTTCTTTCGTATACCGGTACATATGGTGATATCTGTATTGCCCATTTCGCAATCCTGCCGCTAGCGTCCTTGTTGCACATGATATCGGAGATGGGTGCTTCACTCACCACCTTCATAGGATGTTCCTCAAAGTAGTGCTTGAGCTTCGTGGCGGCCATGAACACGCCATAGGTCATTTTCTGGAAGTGCGGGTACTTTTGCTTTGAGAGGGAGAGCACCTCGCTCAGGTAGTATACCGGCCTCTGGACGGTTTTTCCTTCCTCTTCTCTTTACCACCAGTACAACACTCACGACCCGGTTGGTTGCTGCTATGTATAGCAACATCGGCTCTCTTTCCAACGGCGAAGCCAATATCGGCGCGGTGGCCAACATTGTTTTCAGCTCCTTAAACGCCGCGTCTGCCTGAGGGGTCCAGACGAATTTATCGGATTTTCTCATTAAAGCATAGAGCGGCAAGGCCTTTTCTCCTAACCTGCTTATGAACCGGCTTAGCGATGCTAAGCTTCCGTAAATTTTTGTATGTCCTTCAGATCTTGCGGTATCGTCATTCTCTCAATTGCCCGGATCTTTACCGGATTGACCTCAATGCCTCGGCTTGAGACGAGGAAACCCAAGCAGCTTGCCGGCAGGGACACCGAAAGTACATTTTGCCGGATTGAGTTTCATCCGGAACCTTCTTAGATTATCGAATGTTTGCCGGATATCGTCAATTAGGGTATCTTTTACCTTAGTTTTTATCACAATGTCATCCACATACACCTGCACATTCTTTCCGGTTTGATCAAACAAGCATTTTTGCATACAGCGCTGGTACGTTGCACCAGCGTTGCGCAAACCAAAAGGCATAGTGATATAGCAGTAAGCCCCGTGCGGGGTAATGAACGCAGTTTTTTTTTATCTTCCTTTTTCAAGGGGATTTGGTGGAAACCGGAATACGCATCCAGGAAAGACAACAACTCACACCCAGTAGTAACGCAGTAAAACAGTAAACAAGCAACGATAGCAGTATTTAGGAACAAGGCCTAGGGAATATACTTTCACTAGTGGACACTCTCAACTTTGATCACATAACAGAATAGATAAATGCATACTCTACACTCTTGTTGGATGATGAACACATTGCGTAGGATTACACGAACCCTCAATGCCGGAGTTAACAAGCTCCACAATTCAATGTTCATATTTAAATAACCTTAGAGTGCAAGAAAGATCAACACGACTAAACCAAGTACTAACACAAAGCATGCACACTCGTCACCTTCACACTATGTAGGAGGAATAGATCACATCAATACTATCATAATGATAATTAACTCCACAATCTACAAGAGATCATGATCATAGCATATGCCAAGTACTAACACGGATGCACACACAGTCACCATTACACCGTGCAGGAGGAATAAACTACTTTAATAACATCACTAGAGTAGCACATAGATAAATTGTGATACAAAACACATTGCAATCATAAAGAGATATAAATAAGCACTTCACTACGCCATTCATAACAAGTGAGTAAGTATTCTGTGAAATATAGCCTAAGAGACCCACACGGTGCACACACTTGTCACCTTTACACACGTGGGACAAGGAGTCTCCGGAGATCACATAAGTAAAACTCACTTGACTAGCACAATGACATCTAGATTACAAGCATCATCATATGAATCTCAATCATGTAGGGCAGCTCATGAGATTATTGTATTGAAGTACATAGGAGAGAGATGAACCACATAGCTACCGGTACAGCCCCGAGCCTCGATGGAGAACTACTCCCTCCTCATGGGAGCAGCAGCGGTGATGAAGATGGCGGTGGAGATGGCAGCGGTGTCGATGGAGAAGCCTTCCGGGGGCACTTCCCCGCTCCGGCAGGGTGCCGGAACAGAGACTCCTGTCCCCCAGATATTGGCTTGGCGATGGCGGCGGCTCTGGAAGGTTTTCCGTATCGTAGTTCTTCGTTATAGGGTTTCGCGACGGAGGCTTTAAATAGGCGGAAGGGCAGCCTCGGAGGGGGCCTGGGGCGACCACACCATAGGGCGGCGCGGCCCCCCTCTGGCCGCGCCAGGGTGTGGTGTGGGGCCCCCAGGGCTTCCCTCTGGCGGCTCTCGGGTGTTCCGGATGGTTCCGGAAAAATAGGAACCCGGGCCTTGATTTCGTCCGATTCCGAGAATATTTTGTTACTAGGATTTCTGAAACCAAAAACAGCGAGAAAATGAACCGGCACTTCGGCATCTTGTTAATAGGTTAGTTCCGGAAAATGCACGAATATGACATAAAGTGTGCATAAAACATGTAGATATCATCAATAATGTGGCATGGAACACAAGAAATTATCGATACGTCGGAGACGTATCAGCATCCCCAAGCTTAGTTCTCGCTCGTCCCGAGCAGGTAAAACGATAACAAAGATAATTTCCGGAGTGACATGCCATCATAAACTTGATCATATTGTAAACATATGTAATGAATGCAGCGATCAAAACAATGGTAATGACATGAGTAAACAATCTGAATCATAAAGCAAAGACTTTTCATGAATAGTACTTAAAGACAAGCATCAATAAGTCTTGCATAAGAGTTAACTCATAAAGCAATAAATCAAAGTAAAGGTATTGAAGCAACACAAAGGAAGATTAAGTTTCAGCGGTTGCTTTCAACTTGTAACATGTATATCTCATGGATAATTGTCAATATAGAGTAATATAACAAGTGCAATATGCAAGTATGTAGGAATCAATGCACAGCTTCACACAAGTGTTTGCTTCTTGAGGTGGAGAGAGATAGGTGAACCGACTCAACATAAAAGTAAAAGAATGGTCCTTCAAAGAGGAAAGCATCGATTGCTATATTTGTGCTAGAGCTTTTATTTTGAAAACATGAAACAATTTTGTCAACGGTAGTAATAAAGCATATGAGTTATGTAAATTATATCTTACAAGTTGCAAGCCTCATGCATAGTATACTAATAGTGCCCGCACCTTGTCCTAATTAGCTTGGACTACTGGATCTTTGCAATGCACATGTTTTAACCAAGTGTCACAATGGGGTACCTCCATGCCGCCTTGTACAAAGGTCTAAGGAGAAAGCTCGCATTTTGGATTTCTCGCTTTTGATTATTCTCAACTTAGACATCCATACCGGGACAACATGGACAACAGATAATGGACTCCTCTTTAATGCATAAGCATGTGGCAACAATTATTATTCTCATATGAGATTGAGAATGTGTGTCCAAAACTGAAACTTCCACCATGATTCATGGCTTCAGTTAGCGGCCCAATGTTCTTCTCTAACAATATGCATGCTCCAACCATAAAGGTGGTAGATCTCTCTTACTTCAGACAAGACGGACATGCATAGCAACTCACATTATATTCAACAAAGAATAGTTGATGGCGTCCCCGAAGCATGGTTATCGCACAACAAGCAACTTAATAAGAGATAAAGTGCATAAGTACATATTCAATACCACAATAGTTTTTAAGCTATTTGTCCCATGAGCTATATATTGCAAAGGTGAATGATGGAATTTTAAAGGTAGCACTCAAGCAATTTACTTTGGAATGGCGGATAAATACCATGTAGTAGGTAGGTATGGTGGACACAAATGGCATAGTGGTTGGCTCAAGTATTTTGGATGCATGAGAAGTATTCCCTCTCGATACAAGGTTTAGGCTAGCAAGGTTATTTGAAACAAACACAAGGATGAACGGTACAGCAAAACTCACATAAAAGACATATTGTAAACATTATAAGACTCTACACCGTCTTCCTTGTTGTTCAAAACTCAATACTAGATGTTATCTAGACTCTAGAGAAACCAAATATGCAAACCAAATTAGCAAGCTCTAAGTATTTCTTCATTAATGGGTGCAAAGTATATGATGCAAGAGCTTAGACATGAGCACAACAATTGCCAAGTATCAAATTATCCAAGATATTTTAGAATTACTACATGTAGCATTTTCCAATTCCAACCATATAACAATTTAACGAAGATGAAACTTCGCCATGAATACTATGAGTAGAGCCTAAGGACATATTTGTCCATATGCTACAGCAGAGCGTGTCTCTCTCCCATAACGTGAATGCTAGGATCCATTTTATTCAAACAAAACAAAAAACAAAAACAAACCGACGCTCCAAGCAAAGTGCATAAGATGTGACGGAATAAAAATATAGTTTCGGGGGAGGAACCCGATAATGTTGTCGATGAAGAAGGGGATGCCTTGGGCATCCCCAAGCTTAGACGCTTGAGTCTTCTTAGAATATGCAGGGGTGAACCACCGGGGCATCCCCAAGCTTAGAGCTTTCACTCTTCTTGATCATAGTATATCATCCTCCTCTCTTGACCCTTGAAAACTTCCTCCACACAAAACTCGAAACAACTCATTAGAGGGTTAGTGCACAATAAAAATTCACATGTTCAGAGGTGACACAATCATTCTTAACACTTCTGGACATTTCATAAGGCTACTGGACATTAATGGATCAAAGAAATTCATCCAACATAGCAAAAGAGGCAATGCGAAATAAAAGGCAGAATCTGTCAAAACAGAACAGTCCGTAAAGATGGATTTTATTAGGGCACCAGACTTGCTCAAATGAAAATGCCCAAATTGAATGAAAGTTGCGTATATATCTGAGGATCATGCACGTAAATTGGCTTAATTTTCTGAGCTACCTACAGGGAGGTATACCCAGATTCGTGACAGCAAAGAAATCTGGAACTGCGCAGTAATCCAAATCTAGTACTTACTTTACTATCAAAGACTTTACTTGGCACAACAAAACATAAAACTAAGATAAGGAGAGGTTGCTACAGTAGTAAACAACTTCCAAAACACAAATATAAAACAAAGTACTGTAGCAAAATAACACATGGGTTATCTCCCAAGAAGTTCTTTCTTTATAGCCGTTAAGATGGGCTCAGCGAGTTTTAATGATGCTCACATGAAAAATAGAGTATGAAGCAAAAGAGAGCATCAAGAAGCAAATTCAAAACAAATTTAAGTCTAACATGCTTCCTATGCATAGGAATCTTGTAAATAAACAAGTTCATGAAGAACAAAGTAACAAGCATAGGAAGATAAAACAAGTGTAGCTTCAAAAATTTCAGCACATAGAGAGGCATTTTAGTAACATGAAAATTTCTACAACCATATTTTCCTCTCTCATAATAACTTTCAGTAGCATCATGAGCAAACTCAACAATATAACTATCACATAAAACATTCTTATCATGAGTCTCATGCATAAAATTATTACTCTCCACATAAGCATAATCAATTTTATTAGTAATAGTGGGAGCAAATTCAACAAAGTAGCTATCATTATTATTCTCATCAAGTGTAGGAGGCATAGTATAATCACAACTAAATTTACTCTCCATAGTAGGTTGTACCAAAAGACCACTATTATAATCATCATAAATAGGAGGCAAAGTATCATCAAAGAAAATTTTCTCCTCAATGCTTGGGGGACTAAAAAGATCATGAAAACCAGCTTCCCCAAGCTTAGAACTTTCTACATTATTATCAACAATGGTGTTCAAAGCGTTCATACTAATATTACTACCGAGCATGCAAATAAGATTCCATAGGTTTTTTAATTTTCGCATCAAACAATCCATGTTTTAAATCAGGAAATAGAATAAGAAGCTCATTGTTGTCCATTATGCCAAACTAGTGTAAACAAGAAACAAAAAGATGCAATTGCAGGATCTAAAGGAAATAGCTTCGAGCACAAACACAACGGCGCCAGAAAAGTACTGTTACTTGGAACCGGAGTATGAGTGCCTTTTTACCTTTCCTCCCCGGCAACGGCGCCTGGAAAAGTGCTTGATGTCTACGGGTGCTTCTATTCTTGTAGACAGGTGTTGGGCCTCCAAGAGCGAGAGGTTTGTAGAACAGCAGCAAGTTTCCCTTAAGTGGATCACCCAAGGTTTATCGAACTCGGGGAGGAAGAGGTCAAAGATATCCCTCTCATGCAACCCTGCAACCACAAAGCAAGAAGTCTCTTGTGTCCCCAACACACCTAATAGGTGCACTAGTTCGGCGAAGAGATAGTGAAATACGAGGTGGTATGAATAAGTAGTAGCAACGGCACCAGAAAAGTGCTTTGCCCAGGACAGTAAACAAGCAGTAGTAACGCAGCAGTAGTAACGCAGCAGTAGTAACGCAGCAGTAGTAACGCAGTAAAACAGTAAACAAGCAACGATAGCAGTATTTAGGAACAAGGCCTAGGGAATATACTTTCACTAGTGGACACTCTCAACTTTGATCACATAACAGAATAGATAAATGCATACTCTACACTCTTGTTGGATGATGAACACATTGCGTAGGATTACACGAACCCTCAATGCCGGAGTTAACAAGCTCCACAATTCAATGTTCATATTTAAATAACCTTAGAGTGCAAGAAAGATCAACACGACTAAACCAAGTACTAACACAAGCATGCACACTGTCACCTTCACACTATGTAGGAGGAATAGATCACATCAATACTATCATAATGATAATTAACTCCACAATCTACAAGAGATCATGATCATAGCATATGCCAAGTACTAACACGGATGCACACACCTGTCACCATTACACCGTGCGGGAGGAATAAACTACTTTAATAACATCACTAGAGTAGCACATAGATAAATTGTGATACAAAACACATTGCAATCATAAAGAGATATAAATAAGCACTTCACTACGCCATTCATAACGGTGAGTAAGTATTCTGTGAAATATAGCCTAAGAGACCCACACGGTGCACACACTTGTCACCTTTACACACGTGGGACAAGGAGTCTCCGGAGATCACATAAGTAAAACTCACTTGACTAGCACAATGACATCTAGATTACAAGCATCATCATATGAATCTCAATCATGTAGGGCAGCTCATGAGATTATTGTATTGAAGTACATAGGAGAGAGATGAACCACATAGCTACCGGTACAGCCCCGAGCCTCGATGGAGAACTACTCCCTCCTCATGGGAGCAAGCAGCGGTGATGAAGATGGCGGTGGAGATGGCAGTGGTGTCGATGGAGAAGCCTTCCGGGGGCACTTCCCCGCTCCGGCAGGGTGCCGGAACAGAGACTCCTGTCCCCCAGATCTTGGCTTCGCGATGGCGGCGGCTCTGGAAGGTTTTCCGTATCGTAGTTCTTCGTTATAGGGTTTTCGCGGCGGAGGCTTTAAATAGGCGGAAGGGCAGCCTCGGAGGGGGCCTGGGGCCACCACACCATAGGGCGGCGCGGCCCCCCCTCTGGCCGCGCCAGGGTGTGGTGTGGGGCCCCCAGGGCTTCCCTCTGGCGGCTCTCGGGTGTTCTGGATGGTTCCGGGAAAAATAGGAACCTGGGCTTTGATTTCGTCCGATTCCGAGAATATTTCGTTACTAGGATTTCTGAAACCAAAAACAGCAGAAAACGAGAACCGGCACTTCGGCATCTTGTTAATAGGTTAGTTCCCAGAAAATGCACGAATATGACATAAAGTGTGCATAAAACATGTAGATATCATCAATAATGTGGCATGGAACACAAGAAATTATCGATACGTCGGAGACGTATCAGTCCACCACGAGAGCGTGATACGTCCCCGACGTATCCATAATTTCTGTCGTTCCATGCTTGTTTTATGACAATACTTACATGTTTTGCTTGCACTTTATGATGATTTCATGCATTTTCCGGAACTAACCTATTAACAAGATGCCACAGTGCCGTTCCTCGTTTTCTGCTGTTTTTGGTTCCGCAAAGGCTGTTCGGGCAATATTCTCGGAATTCGACGAAACGAAGACCAAACCTCCTATTTTTCCCGGAAGCGTCAGAACACCGAAGAAGAGTCGGAGAGGGGCCAGAGGGCCACCACACCATAGGGCGGCGCGGCCTGGCCTGGGCCCGCGCCGGCCTATGGTGTGGCGCCCCCAGGTGCCCCCTGCGCCGCCTCTTCGCCTATAAAATCCCTTTCGACCTAAAAACACCGTACGACTTGACGAAACTTCAAAAAAGACTCCAGGGGCGCCGCCGCCATCGCGAAACTCCAATTCGGGGGACAGAAGTCTCTGTCCCGGCACCCTGCCGGGACGGGGAAGTGCCCCCGGAAGCCATCTCCATCAACGACATCGCCTCCATCATGCTCCGTGAGTAGTTCCCCCATGGACTACGGGTTCTAGCTGTAGCTAGTTGGTATTCTCTCCCCATGTACTTCAATACAATGATCTCATGAGCTGCCTTACATGATTGAGATTCATCTCGATGTAATCGGTGGTGTGTTTGTCGGGATCCGATGGATTGTTACATTATGATTGTCTATCTACAAAGTTTATGAAGTTATTGTTGCTGCAATCTTGTTATGCTTAATGCTTGTCACTAGGGCCCGAGTGCCATGATCTTAGATTTAAGCTCTATACTTATTGCTTAGATTGTATCTACAAGTTGTATGCACATGTCACCGTCCGGAACCAAAGGCCCCGAAGTGACAGAAATCGGGACAACCGGAGGGGATGGCGGTGATGTGAGAATCACATGTTTTCACCAAGTGTTAATGCTTTGCTCCGGTACTCTATTAAAAGGAGTACCTTAATATCCAGTAGTTTCCCTTGAGGCCCGGCTGCCACCGGCTGGTAGGACAAAAGATGTTGTGCAAGTTTCTCATTGCGAGCACGTACGACTATTATTGGAAAACATGCCTACATGATTAATGATCTTGATATTCTGTCTTAATGCTATTTCAATCCTATCAATTGCCCGACTGTAATTTGTTCACCCAACACTTGTTATTGGAGAGTTGCCACTAGTGTAGATAGCTGGGAACCCCGGTCCATCTTTCATCATCATATACTCGTTCTACATGTCATTGGAAGTAGTATCAACTATCTTCCGGTGCCATTGCTCTCATATTACTATTACTCGCTGTCGTGTTATCTGTTACTATTGCTCTCATACCACTCGCTACTTTCACATCACCCCTGTTGCTAGTGCTTTTCCAGGTGCAGCTGAATTGACAACTCGGTTGTTAAGGCTTATAAGTATTCTTTACCTCCCCTTGTGTCGAATCAATAAATTTGGGTTTTACTTCCCTCGAAGACTGTTGCGATCCCCTATACTTGTGGGTCATCAAGACTATTTTCTGGCGCCGTTGCCGGGGAGGCATAGCTCTACTCATAAGTTCACCTGGGGAGTACACTCCACCTTTCTCTCTGTTTTAATTTGTTTTGTTTTGCTTAGTTTACTTTTGCCTAGTTTATTTGTGCTTAGTTTATTTCTGTCTAGTATTAGTTTGCTTAGTTTACTTTTGTCTAGTTTATTTCAGTTTTTTTTTACTTTCCTCATATACCCAAAAATCCATAAAAATTTGAAAAACCTAAAAATTAAAAACTGCTGTTATGGGAGAACCAACAACCTACTTGGAGCTTATAGAATGTTATAATAATTATAGAGAATCAAGAACTGGTAAAATAATGAGTGCTATGATAGAAAAATTGAATACAATTGCTAAAATCTTGCTTAAATGCCATGATATAAACTGTTGCTCTCAACAGGATACTAAACATCTTAAATTTCAATGTGGCTTTAGTGAGGAATTTTTAATTAAGAACTATAATCGGAATTGCTATATTCATTATGGGTTCGAAGAGGTAGAACAATTTGTCTTATTTATGGGAGCCTCCGAGATAGAATCCTTCATGGTTGAGAATTATGAAACTTGTGTTGTTTGTAAGGACCTTAAAGATTATGTCTCTACTATCCTTAATTCTTGCATAGAATGCTACAGTAGGAATCCTTATATCCTTGATTATAAAGAGAGACACATTAATGCACAAGAATGCACTCACAATTTGCAGGGACCTGTGGAAGAAGAAATTGATGAACCTGAAAGCTCATTGGATGAAAGAGAGGAGGAAATTGATGAACATGAAAGCTCATTGGATGAAAAAGAAGAGGAGAGCGACGAACAAAAGGAGGAAGAATGGATTAGCTACCCATGCCAACCTTCTAATGAGAGTAACTCTTTATCTCTTACACTATTTGATTGTCCTCCATGCTTACCGGAAGAGGTTGAATGTTATGTTCCTGTGGATTCTCTTGAAATATTACCTATGAGTAAAACTTGTGAGAATAATTATGCTACTGTTATATATGATAATCCATGCTACTTTGATAAATCTTATGATAATGCTTTGTTTGTGCTCGATGTCGAAATGCATGGTACTAAAGAATTTTGTTTGGCAAATGTCTATGATAAAGCTCTAGATGATGGTCCTATGTTACTTGATAATATTAATTGTACTACTAATGAAAATGGGATTGGAGAGTTCTTGACTTATTCTATGAGTCCCATATCTATTGAGATTGATCAACTACCTTGTTATATTATTAATAAAAGTAAGTTTGAAAGTTTTAATTCCACTATTCTTGAACTTGATAAAAATTATGTGTTTGGAAATCATGAAAAGTATGCTGCATGTGATAGTTATATTGTTGAGTTTGTTCATGAAGCTACTGAAAATTATTATGAGAGAGGAAAATATGGTGGTAGAAATTTTCATGGTACTAAAACACCTCTCTATATGCTTAAAATTTTGAAGCTACACTTGTTTTATCTTTTTATGCTTGTCACTTTGTTCTTCATGAATTTATTTGTGTACAAGATTCCTTTGCATAGGAAGCATGTTAGACTTAAATGTGTTTTGGATTTGCCTCTTGATGCTCTCTTTTGCTTCAAATACTATTTCTTGCGAGTGCATCATTTAAAACTCGCTGAGCCCATCTTAATGGCTATAAAGAAAAGAACTTCTTGGGAGATAACCCATGTGTTATTTTGCTACAGTACTTTGTTTTATATTTGTGTCTTGGAAGTTGTTTACTACTGTAGCAACCTCTCCTTATCTTAGTTTTGTATTTTGTTGTGCCAAGTGAAGCCTCTAATCGAAGGTTGATACTAGATTTGGATTTCTGCGCAGAAACAGATTTCTATCTGTCACGAATATGGGCTGTTTTCCCTGTAGGTAACTCAGAAAAATATGCCAATTTACGTGCGTGTTCCACAGATATGTACGCAACTTTCATTAGTTTTGAGTTTTCTGATTTGAGCAACGGAAGTATTTTATTAAAATTCGTCTTTACTGGCTGTTCTGTTTTGGCAGATTCTGTCTCTGTTTTTTGCATTGTCTCTTGTGGACTTTAAGCGAGGTTTTCTAGACGTAGAGGGCTGTAGCTAATGTTTTATTGAGTTCTTGCAATGTGCCACTACAGGACCAAGGTGGATTCAAATTTTTTGAGTACTAACCCCTCTAATGAAGTTTATGAGAAGTTTGGTGTGAAGGAAGTTTTGAAGGGTCAAGAGAGGAGGATGATATATGATCGAGAAGAGTGAAAAGTCTAAGCTTGGGGATGACCCCGTGGTTCATCCCTGCATATTTCAAGAAGACTCAAGCGTCTAAGCTTGGGGATGCCCAAGGCATCCCCTTCTTCATCAACTTATCAGGTTCCTCCCCTGAAACTATATTTTTATTCGGTCACATCTTATGTGCTTTACTTGGAGCGTCTGTATGTTTTATTTTTGTTTATGTTTGAATAAATTCGGATCCTAGCAATCCTTGTGTGGGAGAGATACACGCTCCGCTTTTTCATATGAACACTTGTTCTTCGTTTTACTTTTAATGTTCAATGATAAAAGTTGGAAGCTACAATACTTATTTGGTTGGAAAAGGAAAATGCCTCATATGTCTTGGATAATTTGACACCTGGCAATTGTTTTGAGCTCTCAAGTAGATCATGATTAAGTTTTTTCATGTAGTCTAAGCCTATTAGTGGAGAACTACTGTAGAGCTTGTTGAAATTGGTTTGCATAATTGATCTCTCTTAAGGTTTAGATATTTTCTGGTAAAAGTGTTTGAGCAACAAAGAAGACAGTGTAGAGTATTATAATGCTTGCAATATGTTCTTATGTAAGTTTTGCTGTACTAGTTCATACTTGTGTTTGCTTCAAATAGCCTTGCTAGCCTAAGCCTTGTATCGAGAGGGAATACTTCTCATGCATCCAAAATACTTGAGCCAACCATTATGCCATTTGTGTCCACCATACCTACCTACTATGTGGTATTTCCTGCCATTCCAAAGTAAATTGCTTGAGCGCTACCTTTAAACAATTCAAAATGCTTCTCAATTTGTGTCAATGTTTTATAGCTCATGAGGAAGTATGTGGTGTTTATCTTTCAATCTTATTGGGCAACTTTCACCAATGGACTAGTGGCTTCATCCGCTTATCCAATAATTTTGCAAAAAGAGCCGGCAATGGGATTCCCAGTCCCAAATTAATTAACCAAAATAGACACTCCTCCATGGTATGTGATTGTTGGACGGCACCCGAGGATTCGGTTAGCCATGGCTTGTGTAAGCAAAGGTTGGGAGGAGTGTCATCATAATAAAACTAAAATAAAAAGGCACTCCTTCATGGTATGAGATTGTTGGCAGGCACCCGAGGATTCGGTTAGCCATGGTTTGTGAAAGAAAGGTTGGAAGGAGTGCCACCCAAAAATAAAAATAATTCATGGGAGCCGCTCTTGAAGGTTTGTCTAGCAAGGGGTTAGAGTGCCCACTACCATTCGTTGACAACAACAAACACCTCTCAAAACTTTACTTTTATGCTCTCTTTATGTTTTCAAAACCAAAGCTCTAGCACAAATATAGCAATCGATGCTTTCCTCTTTGAAGGGCCATTCTTTTACTTTATGTTGAGTCAGTTTACCTATTTCCTTCCATCTTAGAAGCAAACACTTGTGTCAACTGTGCATTGATTCTTACATACTTACATATTTGCATTCATCATATTACTTTGTGTTGACAATTATCCATGAGATATGCATGTTACAAGTTGAAAGCAACCGCCGAAACTTATATCTTCCTTTGTGTTGCTTCAATGCCTTTACTTTGAAATTATTGCTTTATGAGTTAACTCTTGTGCAAGACTTTTGATACTTGTCTTGAAAGTACTCTTCATGAAAAGTTTTGCTATATGTTATCAATTTGTTAGCAACTATAGATCATTGCATTGAGTCACTTCATTCATTTCATATGCTTTGTAATAGTATGATCAAGGTTATGTAAGTAGCATGTCACTACAGAAATTATTCTTTTTATCGTTTTACTCGCTCGGGACGAGCGAGAACTAAGCTTGGGGATGCCGATACGTCCCCGACGTATCCATAATTTCTGTCGTTCCATGCTTGTTTTATGACAATACTTACATGTTTTGCTTGCACTTTATGATGATTTCATGCATTTTCCGGAACTAACCTATTAACAAGATGCCACAGTGCCGTTCTCGTTTTCTCGCTGTTTTTGGTTCCGTAAAGGCTGTTCGGGCAATATTCTCGGAATTCGACGAAACGAAGACCAAACCTCCTATTTTTCCCGGAAGCGTCCAGAACACCGAAGAAGAGTCGGAGAGGGGCCAGAGGGCCACCACACCATAGGGCGGCGCGGCCTGGCCTGGGCCCGCGCTGGCCTATGGTGTGGCGCCCCCATGTGCCCCCCTGCGCCGCCTCTTCGCCTATAAAATCCCTTTCGACCTAAAAACACTGTACGACTTGACGAAACTTCAAAAAAGACTCCAGGGGCGCCGCCGCCATCGCGAAACTCCAATTCGGGGGACAGAAGTCTCTGTCCCGGCACCCTGCCGGGACGGGGAAGTGCCCCCGGAAGCCATCTCCATCAACGCCATCGCCTCCATCATGCTCCGTGAGTAGTTCCCCCATGGACTACGGGTTCTAGCTGTAGCTAGTTGGTATTCTCTCCCCCATGTACTTCAATACAATGATCTCATGAGCTGCCTTACATGATTGAGATTCATCTGATGTAATCGGTGGTGTGTTTGTCGGGATCCGATGGATTGTTACATTATGATTGTCTATCTACAAAGTTTATGAAGTTATTGTTGCTGCAATCTTGTTATGCTTAATGCTTGTCACTAGGGCCCGAGTGCCATGATCTTAGATTTAAGCTCTATACTTATTGCTTAGATTGTATCTACAAGTTGTATGCACATGTCACTGTCCGGAACCAAAGGCCCCGAAGTGAAAGAAATTGGGACAACCGGAGGGGATGGCGGTGATGTGAGGATCACATGTTTTCACCAAGTGTTAATGCTTTGCTCCGGTACTCTATTAAAAGGAGTACCTTAATATCCAGTAGTTTCCCTTGAGGCCCGGCTGCCACCGGCTGGTAGGACAAAAGATGTTGTGCAAGTTTCTCATTGCGAGCACGTACGACTATTATTGGAAAACATGCCTACATGATTAATGATCTTGATATTCTGTCTTAATGCTATTTCAATCCTATCAATTGCCCGACTGTAATTTGTTCACCCAACACTTGTTATTGGAGAGTTGCCACTAGTGTAGATAGCCGGGAACCCCGGTCCATCTTTCATCATCATATACTCGTTCTACATGTCATTGGAAGTAGTATCAACTATCTTCTGGTGCCATTGCTCTCATATTACTATTACTGCTGCTGTGTTACTGTTACTATTGCTCTCATACCACTGCTACTTTCACATCACCCCTGTTGCTAGTGCTTTTCCAGGTGCAACTGAATTGACAACTCAGTTGTTAAGGCTTATAAGTATTCTTTACCTCCCCTTGTGTCGAATCAATAAATTTGGGTTTTACTTCCCTCGAAGACTGTTGCGATCCCCTATACTTGTGGGTCATCAGAGCGTAGCCACCCGAGTTCGGCATGATTTTAGGGTGTTCCCGGTATGACCATGTGAGTTCCTGATCTGACCATAGCATGTACTTTGGCACTGCCGGCATCACCGTGTTCACCTCCATGGAACGACGGCGCAGGCTTTGCTTGTCCGTTGGTTCGGTGACAAACACGACACAGCACACATCTGGATCCTCATAAATGTTCCGGCCCAAAGGTGCCGGTGGAGGTGGTTGGCCGTGGCCCTCTCCCACCTGGTTGACTTGCTGATACTGTTGCCTGTTTTGCTGAGGATGTACCGGCAAGGCATTTGCTCCGGTAAGCGGTGGTGGTGGTGGTAGTTGTTGCTGATGCGGCATACCTTGTGGCGGTGGCATCATTGCATTGCCCCCTTGTCCTTGGGTGTCTTTTACCGCCCCCTTTTGCATCAAGTACTTGGTCCAGGTGCAATCTTTTGTCAAGTGGTTTGACGGGTGAGCCGGATTCGGCGTGTGCCACCGGCAAGGTTGATCCATGGCAGCTTCCATGGTGTATTTCGCGGGTTCTTGCCAATTCTTTTTCTGACCCTAGGGTTTCTTTTCGACCCACTGTTTCTTAGGACCTGCCCATGGCTGCGATCCGGTTCTTTGCCTCTGGCTGCCGCTGGCATCAGAGTTTTCTTGCACAGCAGCAACTTGCTGCGAGCCATACCTTCGATCCGGGAAATCTTCCCTTCTTTTGTTGTTCCGGTTATCCCGGTATTGCTGCTGAGGCGGGTTTGACTGTTCCGGCTCAGCTTGTATTGCCGGTTGCATTGGGTCTCCCAACGCATAGTTTTCTGCCACACGCATCATCTCCGCCAACGTTGTTGGCATGTTCCTCTGCAGCCTTTGCCACAAAGGAGAACCTCGCCGGCATCCTTGGCTAAACCAAGCAATGGCCTGTGCTTCTATCACTCCTTCACAAGAGTTTCGGTGGAGTTCCACCGGGTCAGGTAATCCCGGTCTGTTTCTTGCGGGCGCTGCACGCACAAAGCGAGCTGCTGAGGCCTGTTTGGCCTTCTGTAGGTGCTGCTGAAGTTGCTCACAAAAGCTTCCTCAAAGTCCAACCAGCCATTTATGCTTCCTTCCGGCAAGTTGTTCAACCAGATTCTTGCCGGTCCTACCAGAAACGTTGGCACGATTCTCACGGCCCAACGCCGATTTCCTCCTCCAGCTATGACACCTCCGCCACCAGCAACGTATACTGCGGTCACGTAATCCGCGAGCCAGTCTTCCGGCTTAGTGGTGCCATCGTATGTTTTGGTGTCACGGGGCAACTGAAAGTTGCGAACTGGTGGTTGTTCTTTCATGATCCTTGGGCCAAAGCACTTCGGACCCGGAGGACCCTCTGCCTCGATCATCTCAGACAGGTACACTCTGTCCAGACGGTGCCTCGCATCCCGTTCCGGCAAGTTTCTTTCTCCCAACCGCTCTCCCAACGGTTTCCGGTAAGCGGTGAGTCTTGTTGAATCAGCTTCATCGTAATGTTCTGGTACCGCGGCCCTTGCCTGCCGGTATCCTGGTGGAGGCATCTCCTCATCATCATACGCTGCTCTTGCAGCCGGATAGTTTTGCCCGGTTTCGTGTCTACCGACATGATTGTTTCCGGCATAGCCTACCTTGGCGTAGCCTCGCTCTGCCCCTTGGCTTTTCCTACCGGCATCGTGTTGCCCGGCTTGTTGTTTACCGGCAAGGACCGGATCGTACACAGTCATCTGCTGTGCGTTCACCTCTTTTTCTCTTCTTCTGTCCGGATGGGGGACGAGGCCTGCCCATGGGACTTGCTTCCGGCATTCTTTGTTGAACGCGCGGATCTTGAGGCCATAGCCTTGTTCAGCTTAGCCAACTGCTCAGCGTTCTGCTGCTCTACAGTATCTAGCAGCTCTCTGACACGCTCTTGTTGTTTTGCCAAAGCCTCTCCGGTAAGCGAGTCACACAGATCTACAGCAGCCTTAGCAGCTTTTATGGTTTTATCCGGACTACTGTACTTAGGTTTCTCTACGATGCTAGCAGATGCAGAGGTACTCTTGCCGGTAAGAGCTTCCTTACGCAAATCCTGATCTAGATTGCGAGCCTTAAGCCGGTTCTCCGGTATCCTAGCAGCATGAGCGCTAACAGAAGCAAAGCCATGGGCAGCGTTATACTCACGTACGGTTAGGTTCAGCTCGCGCTGCGCCCTGACGACGTCCTTGCCGCTCTCGAGTATCTTCTGGCGTTGCGCCTCCAGCTCCGCCTGAGCCATTGCCGGATCGATGTTCTGCGCGATGGGCGTTGCCAGCACGTTCATCGCCGCCTGGAGAGGTGTTGCCGGTGGTGCGGAAGACGCTCCCGGCGCGCCGGTGTCGCGCTCCAGCGGTGGCTTGGCCGCACGGGTCGCAGCCGCACGACCGGCAACCTCGTCCGCAGCCTCCTTGCCCGCGCCGGCTGCGCCAGCCATCATTACCTCGACGCTGCCGGCGGCGCGGCCAGCATAGAGCCACCTTGGCGGGTCCGGTGCCACCAGCACCGGCGAGAGGCGCTGGCGCACGGGGACGGTGCCGAAGTAGACGCGGTGGCTGCCGAACTCGATGATGCGGCCGTTCTTGGGGAAGATGCCGCCGTTGGCGAAGCAGCCCGCGTTGTCGTTGATGAAGTCGATGGAGTAGAAGCGCTGGACGAGCGCAGACACTGTCCGCTCGCCGGCGACCTCGAGGATGCCCGCCCGAATATGTACTCCAGCAAGCGCCACTTCATGCCCCACGGTGGGCGCCAACTGTCGTCGTGGTGAACAAACAGATGCCATAGGATGGCTTAGGTTGGGGCCGAATGGACGCAAGCGGATTCAGGGGAGGGTTTGTGATTAGATGGGATGAACTTCCGGATGGTTTCCTCAAGAACTTAGCCAAGGCTAGAGGTTGAAGAAGAAAGACATAAGGAAGAACTCGCTCTAGATCATCTTCTTTATTGATCTCAACAGGTTACAAGTTTCTCAGTACAAGTGTTCTTCTAACCCTAGCTCTCTTCGTGCGTCTGCCCGTAAGAAGAGCTGCCCCCTCTCCTTATATAGGGGAGAGGGTGGCTTACAGGGCAAGAAACCCTAATGGCATCTTTGACTAGACAAACTACTTTATAAAGCTACTTTAATCATAGATGACACCGGAGTCTTCTTTAATCGGGATGCCGACGTCCTCCGGCTTCTTTGACCGTCATCCTTCTCTTTATCGTCAGCCCTTCGTTTAAAGTTACTTTGCTTAGCTCATCCTTGTCTTCTAGCTCGGAGAGAATCTTTGACCAGTCCCGCCGACACGCTCTTCCTTCCGGTAGCCCGGTATCTTCTCATCCGGTTCCGGCATACCCCTCTTGGGGATACCGGCTTAGCTTCACTTAGCTAAATTCTTATCTCTACGTTCCGGTACGAACATTAAACCGGTATCTTGATGGCTCAAACCATCCGGTTTGGCATGCCTTTGGCATACCGGGGGTCATCCCCCCAACACAAGGGGCCTATTTTTGGAGGAATTGTTGCCTCACGCATGTTAGCATATCTAGATCTTCCTCTTGACCCTACTGATGTGAAATTAACTCCTATAAGGGTTGATATTGCTGCTATGAAGAGTCATCAATTTTTTACAACTGACTCTAGTTTAGATAATATTGTCTATAGAATGTTGTTTGCTGACGGGGATGAGAGGGAAATCTCATTGCCGCAGCCAGATTTGTTCAGTATTCACAGGAAACCGTGGTCGCGCTCTAAGGAGGAGGTGGATGAGCAGCTGAGGATACATGGGTTCCACCAGCAGCATGACTCCGAGGACGCCGAGCCCTCCCACTACTACACCATCACGTATCCTGGTGCTTCTTCCAGCACATACCCAGAACAGGATCCATATCTTCGTCGTACTACGGAGGTGCTACTTCATGGGCACCATGGGATTGATCTCCACTTAGGCCAAAAGCCTAAGCTTGGGGGGAGGTATACCGGCATCACTCATTCAATGCATATTATAGTTGCTGGATACTTGTACATACTTGTTTAGCTTCTTAAAGTGGTTTTCTAATAAGAGAGAGATGATATTTGGGGAAGTGCTGATTGAAAACAGATTCTGGACTGATACTAAGAAAAATCTCAAAAACAGCCAGAACGTTATTTTGCGAAGCCAATTTTTGTGCATGTTCCCCAGGTTATTATCTAACTTTCATTAGTTGAACACTTTTCGAGCTGAGCAGCGGAAGAATTTCTTAAAAATCGATTATCGTATCGCTGTCAAGTTTGACGAATTTCTCGTCGCTTTGTGTTTATGTGACTCTTTTAGTTTTCATCTTCTTGTTTTTGCTTTGTTTCTTTCCTAAAACACAAAAATACCAAAAATATTTCTGTTGTTTCTCTTTACCATTTGTTTATTTTGGTTTCTTGCTTTTATTTTGCTTTATTTGCTATCGTTGGTTTGCTATAAGAAAATCCAAAAAGATTTTGCTTTGTTTGCTTGTTTCCTTTTGTTCTTGTTTCCAATTCGAAAACACCAAAAATATTTGCTGTTCTTTTTTGGTTTTGTAAAGTGCATTAGGGAGTTCAGAGGTCTTCGGTGGCGGGAGCTTGGTTTTCATTTCATATTATTCAAGCTACACAAGTGAAAGGCAATAATGACGATCTACGACAATTCGACTGTGGTGAGAGGGTGGTATGAACTCTATTTGTTTTCATTTTTGTACATATACTCATCCATGTGAGCATGCTTAGTTGGTTCATGTGAGGTATATGTCATTTAAGAAAGTCTAGTAGTTCATGGTCTCTCATGCTTAGCTCCAATTTATTAATATGAGTAGCATATCATAAATATTTGCTTGCATTGCTTTATTCATAGATAGGTATGACATTGTGGTATCCTCCTCTGAATAATTCACTTTAATCAACTTGGCACATGCTCACGCATGCATATGACTGAACAAAAGTCAATTAAGCCTCGATGATTTACTTTACCTCAGAGTTCTTGTAACACTTTTATGCCTCCGTTAATTTATTTTGTCGCAAGCATGATTATGACAGTTACTGCTCTCTTGATTGTCGCTTCCCAGACTATTCCTAGCCTTCACTTGTACTGAGCGGGAACGCTTCTCGTGCTTCCAAACCCCTGAAAACCAAGTTATTCTAGAGTGTCCACCATAAATACCTATGCATGGCATTTCAAACCATTCCAAGTAAATTCTCATGTGCTACCTTTAAACCTTCAAAATACTTCTCAATTTGTGTCGATGTTTTATAGCTCATGAGGAAATATGTGGTGTTTATCTTTCAATCTTGTCATTTACTCCCGACGGACTTTCATAATGGACTAGTGGCACATCCGCTTATCCAATAATTTTGCAAAAAGAGCTGGCAACGGGGTTCCCAGCCCCAATTAATTAACTTTTATTAATAATTCTCTTCACATGTTTTGCCCTGATTTATCAGTAAGCAACTTAATTTTGCAAATAGACACTCCTCCATGGTATGAGATTGTTGGAAGGCACCCGAGGATTCGGTTAGCCATGGCTTGTGTAAGCAAAGGTTGGGGGAGTATCATCCATAATGAAACTAAAATATATGTGTAAACAAAAGAGAAGAGGGATGATTTACCTTGCTGGTAGAGATAACGTCCTTCATGGGAGCCGCTCTTGAAAGTCTGGTTGACGAGGTAGTTAGAGTACCCACTATCATTCGTTGACAACAACAAACACCTCTCAAAATAATTTTACTCCTGTTTTACAAATGAAAAGCTCTAGCACATGTTAATCCCTGCTTCCCTCTGTGAAGGGTCAATCTTTTACTTTTACATTGAGTCTCCATCCTTTCTTTGAGCACCTTCTTGAGAGCACAACTGACATTCTTAGTATAATATGCTTGTCCCAAAATGTGATTAACTGTGGTATAACTTTGATGCTTTTATCTTTGATAATCTCTACTTCCAGTCTTTCCATGAACTTCAAAGGTGCCCGAGCATTTATGTTTTGCTGTACAAATACGGGCAAGCGAGATACCACTTTATCATATCCTTTTATGAACATTTCAATCCTGCTGATAGACATGATTCATGATGCTTATTATTAATTTGTTGGTACCTTTTCCATGATTGACATAGCTATTAGATGATTTTATTTGCATGTATCTTATTATGAATTGCTTAAGTACTTGCCATATCATGAGAATATTTACATCATATGAACAAATGTGATCGTGAAAGTTCTTTTATCGCACTCGGTTGTTAATCTGAATTGCTTGAGGACAAGCAATAAGCTAAGCTTGGGGGAGTTGATACGTCCAAAACGTATCTACTTTCCCGAACACTTTTGCTATTGTTTTGCCTCTAATTTGTGTATTTTGGATACAACTAACACGGACTAACGCTGTTTTTAGCAGAATTGCTCTGGTGTCTCGTTTTTGTGCAGAAATCCAACTTTCAGGAAAATCCCCGGAATTAATGCCCAAGGGCTTATTTTTCCAGAAGATTCACGGAGCCAGAAGGGCAGGCCAGGGGGGCCCACGGCCCCCACACCATGGGCCGGCGCGGCCTAGGAGGGGGGCGCGCCGCCCTATGGTGAGGCCCCCTCGGCCAGCCTCCGACGCCCCCTTTTCGACTACTTAACGTCTTCGACCTAAAAACGCATGGGGGGTTAGACGAAATCGCCAGAAGACATCCAAAACACCGCCACCATCGCGAAACTCTGTCTCGGGACCAGAAACTCCGTTCTGGCACTCCGCCGGGACAGGGAATTGGAGGAGATCATCGCCATCATCACCACCGACGCCTCTCCATCGACCAGCCATGTTTTCCCCATCCATGTGTGAGTAATTCCCCCGCTGTAGGCTGAAGGGGGTGGTAGGGATTGGATGAGATTGGTCATGTAAGAGCATAAGATTGTTAGGGCATAGTGCCTAGTATCCGTAATTGGTACTTTTATGATATTGTTGCAACTTGTTATGCTTAATGCTTGTCACTAGGGCCCGAGTGCCATGATCTCAGATCTGAACATGTTATCAATTCATGATGATATTCATTGCTTTATGATCTTACATGCAAGTTGTATACACGTATTGTTGCCGGAACCCGAGGCCCCAAAGTGACAGAAATTGGGACAACCGAAGGGGAAGGCGGTGATATGAGGATCACATGTGTTCATGGAGTGTTAATGCTTTGCTCCGGTGCTCTATTAAAAGGAGTACCTTAATTTCCAGTAGATTCCCTAGAGGCCCAGCTGCCACCTAGCTGGTAGGACAAAAGATGTTGTGCAAGTTTCTCATTGCGAGCACGTACGACTAAATATGGAACACATGCCTATGGATTGATTAGTACTTGGATACCGTTTTATTACTATCTGCAAATGCCCTACCTTGATTGTTACATGAGTTTCTCTCATCCATGCAACGCCCGTTCATCCATCCCTGTGCCTACAGTATTTTAATTCTGCTGTTTATTATAATCACTACTGCTGTCTTTGTTACTCTGCTGCTGATATTTCACTACTCGCTATCGCTATAAAGCTGTTACTACTCGATAAACTCTTGCGAGCAAGTCCGTTTCCAGTGCAGCTGAATTGACAACTCCGCTGTTAAGGCTTACAAATATTCTTTGGCTCCCCTTGTGTCGAATCAATAAATTGGGTTTTACTTCCCTCGAAGACTGTTGCGATCCCCTATACTTGTGGGTTATCACTATCCTATAATCCGGTCTCCCAACAACTACCTTGAGACCGGTAAAAGGAAAACCTAGCAAGGTCGTACCTTTGCCTTGCGGATTCCGCTTGATCTTGATGATGATGCTTCATTCTTCATTCAAGCTGGAATGCCTCACTTGATCATTGTTGCTTCGTGAAGACTCACAAGTGCTCCCCCATACACCATGATGGGATAGCTCCATTTGATGCACATCTTCACATGTCCATTATCACCAAATGGACGGCAAGCTTCAAGCATATGATCCTCTTGAGATGCTCAAGTTGAACTTGTCCAACTCAACCTTGATGACGATCACAACTTGATGTCATCCTCTCATGGGCTATATGAGATCTTCCTTTTGATGCATGCCCATGGAAAGATACCTAACCCACATAGACAACACAAGGGCACGCATATGATGGGTTAGTTCATAAAGCATAATTGACATGGCTTACCATACCACATGACTTCACGTGGCACATTCTTCATGCTTCATGCGTTGACCCAACTTGAGTTTATTCTTCACTCTTTGTATTGGTCAACCTTGTATCTTCTCGTGCTCTATCATACTATCTTGAGGTGTATACATAATTCTTCATTTGTTTGCATGCTCTAAATATTAGTCAACCATAGCTCAGCTTACGAGACTATCATGACACCGACTTAGAGCCTTATCTTGAATTCTTCACTTGGAATCAAACACTCAAGATATTGAGCATTCAATGCTTAACACATAAGCTAGAGCATGACTAATATTGAGTTCCACATAGGAACTCCATCTTCATTTCTTCTTCTTGATCATATCAGATATATATCTTCAAATCGATGATCTTGATACCAATACACAAGGTATATCTTTATCTTCATGGCACCCATACTTGAATCCAACATATGGACAACAAGTAGTACCTATGGAATATTCCTTCATATAAACTCAATGAAAACATTAGACCATAGGGGTTGTCATTAATTACCAAAACCACACATAGGGACAATGTACCCTTATAAGATGCATCGGAAAAAGCTGAATGGGGTTATTCTCAAAATTGACTTTAAAAAATCTTATGATAAAGTTAAATGGTTTTTTCTTCAACAAACACACTCAGACTGAAAGGATTGTCTGATGAGTGACGCGCTCTAATATATAACTTTGTTTTTGGTGGAAGTGTTGGTGTTAAGGTCAATGATGATATTGGTCGATACTTCCAGACAAAAAAAAAGGTTTGAGGCAAGGGGGTCCTCTGTCTCCAATGTTATTTAACATTGTGGCGGATATGATTGCTATTATAAATAAGCGTGCGAAGGTTGATGGCCAGATTGAAGGGGTAGTTCCTCATCTAGTGGATGGAGGATTATCAATTCTTCAGTATACGATGATACAATTCTATTTATGAATCGTGACTTGGAAAAAGCACGAAACCTGAAGTTAATTCTTACAGAATTCGAGCAGTTGTCAGGTCTTAAGATTATTTTCCATAAAAGTGAATTGTTCTGTTTCGGTGAGGCCAAAGACGATGCTAACCTATATGCTGAGTTGTTCGGATGTGAGCTTGGTTGTTTTCCGATTAGTTATCTCGGTATTCTGATTTATTATCGGAGACTGACTTTGGCTAAATGGAAACTTATTGAGGAAATACTATGGAAACGTCTTAGTAGTTGAAAAGATAAATACTATCCCTAGGGGAGACATTAGTTCTCATAAATTCAATACTTAGGAATATGGTATTGTATATGATTTCCTTCTTCCACTTGCCTAAAGGAGTCTTACATAGATTGGATTGTCTCCGATCAAGATTCTTTTGGCAAGGGGATAGTAAGAAGAAAAAATATCGGTTGACAAAGTGGAGTGTCGTTTGCCGTCTAAAAGATCAAGGTGGACTTGGACTTCATGATCTTGAAGTTAAGAACATGGCCTTGCTAGGGAAATGGCTGGTCAGGTTGTTAACGTAGGATGGCATCTGGCAGCAACTATTACGGAAAAAGTGTGTGGGTTCAAAAGAAATATCTCAGGTTATTTGGAAACCGGGGGATTCACACTTGTGGGCTGGCATTAGGGCGACTAAGAAGCACTTTTTCCCATATGGTTCTTTCTCCATTAGGAATGAGGCGGAGATTAGGTTCTGGGAGGATAGATGGTTGGGAACAACCACTCGTCGCGAACAATATCCAACCTTGTACAATATCGTTCGTCATAAGGGAGATACCTTGCAGAATGTCATGGAAACTACGCCACCCTCTATGACATTCCGGTGTGATCTTATTGGCCCCCATCTAACTAGTTGGAATGAATTGGTACAAAGGTTAGCTTCAATACAACTAGTTCAAGAGACGGTTGAATTCCGATGGAGCCTCACCAAGAATGGTGTTTTGTCGGTTAACTCCATGTATAAGGCTCTTACTATTCCCAGTCAACCGATTGTCAATAATAAATCCATCTGAAAATGAAGATACCCCTGAAAACAAAAGTCTTTGCGTGGTATCTTCGTCGGGGTGTGATTCTTACTAAAGACAACCTTTCTTTATAAGTACTTTTCGTTTCAGACTTGATACTTTGAACGGTTGTGTGCATGTTAGTTATGCATAAACTGGGTATAATGCTTAAATTTTTTGATTAATGAAGCCTCCTTTATCGAAAAATATGGTCGGATCCGTGGACGACTGCATAAATGAAACGAACTCATAAGGTAGGTGTAGTTTTATGGAGCAGGCACAAAGCATGATAACAACTTATTGATAACTTGTTACGAAAACAAGTTCTATGAAGCTTACATGCTAACCATCATTACATCGTTAATTTTTATTTATATCAGTAAATAGTAATTCAGGAATGTAAATGACGTTCCTCCAAAGAGATAACAATGTAACGAGACAACACGAAATATTAAGAAATGTCTCGTGTTAGTTGTTCGACCCGGGTGTATTCCGGCGGGGACGATCCATGCTGACTCCGGGCCTGCCCGATGGAGGCGGCGGTATCCACCGACTCCTTCTTGATCCGAGCGCTTTTGCTCCTGGTCCTGGCTCAGCGTCCCCGCCGTCCGCAGCACGGCTGATGCTGTCCTCGTTGCACGGCCGCTGGCCATATGCTGCCATGAGCAGTCTCCTTGGAACTGTGTGTACATACATATACCTCGTTATACACAACCTGCTGCTGGTATACAACCCTTCAGGTCATATGAAAATCCAAGTAATCAAAGCAAGGAGAAAAGTAAGTCAAAGCAAGGAGAAAAGTAAGTCAAGGTCAGATGCAGACGTACTGCATCTGGAGGAGGAGGGTGCGACGGAGCTCGCTAGCACAGCCACTAACAGGAGAAGAGCTTCCACTCTAACCTTTGCTTCTCCCATCGAAATGCTTTACTGAACGTTACGAGATCGAAGCTGGGGTGGATATATGTGGACTAGTGGTTTTTATAGATGAAACATGTGGTAGCTGTGATGTGTATGTGTACGTGCAATGGTCGATTGTAATGGCAAGAGCCCGGCTACCATGCATGATTCTTGTGCCGTACGTGACATGGGGTCAAGTCAACTACCGGATAACTTGTACCGTACTACTCCGTTTTATAGTAAGTGTTGCTTGATTATATTTACATGAGATATACGCTCAAATATGTTTAAATATATGTGTAACTAGATAAATTTGCAACACTAATTATAGATTGGAGGGAGTACTACAACATATGTAAAATTAAAGATTACACATCGATATAGTATATAGTGTTGCGTTCTAGTGAAGCTTACTTACAAAGTCCACTCAAAAAGTCTTCTCCCACCACTAGCTAGCGCGGTGCTTATTTTGTGACAAACCCAATGATATCGTTCATTTCACATTAAATGGTGGTCAAAGCCAGAAAACGAATGGTGAAGTGCAAACTTGGTGCTTCGATTGATGAGCATTGACCTTGAGCTACGTGGGGTTGACTCTCAAAGTCCGCGAACTACCAACTCGAAGAATTTGTGGGTCAGTGTCAACCTTTTCGGTGGCATTATTAGTTATACATGAGATTTGTGACATCCTTACCATCTCAAATTATAAGGCCTTCATCAATAACTTTGTGAAGCTAGATCCTAGACTTTTGGGCTTTCAGTTGTTCGAAGTTTTATACAGAGAAGAAGGGGTATTTTCTATCATAAGACAAGACGCTCTCAACGCTGGTTACAATATTGTGCAGCGGAAAGATGTTGTCTGCAAGTGTATTAAGGATTCCTCGTTGAATATAGAATTTAGATAGAGTTTAACTAGGAAGTGCGATTATCAAATTAACCAGATTCCTTTTTTGGAAATTAACAACTTCCAGATCATTTACGGTTAAATATGTGTATGCAGACCTATTGAACGAGCACACTACATTTCTCCGTAAGTATCTATGGAAGCTAAGGATACTATTTAAAATTAAGAACTTTGCGTGGTTTCTTTATTAAAAAACTATTAACTGTAACGATTATCTCCTCGGTCGGCTTGAGAGTAATGATTGATCGGAATTCAGATGATGAGCTGATTTACATATGTACAACTTACAGAAAATAGCACTTAAAACGCGTATATATATAAAAAGAAATAGTATATGTACGTGTGTACTTCTCTGGAGCCTAAAAGCTCATCAATACATGTACACTTATTCAACCTGATTAAATCTTCAAGGTCACAAGCGACTGAGAGCCAGCAGCCACCACCACGTTCCTTCGCTTCACTTCTCCTTCTTTGATCTCTGAAGTTTCTGGTTTCCCACCATCTATTCAAGTGACTACCTCTTTTGCACCTCAATCACCTACCTTAATAAAGGTAGCATTGAGCTCTTAGATGTGCTCCTCAAAGCGATCAAGCTCATGTATCCGAGACTAGTCACAGTGAGAAGTATCATACACTAGTATCATGCATATGATACTCGTTTATGATACGACCCCACAATGCATAATATTATAAGATAGTATCATAGTATCATCATATTTAATGTTTTGTACAATCTCAATGCAAATTTGTGTACATAATGTGTTTGCCATTAAGTTTTCTAGTTTTATGTGCTATGATACGGTACCATATTATAATACCACTCCCATCTTTCACCTTATTAATTGATGCGCCACATCAAAATTTTGCCAACATGACATGCATGATATTACTTATGATACTTCCATTGTGGCTAGTCTGAGCTTAATCGGTAACGGTGAGGAACTGAGTGGCGACGGCGGCAATCGATGGGGAGATTCCACAAGCCGAAATGCACCCTGGGAACAAACACGACGTTTCTACTGTGCACTCTACCTATCTACCTATCGTGCATGTTTTACCTGTTCCAGGATTTCTTCTGTAACTAGAGAAAACCCCGCGAATTGCTGCGGAAATTATTGGCACAAATATAGTAAAAATATATTCATAACACATAAGAATATACTGTCGATATAATAAAACCTTGCGGTGAAGAATAAAAATATATCTCAAGTGTATGCATTTAAAATAATGGCATGTCGAGTCTGTAAAATGAATACACAGCATATATAGTGATTTCGTCACCAACATAGTATACTACACATAATTTGTACATTCTGTAGTGTAAATGGAATTTACTTCTCCACATGCATATGTTTTTTGAATACACTTGGCAACTTACTGCCATTAACCCCAAGAATAATAATTTCATATCAGAACATCTCATCATCGCTATTAGCTTCACCTCTGCCGATGATGGATATGTTTTACTAAGTCCAACAATAAAGAAGACATCAGCGAAGATCATTTTACATGATGTTTAGCAAACTTCTAAGTAGGTATGACCTGAAGAAAAATTGTAGTCCTTCTGTTTCATTAGCTGCATAAACATGAGTAACACTCTCATATATACGTCTGTCCTATAAAAACTGAATATATCAAATGTAACTTCTCAATATATGTGAATGACTTTTCCCTTGCTATAGGTAAAAAGAAAGATTGGCACTGTTTTGCCTCTAGAAAGAAGCTTCACCTTTGGAGTACCGTACCTACACCGAAGGAAACAGAGTGTGCATGTGGAAATGAAACAGAGCTTTAATGTCGTGCAAATTTATGACTGACAAAACTCTCAAAATGGTTGTCCAAAACACACTACACTGCATACAATTACAATATAGCAGATCATTTTGCTTTCTAAAAGAATGGGACAGAGAGATCAAACCTGAAGACGTGCAAGGAAGCCATACTTAAGTGCGGATGAACACTACACTGTCGATGGATCTACAATGGACCTGCCATATATGGCCGTGATCTCAGGAAGACTTGGCACCATCGGCGAGTATATCAGAAACGGTGCAGTGGCTGATCTGGGAGCCAGCTGGGAGCTGCCCACGGAGACGGACACGCTGTAAGTTAATAGTTCATCAATTACCTCTGAGGTGTAGAGTGGGATGGGAATGTACATCATTGCACGTTGTTACCTGGGACATCCCACTTCTTCACGATCTGATGAAACAACTGCATCTTGAGCAGGCAAAACAACAAATGTAAAACAAACGATTAAAATTACATGAATGGAAAGGGCATGATGAGTAGGAGAAGCGCATAATAGGAGATGATGAAAAATCTCTAATTTCTTCCAACCATGCTGATTTCATCATGAGTGCAATTAACTGAAGAATTGACTTTGAGATGTTCAAGTCCTGTGCAACAAATAGAATCATATATTCGCATTTCAAAGAAATCCCCAATCCCATCATCTAGTTGCTCTGTAGACTGCAGTCCGCCAACCTTTATAGCTACAAACAGGAATCTCATAGGAAACTTATAAGGATGTAAAGCTAATTAGTAGTGGTCGAGCTGCGAGACCTTGTTCAGCTTCGCTTAGACCATTATTAGCCGTAGGCTGGAGCAGACGACTTCATTAATAAACAGAGATTGCAGGAGAGAAATCCACGGGCAATTCTCGCACATTGATCAGAAGCATATCATATCAGTTTAAGGTGAGGGCCCATTTGGAGTCTGCCAGAAAATTATCATGTTGATTCAGGCAGCAAGTTGCCAACCCAAACTGAAGGAAAGCGTGAGAAATCGTTTACCTCCAATGGATATGATAGCATCACCTTCCTTGAGAGCTTCAAAAACATGCATTGTTGATAAAACATATGCAGCAAAACAGAATCATCAATAGCACCCCACGGCAGAAACGGAAGGATTTTTCATCCAGACCACCGTTGTCTGACGTATGTATCTTTCCACATTGCAGCAGACCAGGATGTAGATGTAAGAAACCAATTGATGCTGGAACGTTGTTCTTCCTAGTTAGCATGCATGCCGATGCTTCAGCAGGCTGATTCTGCACATCAGTAGAGTAGAAGATGACGATTTTGGTGGCAGGCAAGGATGTGATTATGCCATAGGGAGTGGGTTGGTAATATGTATGGAATGGGAGCGGAGAGGACATGACGGCCGGCTGGGGAGAGGAGATGGTACGCCGTCGCAGTGATTAATACTCTGTAATGGAGAAGAGAAAACATCGGTGGCTGTTCGTTTCTTTCGTGGCGAAGAAAACAATACAGAAGCCTATTAAATGCTAGAATAATGGGCTTGACGTGGCCCGTATTAGTGGGCAGAACCTTGACCGTTTCTCAGCTTGAGTAGAATTTACGACCGATTAAGTGGTAGTGCATTTTTTTCCCTCTTCGATTAGGTGGCAGGTTTGCTAGGTGGCAGGCTATGATTGCTTGGAAATGCTAGATGAGGTGGATACCTTGCATGTTAAGAGAATTATAGTTAGTGGGGATGAACTTCTTAGTTATATAGGATGTTTCATCAAGTTATGTTTCTATCGTCGGTTTGCTGCTTCAAAATTCGTGCTATAATGCTTCCTCATATCTTTAAATCTGCACCAAACGTAGGGTCTTTTTGGTTTGTGTCCCCAGCTCACCCTACCAAAATAATGGCCATGCCAACGAAATGTGCCTCTTGTTTGGTTTGTTTCTACTACCTCCGTTTGATGAATAAGAAGCACAGGTATTTTAAGATGAACTTTAATCCAAAAAATGGAGCAATAAAATCTTGATTATGTTGGACATATTTAGTATCGTTGGATTCAAATTTTAAAAACAAACTTTATAAATGCTAAATTTGTACCAATAATCTTTATGCATTGGAAGAAAAAAATAGTAAAATAGACATGGAAAACGAGAACGCCCTTTCGCTAAAATGAAGGGAGTAATTGTTTGGCTGCTTATGACCGCTGTAGTGCTTCTTTCATAAAGTTGCCTATATCTTTTAGCAAGTTTAGGGCTTACCCAATTTTTTGGCGTGGGCGCTAACCAAATGTACCCTTAGACTGAAACTTATTAAGACAGTGGGCCTTCTTTTTTTTAGAGCTGCCTAGGTAGCCGTAAGGGCGTTTCTAGCGGCCAACGCAAGCGGAGATAAAGCAACCGTTTGCGTCCGCGTGAACGAAAAATGGGTTTGCACCCCAGCCTAACGGCCTAACGCAAATTGTTCTAGTTGTTCGCAGGGACGCAAACGCGTCCCAAATTTAGGGTCGAAAAGCTCGGCACTGGCTGCCTGGATTGCGGCGGTGGTCACCCATGGAGGTTGGCGATGGAGCGACTCGAGGGACGCCCGCTCGCCGGTCAAGGCAATGGCCATGTGCACCGACGCCTCCGCTCCCTTCCCCATGCCCTCACGGTAGAGGCTGTAGAGCGAGCCCTCGTGGAGGTAGGGGATCTACTCCGCCTCGAACCCACGCAGCGCTTCGAGATGCACTGCATCCGGATCTTCCGGATAGCGAGCGCGAGCCATGGCGGTGATGCGCCTCTAGGTGCTTTCATGGTCGTCCATGGCCTGTAGATAGGGACTGCCATAGAAGTCCCAGTGGCGGCCATAATAAAGGCACGGCAGGGCGGGAACCAGCCGACCCAGCGGTGGCGCAGCGTGCCAAACGCTCGGCCTCGCGCGTGACGACGGGACTCGATGATTCATTAGTCGTCATTAAAAGCGATTCACAGTAAAAGAAAATACATTGGGCCGCTCGAAACACCCCAGACCACCCCAGACATAAACAGTCGCATGAGCCTTTTTATCCAATTTCCGCATCGGCCACCCGATCCAAATAGATGCAAATGGTCAATTTTAGGCGTATGGTCTGCGCCGGTCTGCTGGAGATGCGGGTAGAAAGAGATTTCTCCTTTTTTGCGACCTTGTTCTCCAAAGTTCAGAATTAGGAAAGAAGGAAAACAGTGTTTTTCTGCCCGATTTGAATGGTCATACATACTTCACGTGCTAAAACTGCGTCACCAGTCGGCACGGCAGCACTGCCGCGTGTCAGCAGGAGCACGAATCGTGGGCCCCGCGGCCCAAACGGCCCGCCTAACCTCCTCTCTGCTCCGCGCACCCAGCTCCCGTCCCTTCCCAACCCTCCTCCGCCCCACGCTTCTCCATTCCATCCACGCCCGAGCTCCCACTCCTCCCATCGTTCCGGAATCCCCACGCGCGCCGCCGATCGATCGATCGAGCTCCTCTCCCTCCTTCCTATCGCCAGGTCGATCCCGCCATCTGAGGGCTTCCTCTCCGTGCTGTTACGATCGATGCATTGAGCTCCTGACCAGCCAAGGCAAGCCTGATTTCTCGGCTCCTTCCTCTTCCTTGTTTCCTGTTTGATTCGCGTGATTTCTCGATACTCATTTGATTTGCACCATGACATGCCGATTTCAAATCCGTTGTAATGGCAATGTTCTGGTCTGCGGTGGGGGATACGGTGTGGATGCGCGGGTTTCTTGATTTGTTCGGGTGGATTTGGTGGGCTCCGCGTGGTCTTTGTTAAATTGTTTCTTGGTAGTAGTGATCTCCCGGTCTCGTCACTGGCTATTTGCCTTTAATTTCGTCTCCTAATTTATTTTTTCTGTAGTTTATGTAGTAATCGGGTTAAAGTTTTCTTTAATGTCAGGTTTTTATTACTCCCTCCGGTTCAAAACAATGAGATGTTGTAATGGCCTAATCTGTTAGTTTATAATACTGTATGTATGTGTTGGTTCATGCATTCAGCTCTTAGTACGTGTATCAATATGTACAAGTGAAAATGATGCGCATGATGTGATATAAAGGCCTGAATCATGCGTCAAGAATGGTTGGCGATAAGGTAATCAACCAAGATGTAATCATCGCTCCAAATACTGGAATATTCAGAATTAGTAGGGAGATCCTATTCTAGGAGAGGTAGAGGTGATGGATACTTTCTTGGCCTCCATTGGCAACAGCATTGTTTTTCCAGTCTTGTGCCGGCTTCACCTTCGGCGAGAGAGTTCAATTGACATCTCAAAGAACCGATGTTGTTTGTTTTCATAGTCTCTGTCGTTACTCTGCATCAGTTTTCCTTTTCAACAGTGTTATTTCCTATGAAGGTTTGTTGTTCCAGAGGCACCAAAACTGAACTTGCTCAACTTTGACCATAAATATGTATTCATTACTGTATAAACAAAGCATTTCATCTTCGGCAGTAACTAGGAGTGTCTGTTTGATTCTGTAACTCTAGAAAAATCTCTGCTCAGCTTGCAGTTAGGCAGTCAACTGATGTACACATATTTAATTTCTTAATTCTCTTTGTTTTTAATTAAAGATGAATTCAATATGGTTTCTGCCGTGGGCTCACCATCTTAGGGACCCTTAAATATGTGAAGCATCGAATAGGGATAGTTGGTTATGCTCAAGCTCTCATCCCCGATATTATGTACATTTCCAGGTAACAGGTTTCTACCACCTTACAAAATAGAGCCATTTGCTGAAATGGGGGGTGTAGTCGGAAAGGGAGACACCCCAAGGCACAGTTCAGCAGCAACAAAGTTAGAACAAAAGATGGTTGAGGCCATGCAGCAGAGGGCACAGGAAGGGACTTCTCTGAGATCATTCAATAGTGTCATTATGAAGTTCCCTAAAATTGATGAGAGTTTGAGGAACTGCAGGATTATTTTTCAGCAATTTGGTGAGTATCTATTATCCCCTGCACATAAAGTCGTGGACCAAAGCTTATACTACATACCTTTTATTTGTACCACACACCAAAACTTCAAAACACAAGTTGAAAACTGTTTGAGATATGCTGAGTCTGAAGTTGATGAACTTGATCAGTTAGTTAATTAGGCTAGTTTTCCTTTCATATAATACTGTAATTTGCTAATCTCATTTGTAAAAATTGCTCTTGATTGTTGGATCTGTTTCCTAGTCCCTTTGTGTGTCATCCTATAAAAAAAATGCTCCGTTTGCGCAGATGAAGATTCAAATGGTGAAATAGATCAACTGGAACTGAAGCATTGTTTCCAAAAGCTGGATATCTCATTCACAGATGAGGAGATAAAAGATCTATTTGAGGCGTGTGACATTTATGAACATATGGGCATGAAGTTTAATGAGTTCATTGTCTTCCTGTGCCTTGTTTATCTTCTCAATGATCCAGCTGTGTCGAAGCAGTATCCTTCATACTTCTATGCATAAACTACCCCTACTTTTAGAGTTCTTCCTATCACTTGGCGCTGTGCTGCAGTTTCTACATTACATGGGAGCTAATCATTACCCAAGTTCATAAACGTAACATTGATTTTCTCCACGAAATTTCAATATGCATAGTTCTGTTTGACAAAATACAATATGAATTTGTTTATCAAAGCTAATGATAGATACATTAACTTAAAGTTCTCTTGCGAAAAAAAAAATCCATGCATTGATAAATCGACATATGTAGTAGGAATTACTTGCAAAGTGTTTCAGATCAGGTCTCTAAAGATTTTAATTATATTGTTTCAAATAAAAACACAAATGAAGCTCTATAAAAAAATGTAAGAGGCATACTTAAAATTGTCGAAGTGATATAGTTTATTTATTCAGCGTTTTGGCCATTGCAAGAAAGTAGATCATATAAGGACAACTAGGTAGATAAATGTTTCTTCTGATTTTATGAGGAGACCTGTTTTTGTTCTGTTTCGATGAGGAGACCTGTTATGTCCTTGATATGTTGCTTTAGAGAAAAAGAATGGGACTCGGTAACCTTGAGCCTACGTTTGAGACACTGGTTGACGCATTTGTCTTCTTGGATAAGAACAAAGATGGATATGTCAGTAAGAGTGAGGTGATAGAAGCGATCAATGAGACCTCTGCAGGAGAGCGTTCTTCTGGGCGCATAGGCGTGAAAAGATTTGGTTAGTTATCTCCCCTGCAGCACCATACTGAATCTGAATCCTCTATAAAACTTGAAGTGTTACACAAACTATGCTTTTCTGTTGTTCTATCTTCGGTTTCTCAATTAATTTGTTTTATGCATGTTATGTAGTCACCATCCCTTTTGTAGGCATATCTGCAGTTCGAAAAAATATTTTTATAAGGTGCATCTGCTGGTGAAAATAACTATGACTATGTTGTCACCACCTCATTCTAGTTTGCTTTGCAATGGCTTTGTGATACGCATCCCTGTGAATGTGGGTTGTGAATATGTAATCTATACAAGTTTCAAGCTTCTGGCAATTTTAAATTCCTTTGGGACGTCCGTGGATGCTTACAAGTATTTTTTTCCTTCATGCTCTGCACTTGAAGAATTTTTGTTTCAGTTGAACAACTCCATGGGAGGTTGTTTCAGTTGAACAATTTTGGTAGTACTTATTCCAGTACACATTACGAGAGTTTCCTCATTTTTGTTGACACTGATGTTTACTCCTTGGTGGTTCCAGAGGAAATGGATTGGGACAAGAACGGAACTGTAACCTTCAAGGAGTTTCTCTTTGCTTTTACTCGCTGGGTCGGGCTTGACGAGAATGAAGATGATGACGACGATGATGAATGAGCGCAACTGAAGATTAGCCATTCTGCATAGCCCAAGTCAGCCTCAGTAGGCCTCCAACAGCTTTCCTGCCAAGATAATGAAAGAATAGTTTAAAATGTTCATTGGTGTCTTGCCAATTATGCCTATTTTTAGAGCGCCAGTTATGTCTGTTTATGTTCTTGTTAATAGAATGGACCAAAGTTGTTGACAGAATTTTGCGATAAAAGATTGCTTTGGTAACTGGTGGTGTCTGAGAAAACTGCAAACCTAGCCTGAGCTAGGTATGTGATCATATATTACCACACCAGTCAAAGGTTTTGTACGCTCATATTTTGGGATGCACAAAATTGTAGTGTTTTAAAGGGAGCTGTTCTTATTTACCAAGAAAATTAATGTTAGTTTTTTCTAAGATAATGGAAGATGTGGTTGCTCTCAGGCCTTTGCATCCATACATGCACCCGGGTGACAAATCTGCAAAGTCCAATTGCATGGGTATACTTCACCGATTTGTAGATCCAACGTTGTTTTAGAAAGAGCAATACTATTGATATTCTTTGCACTACCATACCATTACTAGTTGAATATCCGTGCGTTGCTACGGTTTCTTTCAATTCACAAATATAGGTAAGATAACCACATAGTGTTACACAGGTATTAAAATTCGAACTTTACTAGCTAAATAAATGTGTGTTGCTACATATCCACGGTGAACACTGGCCTGCAGAATTCATGTTGATTGTGAGGAAACTCAAGTAATCTCAAGGCGAAGCGATTCCAGAATCACAGTTATTGGTCCCATTTCTCCTCCGACTATGTCAGGAATGTTATTGGTCATTAATCCTTCGCATTGGTTGTGCGTGTTGGCTTCAACTTCATTCCCTACTCCTAAGCTTATTTTCATCAAACACGATTCTTGTTTTAAGAAGAATACTGTACTTTTTTTTTGCGAAAACGCAAAAGTCTTGTATTTCGATGCATTGATAGATAAAAAAGGTTTGTTTATACAAGTCCAAGAGAGGACCACACCACGCCGTACAACTCAACCCAAAAGACCTAATCTAGGGGAGAAGTTGGCGAAGCCCCCGGCACCCGCGTCCGCCCATTATCGCGCCTAGTCTTTGATGTCGCTAAGTAAGGAGGTCACGGGGCGCGCGTTGTCAAAGACCGCAGCGTTCCTGTGCTTCCAAATCCACCACACCATGAGCATGATGAGCGACGATGTTCCTTTGCGCAACTGGCGAGGGGCGATCTGCACCGCTAGCGACCACCACTCCGAGAAGTCACCCTCAACCAACCGTGAGAGGTCTAGCGGTGGACCGAATCCAGGGCCGGTCCTGAGGTTTGGGCCTGGGGCGAGACTAAAACTCAGGTCTTTAACATAGATATCACAACAATATAATACTAATACATATACGCATAAAAGTATGTTCTCAATAATATTTAAATGTCCACAAGCACTAGCATATCAAATAATTTATATACATTACCTTAAAATTTTCTTGTAGCATCTTTTTGATGCAAGTTCGCTTATGGTGAGATCGATGTCGATGTCATCTAATAATTTATGTAAGGCTCTTGTGAATATCTCCCCTCTATTATTGTATCAAGGCCGTCACTTGTTTTGCTCTTCTTCTTTTAGTGTTACCAGATGAACACTTTCTCAATAAAGAAGACATGATAAAAAAATCAAATCAAATTTCGAATGTAAAAACTATGCATCATGTATAGGAAGGTAGAGTAAAGTAATAAACCTTAGAAGTTAGATCGGTTAAATCGGCGATGCCTGTGTGCGCGTATTCTGGTGACCAGGTCGGGCGCTCCCGAAAATTGAAACCGGCGAGATGACGCCGTGAACTGACGATCAGAATCTCAGAATTAGTTAAATTTTATGAGAAAACAAAAATCCTACCCTCTGTAAGCCCCGAGCTTGCGAATTATTACTGTGTCTCAGCAGATCGTTGTGGTCCTCTACACTGAGGACGAACTGAAGATATATTGAAGGAGGCCCTGCGCAGAGTCTCGCGGATCGTTGTTTGCCAGCCTGGGTAGTCGAACTGTGGAAGCCGAGGCGAGGAGGCGTCGAGGTTGGAGACGAACCGACCCGTCCTTGGGATTGCTAATTGTTTTTTTTAGAATAAGGGATTGCTAATTGTTGGCAGGGCGATGAGTAAATCCCTGCCTGTCGCTGATTGCGGTAGTGCGAGCCTAGCCCTGCCCTCGTGCCTGGTAGGCTCCCGATTTCTTTTTCTTGAACTCACGATCAATCCCTCCTTCGTATGGTCCATAGGCTTTTCTTTTGCGCTGGCCTGGACTGTAACATGTACACACGTACATATAAATACTACTCCCTCCGTTCCTTTCTATAATGCCTATTGTTTTTTCGCAATTGTTTCAGAATATAAGAGGAAAGCTGTGTTTTTTTGCAAATAACCCCTTCCACCGATTTGTTTCCGTCCAGAAAATCTGGAACGAATCTGTTCACGTAGAGAAAATCTGGTATGCAATCACGTAGAGAAAACCTGGACGTGAGATTAGGAAGGAGTAGATCACGCACGCGTCTGTTAAGGAAATAGCAAATACATATCACGTGAGATTAGGAAGGAGTAGGCCGCGCGTAGGGAGCAGATCACGTCTCCGATCTGTTTCCAGTTTCCGTTTTTTTCTCTCAAATAGCGCTGGGGGGTTTTGTGTCAATAAATTTGCTTGCGCTAATTTCCGTGCCAAAAAACAATAGGCACTATAGAAAGGAACGGAGGGAGTAGATAATACCCCGCGCGTTGCTGCGGATTATTTTACAAAATTAAAGGTGTAAAATTTAAAGATAAATATGCACACAAAATGGAAAAGAGATATTTTGGTCATGTTGCTCTAGCTGGTATAGAATCCATATAGGAATGGTACAATCACCCATAACACATGTGTAATGTTCAACATTTTTGTTTCCAACAAAGTTGAAAGAAACAACCATCATCTATGTTTTCTATAGGAGGATCAAGTATTTTTTAATTTAATTTAGTCAGCAACCATCATCTACGTTTTCTATTGGAGGATCACGTGTTTTTTAATTTAATTTACTCAGTAGTGTTTACATACTTATGTACAAAACAGAATGATAGGTAAATATATTCAAATTTACTTGCTGACAAATATGAACGTGTTTTATCCTGTTATGTTCAAATAAGTAGATTATCCCTGATGATGGATCATACATGTCTCCAAAAGCCCTGCAGTTATGATCTAAGGATAGTTCGCTAGCAAAGACTGGGAAGAAAATTAAGAACCTGAAAACATCTGCAGGTAAGGCGTGGGATGATTCCCTGCACACATAATAGTTCATACTTGTTAGACATGCCTTGAAACATTGTTTAATTAGCTGATTAACACACTCCTGCGGAACATTTATCAAAATTGAAAGGTGTAAAATTTATATTGATGCATTTTGAATGTATCGTACTAATAGTTCTTCTTATGATATGTCACTTAAGATGGCCACAACTGGTTACACCTTTTACAAAAGGAAAAAAGTAAAACATTGCAGTGCCATCAGTAATTAATCTTACAAATTGTTAGTTAAATAGATGTATAGGACCTGTATATACATGTGTGGGAATGGAAAAAAGTAAAACCCAAGATCGATTTAATAGGAAACTACTAAAATAGGTATATGAGCTTATTAGACTTTCAAGTGAAAATAATGTTAAGATAGAAATGCATAGTTTTGTTACCTTAATAGTCAACTCTTACATCTTCGTTTCTCAACTGGGCCATCAAAAGATACATCTTCATCCGCAGTTCAATTTATTAACTGAACATGATAGTATTGTTTGACAGAGCGCAACATCAAAGAGATGGACAAACATCTACACAGCCGTGTCGTGCTGCAGGCAAAGATAGCCGCGTTGTGCTGGAGGCAAAGATAACATAGATATTGGTAGAGGCAACACACCCGTGCAGGGACACACTTTTGGTCTTTGGTGTAAGAACGGATCAATGGCGCCTGTCAGCGATGCATTGCTCCATGCATTTAGAACCCGGTTAAAAGCAACCAGAAAGAGAAATAGGTAGACCCTATCGAAAAGCCTGCAAACAACAAAAAGGAAAGTGAAGTCCTGCGAGTAAAACAAAATGGAGTGGAGACATACTGTGATCAAGAAGACAGATCACGTGGCAGTGCGAATCTGTTTCAAACAATTCCGGATTCCTTCAATCTTCAAGCTGCAAGGATTCGTGGGATTCTGGGAGAGAAAATCTCCCCTTTATCAGAGAAATAGATGGGATGGTAAACGGTTCAATCACCACAGTGGAGTCGAAGAGACTGAAAGAGAAACTGTAGTTTAAATTAAAGATTTTCTTGGTCTGTTGGAATTCTGAAACGGGCTAAAATTAAATACTGGTGACACAAATAAAAAGGTAGAGCCAGAGACGAAGAGGTAGCTAATAACAATAAACAGGTCCACGTCATGCGGTTTGCATGTAAGATTTGCTGATTTGGCAGGTTGGTGAGGTGGCATGCTTGCATGTTGAGAGAATTACCTTTAGTGGGTTGCTCTCATTTAGATATTATAGATACCTGCGTTGGGCCCCTGGTTTTTGGGGGCCTGGGACGGCAGCACTGCCCCCACCCCGGTCTAACCGAATCTACGATAGAACCTCGAACCAAATGGTTTTAGAGAAGGAGCATCGTGTCAGAATGTGCGCCATAGTCTCAGCAGACTGGTCGCACAGCGGGTAACATGTCGCGCTCGCTTGTCCAACATCTATCCAGGCAAGTAAGTCAGATGAAGAACTTCACCCTGGCTGGCGCCCAAGATTTCCAGTTGAGCCTCCAGGAGCCTGATAGTATTGCCCCCTAGAAGGGGGCGTCATAGCAGGAACTCGAAGAATATTGGCCATCCGTCGTCCAACGCCAAACCATCCTGCCTTGGTCCGGAGATAGTTGCACGTCCCTTAGCCTAATCCACAGCTGCACATACTGCCAGAGGGCCAGGGCACTCGGTGCACCTCCTATGTCCGAAATCCAGCTGCGCTCCACCAGCGCTTGTTGCACCGTGCGCCGCTTCCTGCAGCGCTTGGAAATGAGCGCGTAGACCTCGGGCGCTATCTCCCTGATGGACTTGCCATCCACCCACATGTCCTCCCAGAAGAGAGCGGATTCTCTGTTGCCTACCACCATCGAGTTGGAGGCAGCAAATGCATCTAGCTCGATCCTCGAGAACTGCATGTCGAGCCCGCGCCAAGGTCGCTGGGGGTCAGCCCGCATCCTCCATAGCCACCGAACCCTGAGGCTGATGGTTGTGCGTGTGTGATCTGGAATCCCCAAGCCCCCAAACCGCAGCGGGCGGCACACCCTCGACCAATTGACATGGCAGTGACCGCCGTTGGCCTCCACCCTCCCAACCCATAGGAGCCTCCGCACAATCTTGTTGACCTGTGATGGGGTGTAACTCACACGTTCGTTGGGAACCCCAAGAGGAAGGTATGATGCGCACAGCAGCAAGTTTTCCCTCAGAAAGAAACCAAGGTTTATCGAACCAGGGGGAGCCAAGAAGCACGTTGAAGGTTGATGGCGGCGGGATGTAGTGCGGCGCAACACCAGAGATTCCGGCGCCAACGTGGAACCTGCACAACACAACCAAAGTACTTTGCCCCAACGAAACAGCGAGGTTGTCAATCTCACCGGCTTGTTGTAACAAAGGATTAGATGTATAGTGTGGATGATGATTGTTTGCAGAGAATAGTAAAGAACAAGTATTGCAGCAGATTTGTATTTCAGATGTAAAAGAATGGACCGGGGTCCACAGTTCACTAGAGGTGTCTCTCCCATAAGATAGCATGTTGGGTGAACAAATTACGATCGGGCAATTGACAAATAGAGAGGGCATAACAATGCACATACATGACATGATGAATATTGTGAGATTTAATTGGGCATTACGATAAAGTACATAGACCGCTATCCAAGCATGCATCTATGCCTAAAAAGTCCACCTTCGAGTTATCATCCGAACCCCTTCCGATATTAAGTTGTAAAACAACAGTACAATTGCATTAAGTATGGTGCGTAATGTAATCAATAACTACATCCTCGGACATAGCATCAATGTTTTATCCCTAGTGGCAACAAGCACATCCACAACCTTAGAACTTTCTGTCATTGTCCCGGATTTAATGGAGGCATGAACCCACTATCGAGCATAAATACTCCCTCTTGGAGTTAAGAGCAAAAACTTGGCCGGAGCCTCTACTAATAACGGAGAGCATGCAAGATCATAAACAACACATAGGTAATAGATTGATAATCAAAATAACATAGTATTCTCTATCCATCGGATCCCGACAAACACAACATATAGAATTACAGATAGATGATCTTGATCATGTTAGGCAGCTCACAAGATCCGACAATGAAGCACATGAGGAGAAGACAACCATCTAGCTACTGCTATGGACCCATAGTCCAGGGGTGAACTACTCACTCATCACTCCGGAGGCGACCATGGCGGTGAAGAGTCCTCCCGGGAGATGATTCCCTCTCCGGCAGGGTGCCGGAGGTGATCTCCGAATCCCCCGAGATGGGATTGGCGGCGGCAGCGTCTCGCAAGGTTTTCCGTATCGTGGCTCTCGGTACTGGGGGTTTCGCGACGAAGGCTTTAAGTAGGCGGAAGGGCAACGCGGGGGGCCACACGAGGGCCCCACACACCAGGCCGGCGCGGTCAAGGGCCAGGCCGCGCCGCCCTAGCGTGCCAGCGCCTCGTGGCCCCACTTTCTTTCCCCCTCGGTCTTCTGGAAGCTTCGTGCAAAAATAGGACCCTGGGCGTTGATTTCGTCCAATTCCGAGAATATTTCCTTTGTTGGATTTCTGAAACCAAAAACAGCAGAAAACAAGGAATCGGCTCTTCGGCATCTCGTTAATAGGTTAGTGCCGGAAAATGCATAAATACGACATATAATGTGTATAAAACATGTAGGTATCATCAATAATGTGGCATGGAACATAAGAAATTATCGATACGTCGGAGACGTATCAGCATCCCCAAGCTTAGTTCTGCTCGTCCCGAGCGGGTAAACGATAACATACGTATAATTTCTGGAGTGACATGACATCATAACCTTGATCATACTATTGTAAACATATGTAATGAATGCAGCGATCAAAACAATGGTAATGACATGAGTAAACAACTGAATCATAAAGCAAAGACTTTTCATGAATACTACTTAAAGACAAGCATCAATAAGTCTTGCATAAGAGTTAACTCATAAAGCAATAAATCAAAGTAAAGGTATTGAAGCAACACAAAGGAAGATTAAGTTTCAGCGGTTGCTTTCAACTTATAACATGTGTATCTCATGGATAATTGTCAACATAGAGTAATATAACAAGTGCAATATGCAAGTATGTAGGAATCAATGCACAGTTCACACAAGTGTTTGCTTCTTAGGTGGAGAGAAATAGGTGAACTGACTCAACATAAAAGTAAAAGAAAGGTCCTTCAAAGAGGAAAGCATCGATTGCTATATTTGTGCTAGAGCTTTTATTTTGAAAACAAGAAACAATTTTGTCAACGGTAGTAATAAAGCATATGTATCATGTAAATTATATCTTACAAGTTGCAAGCCTCATGCATAGTATACTAATAGTGCCCGCACCTTGTCCTAATTAGCTTGGACTACCGGATCATCGCAATACACATGTTTTAACCAAGTGTCACAAAGGGGTACCTCCATGCCGCCCGTACAAAGGTCTAAGGAGAAAGCTCGCATTTTGGATTTCTCGCTTTTGATTATTCTCAACTTAGACATCCATACCGGGACAACATGGACAACAGATAATGGACTCCTCTTTAATGCATAAGCATGTAGCAACAATTAGTGTTCTCATATGAGATTGAGGATATATATCCAAAACTGAAACTTCCACCATGATTCATGGCTTTAGTTAGCGGCCCAATGTTCTTCTCTAACAATATGCATGCTCCAACCATTAAGGTGGTAGATCTCTCTTACTTCAGACAAGACGGACATGCATAGCAACTCACATGATATTCAACAAAGAGTAGTTGATGGCGTCCCCAGAAGCATGGTTATCGCACAACAAGCAACTTAATAAAAGATAAAATGCATAAGTACATATTCAATACCATAATAGTTTTTAAGCTATTTGTCCCATGAGCTATATATTGCAAAGGTGAAGAATGGAAATTTTAAAGGTAGCACTCAAGCAATTTACTTTGGAATGGCGGAGAAATACCATGTAGTAGGTAGGTATGGTGGACACAAATGGTATAGTGGTTGGCTCAAGGATTTTGGATGCATGAGAAGTATTCCCTCTCGATACAAGGTTTAGGCTAGCAAGGTTATTTGAAACAAACACAAGGATGAACCGGTGCAGCAAAACTCACATAAAAGACATATTGTAAACATTATAAGACTCTACACTCGTCTTCCTTGTTGTTCAAAACTCAATACTAGAAATTATCTAGACTTTAGAGAGACCAAATATGCAAACCAAATTTAGCGAGCTCTAGGTGTTTCTTCATTAATGGGTGCAAAGTATATGATGCAAGAGCTTAAACATGAGCACAACAATTGCCAAGTATCAAATATTCAAGACATTTTAGAATTACTACATGTAGCATTTCCCAATTCCAACCATATAACAATTTAACGAAGAAGATTCAACCTTCGCCATGAATACTATGAGTAAAGCCTAAGGACATACTTGTCCATATGCAACAGCGGAGCGTGTCTCTCTCCCACACAATGAATGCTAGGATCCATTTTATTCAAACAAAAAAAAACAAAAACAAACCGACGCTCCAAGCAAAGTACATAAGATGTGACGGAATAAAAATATAGTCTTAGGGGAGGAACCTGATAATGTTGTCGATGAAGAAGGGGATGCCTTGGGCATCCCCAAGCTTAGACGCTTGAGTCTTCTTAGAATATGCAGGGGTGAACCACCGGGGCATCCCCAAGCTTAGAGCTTTCACTCTCCTTGATCATATTGCATCATTCACCTCTCTTGATCCTTGAAAACTTCCTCCACACCAAACTCGAAACAACTCATTAGAGGGTTAGTGTACAATAAAAATTAACATGTTCAGAGGTGACACAATCATTCTTAACACTTCTGGACATTGCATAAAGCTACCGGACATTAATGGATCAAAGAAATTCATCCAACATAGCAAAAGAGGCAATGCGAAATAAAAGGCAGAATCTGTCAAAACAGAACAGTCCGTAAAGATGGATTTTATTGAGGCACCAGACTTGCTCAAATGAAAATGCCCAAATTGAATGAAAGTTGCGTACATATCTGAGGATCAGGCACGTAAATTGGCATATTTTTCTGAGCTACCTACAGAGAGGCAGGTCGAAATTCGTGACAGCAAAGAAATCTGTAACTGCGCGGTAATCCAAATCTAGTATGAACCTTACTATCAAAGACTTTACTTGGCACAACAAAACACAAAACTAAGATAAGGAGAGGTTGCTACAGTAGTAAAAAACTTCCAAGACTCAAATATAAAATAAAAATACTGTAGTAAAAACATGGGTTGTCTCCCATAAGCGCTTTTCTTTAACGCCTTTCAGCTAGGCGCAGAAAGTGTGTATCAAGTATTATCGAGAGATGAGGCATCGGCATTACCTTGGGCTCTACCCTTACCTTTCTTGTTCTTTTTCTTACTCTTTGGTTTAGGGAATATATGTCTACCCCCAGGTGTGGAGGTGAATTTTAGGGTACCTTCTCCCATATCTATGACTGCTCCCAATAGTTTCAGCAGGGATCTTCCGAGTGTGATTTGTCCTGTTCCTCGCACATTCAATAACAAGATAATCAATGGATATTGTTCTCCCAAGAATGGTTGTATGCACACCCGCAGCTATTCCTTTAGGAATTATAACAGAGTTATCAATAAGAGTTATTCCTTCTCCCCCTTCAGCGAATTCCCAAAGTTTCAAAGATTTATGAATACTCTTAGGCATTAGGCAAAATTCAGTCATAATATCACAATTAGCATGAAGAGTTTGGTCACCTATAACAATTTTAATAGTAGGATCCCATAATGAAGGTTCAGAGTTCACTAAAACTTGATCAAGACGGTTACGAACATATCCATAATTTTCATTCAAGCGAGATGCACTTGTCTCAAGAGTGTTTAATCTATTATAAATGCCGATAAGGGCTGAATCAAAGTTATTAGCTGAATCATGTGATGCAACCAACTTCTTTATGGCATTAAGCTTGATCCCCATTGCAATGAAGGAAATCGCCTCCCACTATAGCATCCAAGGCATATCTATAGCGAATCATAAGACCAAAATAAAAATTACTAAGGAGCAAGCTTAGAGTCATTTGAGGTTCAGTTTTACGATAAGAAGTAAAAATTCTGGACCAAGCATCTTTAAAACTCTCCTCATCCCCTTGTTTAAAAGTGAAGACTAATTTCTCAGGTGAAGAAGTAACAAGTGCAGAACTAGACATGGTAACAAAAGTAAAATGCAAGTAACTAATTTTTTTGTGTTTTTAATATAGAGTGCAAGACAGTAAATAAAGTAAAGCTAGCAACTAATTTTTTTGTGTTTTGATATAATGCAGCAAACAAAGTAATAAATAAAATAAAGCAAGACAAAAACAAAGTAAAGAGATTGGATTGTGGAGACTCCCCTTGCAGCGTGTCTTGATCTCCCCGGCAACGGCGCCAGAAAAGAGCCGGCGCTTGCCGTGGGAGTTGGAAATCTTTGTGGTGTAGCTTTTCTTCGGTTCCCGGCAACGGCGCCGAAAAAGAGCTTGATGGCGTGTACTCACACGTTCGTTGGGAACCCCAAGAGGAAGGTATGATGCGCACAAGCAGCAAGTTTTCCCTCGAAAGAAACCAAGGTTTATCGAACCAGGGGGAGCCAAGAAGCACGTTGAAGGTTGATGGCGGCGGGATGTAGTGCGGCGCAACACCGGAGATTCCGGCGCCAACGTGGAACCCGCACAACACAACCAAAGTACTTTGCCCCAACGAAACAGATGAGGTTGTCAATCTCACCGGCTTGCTCGTAACAAAGGATTAGATGTATAGTGTGGATGATGATTGTTTGCGAGAGAATAGTAAAGAACAAGTATTGCAGCAGATTTGTATTTCAGATGTAAAGAATGGACCGGGGTCCACAGTTCACTAGAGGTGTCTCTCCCATAAGATAGCATGTTGGGTGAACAAATTACAGTCGGGCAATTGACAAATAGAGAGGGCATAACAATGCACATACATGACATGATGAATATTGTGAGATTTAATTGGGCATTACGACAAAGTACATAGACCGCTATATATCCAGCATGCATCTATGCCTAAAAAGTCCACCTTCAGGTTATCATCCGAACCCCTTCCAGTATTAAGTTGTAAAACAAATGCACAATTGCATTAAGTATGGTGCGTAATGTAATCAATAACTACATCCTCGGACATAGCATCAATGTTTTATCCCTAGTGGCAACAAGACATCCACAACCTTAGAACTTTCTGTCATTGTCCCAGATTTAATGGAGGCATGAACCCACTATCGAGCATAATTACTCCCTCTTGGAGTTAGGAGCAAAAACTTGGCCAGAGCCTCTACTAATAACGGAGAGCATGCAAGATCATAAACAACACATAGGTAATAGATTGATAATCAAAATAACATAGTATTCTCTATCCATCGGATCCCGACAAACACAACATATAGAATTACAGTATAGATGATCTTGATCATGTTAGGCAGCTCACAAGATCCGACAATGAAGCACATGAGGAGAAGACAACCATCTAGCTACTCGCTATGGACCCATAGTGCAGGGGTGAACTACTCACTCATCACTCCGGAGGCGACCATGGAGGTGAAGAGTCCTCCGGGAGATGATTCCCCTCTCCGGCAGGGTGCCGGAGGTGATCTCCGTAATCCCCGAGATGGGATTGGCGGCGGCGGCGTCTCGCAAGGTTTTCCGTATCGTGGCTCTCGGTGCGGGGGTTTCGCGACGAAGGCTTTAAGTAGGCGGAAGGGCAACGCGGGGGGCCACACGAGGGCCCCACACACCAGGCCGGCGCGGCCAAGGGCCAGGCCGCGCCGCCCTAGCGTGTCGGCGCCTCGTGGCCCTACTTCCTTTCCCCCTCGGTCTTCTGGAAGCTTCGTGCAAAAATAGGACCCTGGGCATTGATTTCGTCCAATTCCGAGAATATTTCCTTTGTAGGATTTGTGAAACCAAAAACAGCAGAAAATAGCAGCTGGCTCTTCGGCATCTCGTTAATAGGTTAGTGTCGGAAAATGCATAAATACGATATATAATGTGTATAAAACATGTAGATACCATCAATAATGTGGCATGGAACATAAGAAATTATCGATACGTCGGAGACGTATCAACCTGCTTCAGCGCCTTCTTGCAGAAGGTGAGCACCATGAGTTGGTGTAGCAGGATTGCCGCCAGCACCGACCTGACCAGCGCCAAGCGCCCAGCCTGGGGCATCATCGACGCCTTCTAGGTAGGTAGCTTGTCAGCTAAACGGTCCACCACAGGTTGGAACGCCTCCCCCGGCAGCCGACGGATGGAAAGGGGGATGCCAAGGTATTTGACGGGGAAGGTGCCAACTGGCACTCCATCACCGCTGTCGCGGAATCCGCCTCTTCCTCCGTGCAGGCTATTGCAGACACCAAACACTTGGTGAAGTTGGTATGTAGGCATGTCGCGTGTCCGAAGAGCTCAAGAATGCCACGGATGGCGCGCAGTTCCGTCTCGTCCGGGTGGCAGAAGATGACCACATCGTCTGCATAAAGCGACACTGTTGTGGCCAACTCCCATCGCGCCAGGCGCCTAAGAATACCCAGCTCGATCGCCTTGGCCAGCGCCGTACTGAGCATGTTCATGATCAGCACAAACAACGACGGCGATAGGGGGTCACCCTGTCTCAAACCCCTCCTGTGCTAGATGGGGGGACCTGGCTCGCTATTGAGCATCACCCTGGTACTTGTTGTGGACAAAAGAATGGCCACTAGCTCACAGAACCTAGGCCCAAAGCCCATCTTGCGTAGGACCTCGACCAGGAACCCCAGAGACTGAGTCAAAGGCCCTAGAAATGTCGAGCTTGAGCATCACCCGTGGTTCCTTCATCCTGTGTAGGAATATAGCCGTCTGATGTACCAACATAAAGTTGTCGTGGATGCATCGTTTGCGAATGAAAGCGCATTGATTGCGATCCACCAGCGACTCCATTCGAGGGGCCAGGCGAGAAGCCAGCGTCTTTGCCACCAGCTTGGCAAAGATGTGGATCAAACTGATCGGCCGATAATCACCCAAAGCAGACACATCTGGGCCCTTGGGCAACAGGATCAGCAGGGCCTGGTTTAAGCCCTAGAACCCACGCCCGCACATTGTGAACAGTTTATGAAACGCGGACATGAAATTCGCCTTCACAGTTCCCCAACAGCTTTGGAGGAACTCTGCGGTGAACCCGTCTGGCCCTGGCGCTTTGCCGTGAGGCAGCCGCCGAACCACCTCCTAGATCTCATCCTCTGTGAACACCACTTCGAGCTTGGACAAGTCTTCTGAGTGTGTGCCTAGAAAGTCCAAGTCCAGCGAGTATTGGCGGTCTACCGTAGTACCAAAAAGCCCCTCGAACTGTGTGAAGGAAGCTTCTGCCATGGTCGCATGGTCTGAAACGACCGCGCCCTCAACCTGGAGGCTGTGGATAACGTTCTTCTGCCGGCGGTAAGCCGCGTGCTGGTGGAAGAAGACCGTGTTAGCATCACCTTCCGTAAGCCAAGCAATCTTGGCCCGTTGTCTGGCCATCGTGCGTTCAAGGGAGGCAAACCCCTAGTAGGCTTGCTTCAGGGGGTCAGGATCAGAAGAATACTTTTACTTTTGTTAGGTTCTCGTCATCTAGCGTACAAATTATATACATGAACATTTAGTGCATTTGTTTCTCAGGTAACCAAACGAAAGTATTTATATATAAGTAAAAATAAACCACAGCATACATTAGTGGTGTATCACAATTCACAATAATGCATTATGCAAATGTAGCCTGAGCTACGTGTCTGATCATATATTACCTTACCAGTCAACGGTTTTGTTCGCCCATATTTTAGAATGCACAAAATTGTAGTGTTTAAAAGGGAGTTGTTTTTCGGATATCACTTTTGGCTCATAGATGTAGATGCACCCATTGTTTAAAAAACATATTTTAAAATGTCATAAAAATCTGAAAAGTGTACACCATTTCACGATAAAATGGCATTTTTGCGACTTGTGTAGAAAAGACAATTTGCGGTCCTGCAAAATAGCCCTTTTGCAAGATGTTGTTTTGTCTTTTTTGCACAGTTCATAAAAATTGTCCTTTTCTTAGAAGATTTTGTGTGTAAACATAGAATATCAAGATGTACACCTAAAAAAATTCCAAATTTTTTTGACATTTCAAAATAAATTTTAATACATTATCCATAATAGGTGCATTTGCACCTATGAACTAAAACACCATGTCCGTTGTTTTTTTTTTGTGGAGCACACTCAGGGCATGCAACTATCGTCGGAGCAGGACAGGCTGGTTTGGAGTTGGATGACGGATGCCCAGTATTCTTCTCGATCCTCTTACGACACCCTCTTTCAGGGGGCGGTCTTATTAGGGTCTTGGAGGTTGAACTAGAAATTTTGGGTGCCGCTTAGGATGAAGTTTTTTATCTGGTTGGCATGCCTTGATAGGTGTTGGACGAGCGAGCGGCTGGCACAACGTGGCCTACCACGCGTGACAAGAGGCCCGCTCTGTTACTAGTCCGTGGAGACTGTGGCACACATTCTCACTGGGTGTTCCTTCTCTAGGACTATTTGCACTAGTAGGGAAAGGCTCATTAGTGACGCACCAAAAAGGCTATTGGCGCATGGGCGGTGTGCCACAGAATCTTCGCCACAAAAAATAAGAATTATGTGGCGCGCGGATCCATGCACCACAGAAAGTCTTATTTCTGTGGCGTACCAGCGATGGTGCGCCGCAGAAAAAAATTTGAATTAAAAGAAAATGGTGGCCAAATTTAGATCTAGATCTGGGGCCGCTAGAATTTCGCCAGAATTTAAAAAAAAAATTGCTGGAGGTCGCCGGAGGTGGGTGGGTTGGTGGGGTGGGGTGGGTTGAGGTAGGTGGAGGAGGAGGAGGCTGGCCGGAGTGGGTGGGTGGAGGAGGAGGAGGCCGGCCGGAGGTGGAGGAGGAGGAAATGTGGATGTCGTCGGGTGATGACCCACAAGTATAGGGGGTGTATCGTAGTATCTTCGATAAGTAAGAATGTCGATCCCAACGAGGAGCAGAAGGTGTTGACAAGCAGTTTCGATGAAGGATTCACTGTAAATGCTCACAAACAAGTATTCAGGGGGTTTTGATGTAACAGATGAATAAAGTACGAGTAAGTAAAGTGCGAGAGTAATAATTGCAGCAAGTGGCCCAATCCTTTTTAGCACAAAGGACAAGCCGGTTTATTTACTTATAATGACCAAACGTTCTCGAGGACACACGGGATTTTAGTCTAGTACTTTCGCTACATACGGCTAATTAATTTTCATTGTTTTGATAAGTGTTGTGTGGGTGAACCTATGCTAATGTACCGCCCTTCCTAGGACTAATACATACTTGTGATTATACCCCTTGCAAGCATCCGCAACTACAAGAAAGTAATTAAGATAAATCTAACCACAGCCTTAAACTCGAGATCCTCGCTATCCCTCCCGCATCGATATACCAACGGGGCTCAGGTTTCGTCACTCCGGCAACCTCGCAATTGGCAAACGAGTACAAGATGCATTCCCCTAGGCCCATAAAGGTGAAGTGTCGTGTAGTCGACGTTCACACGACACCACTAGAAGAATAACACCACAACTTAAATATCATAACATTGAATATTACTCAACCATACTTCACTACTAACATTTAGACTTCACCCATGTCCTCAAGAACTAAACGAACTACTCACGAGACATCACATGGAACATGATCAGAGGTGATATGATGATGAATAACAATCTGAACATAAACCTTGGTTCAACGGTTTCACTCAATAGCATCAATAACAAGTAGAAATCAACACCGGGAGAGTTTTCCCTATCAAACAATCAAGATCAAACCCAAATTGTTACAGTGGTGACGAGGTGCAGCGGTGGAGACGGCGGTGATGATGATGAAGATGATGGTGATGGTGATGGAGATGATGTCCAGCTCGATGACGGTGACGATGGCGTCGATTTCCCCCTCCGGGAGGGAATTTCCCCCGCAGATCTCAGCTCGCCGGAGAGCTCTTTTCTCTCCGGTGTTCTCCGCCCGCGAGAGGCGGCCGTGGCTCTTCGCGACGTACCCTCGGAGCTTAGGTTTTCGGGACGAAGGCGTACGCGAAGAAAAGGAGGCGAGAGGGGGCTGTGGGCCCCCTCCTCACAGGGCGGCGCGGCCGGGCAGGGCCCGCGCCGGCCCGTGAGGGGGCCCATGGCGGCCCTCCTCGGCTCCCCCTTCCGGCTCCCTTCGTCATCCGGAAAAATAGGATTTTTCGTATAATTCCCGTCAATTGTTGATCTTCCGAAATATTGCATTCCGACGGTGCTTTTTCCAGACAGAATCCTGGCTCCGGTGCGCAATCCTCCAATAATCATGAAACATGCAAAATAGATGAAATAACATAAGTATCATCTCCAAATATGAAATATATCAATGAATAACAGAAAATTATGATATAAAATAGTGATGCAAATTGGACGTATCAACTCCCCCAAGCTTAGACTTCGCTTGTCCCCAAGCGAAACCGAACTCGGTAAACAGGACCACATGTTTATGGAGTGAAGAGTCGATAAATCAAATATGGACAAGAAGCATCATATTCATTCACACAAGACATTCTAGTAAACAACTTCCTCATATAACTCAACTTGAAACAAGTATAAGGTAATCACAAATAAAGGTGCATAAGAAATCATAATTGGTGATGGCAAACTTTGTTCTTGGTCGTAGAACAAGTTAACATATTATACTTATCTATTGAGCAGCGCTCTCATGTTAAAGTTTATATGGCTCATCTTGCATACTCAATCATAATGATCATTGATAACTTTCAAAGCTATATTCATTCAGATAAAACTTGTACTAAACAAGGAAGGATAAAAGACATGATGAAGCAAATCACAATATAATAGTTTGATCACAACAACTCAAATGCTTGCTTGAGATGGAGGGAAATAGGTTTACTGACTCAACATAAAGTAAAAGGCAGGCCCTTCGCAGAGGGAAGCGAGGATTAAATCATGTGCTAGAGCTTTTTCAGCTTTTGAAATCATATAAAGAGAATAAAAGTAATATTTTGAGAGGTGTTTGTTGTTGTCAACGATCGGTAGCGGGTACTCCAACCCCCTTGCCAAACAGGACCTCCAAAGAGCGGCTCCCATGAAGGACGTTATCTCTACCAGCAAGGTAGATCATCCCTCTTCTCTTTTGTTTACACATGTACTTTAGTTTATTTAAGGATGACACTCCCCCCAACCTTTGCTTACACAAGCCATGGCTAACCGAATCCTCGGGTGCCTTCCAACAATCTCATACCATGGAGGAGTGTCTATTGCAAAATTAAGTTGCTTACCGATGAATCAGAGCAAAACACGTGAAGAGAATTATTAATGAGAATTGATTAATTGGGCTGGGAACCCCGTTGCCGACTCTTTTTGCAAAATTATAGGATAAGTGGATGAAGCCACTAGTCCATTAGTGGAAGCTTCCTAACAAGACTCGAAAGATAAAACACCACATACTTCCTCATGAGCTATAAAACATTGACACAAATAAGAAGTAATAAATTTTGAATTGTTTAAAGGTAGCACATGAAGTATTTACTTGGAATGGCAGGAAATACCATGTAGTAGGTAGATATGGTGGACACAAATGGCATAGGTTTGGGTTGAGGTTTGGATGCACGAGAAGCATTCCCTCTCAGTACAGGTCTTTGGCTAGCAAGGTTAATTAGCAAGCATAAGAGTTGAGGGAAACAAACGAATATAAATGTGATAGAAACAATCATGCATCTTTCTTGTAAGCACAAACAATTTTAACTTCAGAATAATAAGCTATGAGCTAACAAGAAAGGAAGACAATGAAACAACTATATGTATTTCTCTTTTCTACTTAAACCTCAAGGTGTTATTGCTATTGACCAATGCTAAGTTTGCCAAAACCAAATAGATTTACTCAATGCTCCCAAAGTGGTACCAATACTAGAATCAAGATCAATCATATAATAGAAGTTGCAAACTAAAATAAGGTGTGCAATATGTAAATGATAAGACTTCTCATTAATATTTCATAACGATAACTCACACCAAGGGATACATAGACAACCAACTAAAGGAGAGATACTTCCATACCGCAACCCATCTTATATGATAACTTCCCTACTCATGATATGACACTACTTGATAGTAAAAAGTAAAAAGGTAGTGATGATGTGATACCGCGGCACTCCCCCAAGCTTGGAACAAACCAAGGGGATGACAATACCGATGATGAATTACTCCTCTGGCGATGGTGGTGATGAATCCCCGTCTTCAGACTTCCAAGGAAGAGGCTCTCCATCAACAAACGACATCTTGGTCTCGGGAATCCTGAAACTAGCAGCATGGCTTATGTGTTTAAACCTGTTTTCATACTCACAATTCTGATTCGAACGTCATAGAGTTGAGCTTGGAGTTTGTTGGTGGTGTCGTGAAGTGAGAGGATGTCGCCCCATAGCTTTGCGGCTTCCTTCTCGTGTTCAAGAATGAGTTCAGACACAATCTTGTGGAAGATATCCACCTCACGCTCAGCCATCTTCTTGTAGTTGAAAACCTCTTGTTCTAACTTCTCCATCCTGTCTTCCAAACTTCCTTCTCCTTTAGGACCCTGGACATCTTTGATCTGCAGCTCCCCATCAACGAGCAGCAACTCCTTGGGATGCATCCTCAGCTCGTTCATGTACAGGTTGTCACCATCCTTGCAGGAGCTATCCTTCGGAGTTCCTGACGAAGACATGATACCTCTAGATCCGAAACAAATCCTGGCAGAAATAGCTCAAAACAAAACACGTCGAGAAAACGATATACGGACCTCCAGGGGTCCGGGGGATTATATAGCAGGAATTTTTATGTCATAAGGAAAGTACCAGGTCGAACCGGAGTCGGAAAGGGGCGACGAGGAGGCTAGCTCATAGGGCGGCGCGGCTAGGCTGGGGCCCGCGCCGGCCTATGGGGGCACGCCCTCGTGCGTCTCCTCCACTCCGTTTCGATCTCGTAATTTTTCATATTTTCCAAAAACAGCAAAAACATTGTCCGGAAAGTAAATCGTGAACTCTTTATTACATGTACTGTTACCTATTCAAAGTCGAGTTCTGGCGGACTGTCAATTTGACCTTTGATGAAAGCCTCCGGTGTTTCCACTCGAATAATATCAACATCCACATTATGAGAATCACCTGAGATATAATGTTTGAGTCTTTGTCCATTCACCACTTGTGTGGCATTGCCTTGGAGAGAACTAATTTTAATTGCTCCTGAACGATACACCTCCTCAACAACATATGGTCCTTCCCATTTCGAGAGTAATTTCCCTCTGAGACGAGACCGATACAATAGGACTTTATCCCCAATATTAAACTCTCTTTTGATAATCCTTCTATCGTGCCATTTCTTAACTTTCTCTTTAAAGAGTTTAGCATTTTCATAAGCTTCACTTCTCCATTCATCTAGAGAACTTAATTGTAGCAACCTCTTATTACCGGCTAGTTTAGGATCTTTATTTAGTTCTCTAACAGACCTCAATAAGCTTTGTGCTCTAGTTCTAAAGGTAAATGACAAGCTTTTCCATAAACCATTTTATAAGGTGACATTCCCATGGGGTTTTTATAAGCGGTTCTATAAGCCCATAGTGCTTCCTTCAATTTACTAGCCCAATTCTTTCTAGTTTTATTAACAGTCTTTTGCAAGATAGATTTAATTTCTCTATTTGATAGTTCTACTTGCCCACTAGTTTGAGGATGATAAGCGGAAGCAATTCTATGATTAATACCATATTTAGCAAGAGTTTTTCTAAAACCACCATGAATAAAATGAGAACCTCCATCTGTCATAATATATCTAGGAACTCCAAATCTAGGAAAAATAATATCTAAAAGCATTCTTAAAGAGGTCTCACCATCAGCACTTTTTGTAGGTATGGCTTCCACCCATTTAGTAACATAATCAACAACAACAAGTATATGAGTGTTACCTTCCAAGAGGGAAAAGGTCCCATGAAGTCAAATCCCCAACAATCAAACGGTTCAATAACAAGAGTATAATTCATAGGCATTTCATTGCGTCCGGAGATATTACCAACCCTTTGACATTCATCACAAGATAAAATAAACTTCCTTGCATCTTTGAAGAGAGTTGGCCAATAAAAACCTGATTGTAGAACCTTTTGTGCGGTTCTATCTCCGGCGTGATGTCCTCCATAAGCACTACCATGACATTTACTCAATATCTCTTGTTGTTCATATTCGGGAACACATCTTCGTAGAATACCATCCACTCCTTCTTTATATAAGTGTGGGTCATCCCAAAAATAATGCCTCAAGTCATAAAAGAATTTCCTCCTTTGCTGAGCCGAAAAGGTTGGAGGCAAGTACTTGGAAACAATAAAGTTAGCATAATCAAGCATACCAAGGACTCGTCTCGCGAGCTCACCTTTATTACAGCCAATTGTTCATTTCGAAAACTATCATTAACAGGAACGGGATCATAAGCAATATTTTCCAATCTAGACAAATTATCAAGCAACAGGATTATCAAGCACCTTTCCTATCTACAATATGTAAATCAAATTCTTGCAAAAGAAGTACCCATCTAATAAGCCTCGGCTTAGCATCTTTCCTTGTCATAAGGTATCTAATTGCAAGCATGATCAGTGTGAATCGTAACTTTTGAATCAACAATATAAGATCTAAATTTATCACAAGCAAAGACTACAGCCTAACAATTCTTTTTCAGTAGTAGCATAATTTCTTTGAGCAAGCATCAAGAGTTTTACTTGCATAATGAATAACATTCAGCTTTTTATCTACTCGCTGTCCAAGAACAGCGCCTACAAGCAAAATCACTAGCATCACACATAATTTCAAATGGTAAGTTCCAATCAGGAGGTTCAACTATAGGGGCAGCTTGTTAAGGCTTTCTTTAGAGTTTCAAAAGCTTCCTTACAATCATCATCAAAAACAAAAGGTACATCTTTTTGAAGAAGATTAGTAAGAGGCTTTGAAATCTTAGAAAAGTCTTTAATAAACCTCCTATAAAACCCAAGCATGACCAAGAACACTACGAATACCTTTAACATCCCTAGGATAGGGCATCTTCTCAATGGCTTCAACTTTAGCTCTATCAACTTCAATACCTCTCTCGGAAATTTTATGTCCCAATACAATTCCTTCATTAACCATAAAGTGGCATTTCTCCCAATTAAGAACAAGGTTAGTTTCTTCACATCTCTGCAAAACTTTATCAAGGTTTCGCAAGCAATTATCAAAAGAATTTCCATAGACGGAAAAATCGTCCATGAATACCTCTACAATACTCTCACAAAAGCCATGAAAAATAGCAGACATGCATCTTTGAAAAGTAGCAGGAGCATTACATAAACCAAAAGGCATACGTCTATAAGCATAAGTTCCATAGGGACAAGTGAAAGTGGTTTTCTCTTGATCTTTAGTTTTAACAGCAATTTGTGAAAACCCGGAATAACCATCAAGAAAGCAAAAAATGAGTATTTTTAGATAACCTTTCTAACATTTGATCAATAAAAGGCAAAGGGTAATGATCTTTCTTAGTAACCTTATTAACTTTTCGATAATCAATGCACATTCTATACCCTACAACTACTCTTTGAGGTATGAGCTCATCATTATCATTAGGCACAACAGTCATTCCTCCTTTCTTAGGAACACAATGCACAGGACTAACCCATCTACTATCAGCAATAGGATATATAATACCAGCCTCAAGGAGTCTTAATACCTCATTTCTTACCACATCCTTCATCTTAGGAATTAGACGACGATGAGGTTCAACAACAGGCTTCGCATCGTCTTCCATATTAATGGCGTGTTGGCAAATAGAGGGAGAAATCCCCTTCAAGTCATCAAGAGTGTAGCCAATAGCACCTCGGTGTTTCTTCAATATTTCCAATAACCTTTCTTCCTCAATAATCGAAAACTTAGAACTAATAATAACAGGATATATTTTCTTATCATCAATATGAGCATATTTAAGATTATCAGGCAATGGTTTTAAATCAAAGACAGGATCTTCCTTTGGTGGTGGTGTTGTACCCAAGTCTTCCACCGGTAAATCATGCTTAAGAATAGGTTGACGAAGGAAAATTTCATCAAGCTCGTCTCTTTCTTCCCTAAAAACTTCACTCTCACTATTCTCCAAATGCTGCTGCAAAGGATTACTAGGAGCAAGAGCAATAGATGCACACTGCTCAACTTTAAAATCACTATTAGGCGAATCAATTTTATAAGGAGTTTTGGTAAATTTAGAGAAGTTAAACTCATAAGATTCACCATCAAATTTAGTCAAAATTTTCTCTTTCTTGCAATCTATAATAGCTCCACAAGTATTTAGAAAAGGTCTACCAAAAATGATAGGACAATATTTACTAGCAAAGTAGAACCAAGTACCAAAAAGTCAGCAGGATATTTAATCTTACCACATAAAACTTCCACATCTCGAACAATACCAATTGGAGTGATAGTTTCTCCATTAGCCAGCCGAATAACCACATCAATATCTTCAAGTTCACAAGAACCAATTTCGTGCATAATCTACGTGTAAAGCTCATAAGGAATAGCACTAATACTTGCACCAATATCACATAAACCATAATAACAATGATCACCAATTCTAACAGATAGCATAGGAACACTAGCTTTCCTAGACTTATTAGGATGCGAAACAATATTAGAAGCATCTTCACATAAAATAATATGACCATCTTCTACATTTTCAGTCACAAGATCTTTAACAATTGCAACAGCAGGTTCAACTTTTATTTGTTCTTCAGGTTCTATAGGTTTCTTTTCACTTTTATGAACCGCACTATTTATAACAGAGTACTCCTTCATTTTAGCAGGGAAAGGAGTTTTTTCAATATAAGCTTCAGGAATAACATGATCAACAGCTTCAACTACAACACATTTATTTATAGATGAATCAATTTTATCTTTATACGGTTCATGATACTTATCAAAGTTCTTCTTAGGCAATTCATAATGAGAAGCAAAAGCTTTATAAAGATTTGCAAGCAACTTGAGAATCAAGACCATAAGTAGCACTCATATTACGAAATTTATCAAGATCCATAAAAGCTTCAATGCATTTATAATCATAATTTATACCCGATTCTCTATCCTTGTCGTTCTCCCATCCTTCAAGTATTTTCTTGGATCCGATTAAGAAGGTCCCTTTTAAACTCTTCCTTGTTGCGTGTAAATGATCCAGAACAAGAAGTATCCAGCAAGATCTTGTCTTGAAAAGAAAGTCTTGCATAGAAATTATCAATAATAATATTACCAGGAGCTCATGAATGGGGCATTTGAGCATTAAAGACTTCAATCTCCCCACGCTTGGGCAATACTCTCTCCTTCATGAGGCCAAAAATTATATATGCGATTCCGATCTTTGTGAATCTCACTTGGAGGATAGAACTTAGAATAAAACCGGGCACAATATCATTCCATTCAAGAGAATCCCCATTATCCAAGAATTTATACCAATGCGCCGCTTTACCGGACAGACGATACAGTAGAATAGTTTCTTCCTCACTTCATCCATAGCAATACCTGCACACTTGAATAAACCGCATAATTCATGTAAGAACAAGTAAATGATCTCCAGTGGTGGACAGCTCCATCCCCCGTATAACGGTTATCCACTACACGTTCAATAATTTTCATAGGTATTTTGTATGGTATTTCTTCCTTACTCGGCGCCTCATCCACTACCTTTGCGAGTAGTAGTAGATTTCCCAAATAAACACTCAAGAGAAGATCTCTCCATAATGAATTATAGCAGACAAGCGTAAATAAAATCAGCACAAACAGTAGAAATTTCCTACCAATTCCACTTACCAATAGCGCTTCACTCACCGGCAACGGCGCCGTAAAATAGTCTTGATGACCCACAAGTATAGGGGGTGTATCGTAGTATCTTCGATAAGTAAGAATGTTGATCCCAACGAGGAGCGAAGGTGTTGACAAGCGGTTTCGATGAAGGATTCACCGTAAATGCTCACGTACAAGTATTCGTGGGGTTTTGATGTAACGGATGAATAAAGTACGAGTAAGTAAAGTGCGAGAGTAATAATTGCAGCGAGTGGCCCAATCCTTTTTAGCACAAAGGACAAGCCGGTTTGTTTACTTATAATGACCAAACGTTCTCGAGGACACACGGGATTTTAGTCTAGTGCTTTCGCTACATACGGCTAATTAATCTTCATTGTTTTGATAAGTGTTGTGTGGGTGAACCTATGCTAATGTACCGCCCTTCCTAGGACTAATACATACTTGTGATTATACCCCTTGCAAGCATCCGCAACTACAAGAAAGTAATTAAGATAAATCTAACCACAGCCTTAAACTCGAGATCCTGCTATCCCTCCTGCATCGATATACCAACGGGGGCTCGTGTTTCGTCACTCCGGCAACCCCGCAATTGGCAAACGAGTACAAGATGCATTCCCCTAGGCCCATAAAGGTGAAGTGTCGTGTAGTCGACGTTCACACGACACCACTAGAAGAATAACACCACAACTTAAATATCATAACATTGAATATTACTCAACCATACTTCACTACTAACATTTAGACTTCACCCATGTCCTCAAGAACTAAACGAACTACTCACGAGACATCATATGGAACATGATCAGAGGTGATATGATGATGAATAACAATCTGAACATAAACCTTGGTTCAACGGTTTCACTCAATAGCATCAATAACAAGTAGAAATCAACACCGGGAGAGTTTTCCCTATCAAACAATCAAGATCAAACCCAAATTGTTACAGTGGTGACGAGGTGCAGCGGTGGAGACGGCGGTGATGATGATGAAGATGATGGTGATGGTGATGGAGATGATGTCCAGCTCGATGACGGTGACGATGGCGTCGATTTCCCCTCCGGGAGGGAATTTCCCGGCAGATCTCAGCCTGCCGGAGAGCTCTTTTCTCTCGCGGTGTTCTCCGCCCCGCAGAGGCGGCCGTGGCTCTTCGCGACGTACCCCCGGAGCTTAGGTTTTCGGGACGAAGGCGTACGCGAAGAAAAGGAGGCGAGAGGGGTTGTGGGCCCCCTCCTCACAGGGCGGCGCGGCCAGGGCAGGGCCCGCACCGGCCTTTGAGGGGGGCCCATGGCGGCCCTCCTCGGCTCCCCCTTCTGGCTCCCTTCGTCATCTGGAAAAATAGGATTTTTCGTATAATTCCCGTCAATTGTTGATCTTCCGAAATATTGCATTCTGACGGTGCTTTTTCCAAGTAACTCGGCTCCGTGCGCGATCCTCCAATAATCATGAAACATGCAAAATAGATGAAATAACATAAGTATCATCTCCAAATATGAAATATATCAATGAATAACAGCAAATTATGATATAAAATAGTTATGCAAATTGGATGTATCATCGGGTGGAGGAGAGGGGGAGGAGAAGTGGAGAAGTGGAGGAGAAGTGGGGGAGAGAAGGACAAGTCGAGGAGAGGAGGAGAAGTGGTAAGTGGAGTGGAGGAGAGGAGGAGGAGGTCTCTACAAAATTCAAATTTCCGAGTAACATTCTGTGGCGCATGGGCAGCTCCATGCGCCATAGAATTTTTTTTTCAAATTTTCTATTTTTGCAGGAAAAAATCTTTACTTTGTCGTATCTTTTTACTCTTTTCGAATTTGGTGATTCTAAAAATTGGCTAACTGGGTAATCCCCGGTGAATTCAGATGTAGAATTTTCTCCCGGTCATTTTGATATATTATACGTTTTTTCAAGATCGTATGCAATCAGGAATCCAGTTTGATGATTTTGCAACGCAATTTTGCAAAAAAAGTCGAAATTCATGTTTGTTAATTCTCAGTGGTACTCGATGATATACTATATGGGCAAATCGAAGGATTTTACTTTTTGAAATTTCTATCTATTTCTTTTGTATTTTACAGTGCTAAAAAAGGCGATACGGGGGGATGGAGTTGCATGAGGAGCAAAAAATTCTTCTGTGGCGCATGGAGCGCATGTGCGCCACTGAAATGTGTATTTTCTGTGGCGCACCAGCCCATGTGCGCCGTAGAAAGTCTTATTTCTGTGGTGCCGCACGTGGTCATGTGCGCCACAGAAATAGTGAAATTAGGGCTGGCAGGGGTGGGGCTCACCTTATTTCTGTGGCGCATGGGTGACATGTGCGCCACAAAAATACTCTATTTCAGTGGCGCACATTGTCTGGTGCGCCACAGAAATAAATTTTGTGACGCATGCAAATTGGTGCGCCACAGAATAGCATCTCACCTATAGCTAGTTTCCTACTAGTGAGGTCCTCTCGTGGATTAGGGCCACCTCAGGGCCTCCAACGGGTGAGGGCGACTTTGCGGAGTGGTGGTCGCTGGTGGTGCAGACCGCCCCTCGCCAGTTGCGTAAGGGCACATTGTCGCTGATCATGCTCACCGCATGGTGAATTTGGAAGCACAGGAACGTTGCGGTCTTCGACAACGTGCAACCTTCGGTGGCTTCCTTGCACAACGACATCAGGACCGAGGCGCGGCAGCGGGCGGACGCGGGTGGCCGGGGTCTTCGCCAACTACTCCCCTAGATTAGGTTTTTTTGGTTGAGTTGTATGGTGCGGTGTTGGTCCTTTCTTGGACTTGTACATATAACCTTCTTTTTTCTATCAATGCATCGAAACGCAAGTCTTTTGCGTTCGTGAAAAAAAGGGGTTGTTCTTCTTTTCCAAGAAAATCAAATGATAGTTTTTTCTAAGATAATGGAAGATGTGGTTGCTCTCCGGCCTTTGCATCGATACATGCACATGAATGACAAATCTGCAAAATCCAATTGCATGGGTATGCTTCAGCGATTTGTAGATCCAACGTTGTTCTAGAAAGAGCAATACTATAGATATCCTTTCCACTGCCATTATATGGTAGCTGTCTTTCTCAAAGTATTGGCACTATTTTCAGATTTTTAACCATTATACTAGTATAAGTGATGAAACAGTCTTAGGCTGAATGGCTCCTGGCGTGATTTTTTTTCAAGGATACAGCCTGGAAGGTTAAGAAAAAAATACTACTTAAAACATATAAGTCAAAGGATAGGATTGCATCCGAGATCCATCTAGAGCAATATTTTCAGATCGGATGGTTCGGAAGCAATAGAAGCAAGCTGGCATGGTATCATTATTAGCATTAAAGCAAGCACAAAGGGAAGTTTTTAGGACATAATCTACTACCCCTGTGTATTGGGTGAGCTCACCAACCAGGCCACCTGGACCACACCTGTTGAAGAGAGAAAGAGAGATCTGAGGAGTCAGGCAGGCACCCCTGAAAAACCCTTTCGAAGGCAGCGGGGAGAGGAGAGATCGGACTAGCTACGGAGGTAGGTAACCCTGTAATTTCTATCTTGTTTCTCTTTCTCCGTCTCTTGTAAAGAGAAAAGAGAGAGACCATTTGTTGATTTCGTTTCTGCTACTTCCATGGTGCTGGTGCATGGCTTGATGAGAACTTATCTTGGTGAATTACCTCTTGGATTATAGATGGATAGCTTGTATCATCACTTCATCAGTAGATAGAAAGAGGTCAATCCTTGTTATTTATATAATTATTCCTTCATCGTGTCTTGCTTGATTGCTTCAAGTTGGACTCCTTCTGGATCAGTGGATTCCACAAATCAGTCTGCTCAGCTGATTCAGGAAGGGAACTGCTAATTTTGCATGATCCCCATTCCAGCTGAATGGGGATTTTTCCGAGATGAGTGGATGACATGGAGGTGATGGAACCACAGTATGCAAAGCAGCGATTGACTTGTGGCTTTTTGCAATTGCACAAGGAAACGCAACAGCAAATGACATAGCATCTTCACTTCTTCCTCTTCTCGTCTTGACCGTTGTCGATTTTTTTTTCAATGCTTCTCCAGTTAATATTTACTGAAAATAATACATTCTCACACGCGTCTGGCAGTGGTAAATATCACCGCCACGCCGTCGCTCCCGCCAATGTAGCACCCGTCCTGTGGCAGTGTTGTTTTGCTACTGTGAGCTCAGATTTTACCTTCGAACTGCAGGTAGGATGGCAAAGCTGAAGGCATTGTTACAGAAAAGGGAAAATCGCATTTGCGCTGACTGCGGCGCACCTGATCCCAAATGGGCGTGAGTGTCTGCATCCCAACCTCAGATAGCTATTGCATGAGTTATCACGTTCTAATAACCAGATGATGATATAAGGCCTCACTATTCAAACAGTAATTACTTACTTGCATCTGTCATTTTATATGTAAACCCTTCTGTACACAAAGATACCTTGTGGTCCTGGCAATGCTTTTGCAGGGAAAATACTAGCACAATTTTGGGAGGAATTATAAAGTATGCAAGATCTTGCGGAACAAAATTAGACTAATGTGCAGTTATCAGAAACTATTTTCCTTGCATATGACTCAGTATTTCCTTACAGATCAGCTAACATTGGGGTATTCATATGCGTAAAATGTTCTGGCGTTCACAGAAGCCTTGGTACACATATCTCAAAGGTTTAACTAGCTGAACTCAACAATAATTTTATGCATGTAGAATTTATTTTATTCCTTTAGGAAAAACACCTGATCGTCTTAGTGTGTTAACTAGTCCTAGAATTGCAACCAATACTTGCAAGTAGCAATGCATAGTGTATCTGAATGCTTGATTTCGATCTTCTATTCTTGCTGGAAATGAGCTGCTTTATGTGAAACTAATATGGTCAACCTTTTACTTGGTCCAGGTCATGTCAGTGACACTAGATAAGTGGACTGACGATGATATTAACTTCATGATAGAAGTTGGTGGAAACTCGCAAGCCAATGCAATCTACGAGGCCTTTCTCCCAAAGGGCTACAGCAAGCCACATCCAGATTCTGCCCAGGAAGAGCGACATAATTTCATCAAGTATTTCATCTTCTTTTTCATCTGGAAATGCCATGTGGTTCAGTTTATCCCTTTGTAATGCTTACCTTGAAAAATTCCAAAAAAGGCATCCATGAACTCCATATTACTGTTATCTTAATACTAATGATTAGCCATGCCTCAATGTTTCAGGTCAAAATATGAGCTCCAGGAATTTCTACAGCCCAGCCTACGGATCGTATCTAATTATCCTAGTGATGTCGGAAAACACGCAGCCAGCACCTCACATTCTGGTAGCTCCAAAAGTGAGGCAAGGCTGCCCATGATTGCATATTAACACAAGCTCTATGATTCTTAGGATGTCATACAATTCACATGTTCCTCTACGCAGATTGGAATGGTTGAGTTCATCGGAATACTAAATGTCAAAGTTATTGGAGGTACCAAATTAGCTGTCAGGGATATGTATAGCAGCGATCCTTATGTAGTCTTGACCCTCGGACAGCAGGTAAAATCATAGTAGTTCTTATTTCTCCAACAAATAATAACAGTTACAGTTGACATCGAAATTTGAGCATTCTTGCAGAATTATTTATTTCAGCAATTTTGACAAGCAAATCTGAACGTAAGAGTATTCTGTTGCTTAAACCCTCGCCCTGTCCTGCTCAAAATAATTTTAGACAAGTGTCATTGTTAGACACCGCTGTCAGTTCCGTCAGTTTCGTCAGTTAGGGAGTAGCTAGTCGTTTTCTGTTATCAGCTGCGCTTTGCACGGCGCAGGACCAAGTCTAGATCGTGTAGCACGAAGCTCGGATCATGGGATGGCATGATCGGTAGTGGAGCACGTTGCTCACCACGTTTTCCCTTTGAATGAATAAAAGGAGAGAAACAGAAAAGCTGCTTGCAGTTGAGCGCAGCACAAAATTCTCTGTGTGTTCGTCGAGTTCATCCTCTCTCTCCCTCAATTTCTTCCTCTGATCGAGTTAGGAGTTTAGGGAAACAATTGGTATCAGAGCGTTGCGATCTTGCGGCCATGTCAAGCAGATCGCCGCACCAGTCACGGACCCCTCCACCCGTGGAGCGACGGCGCTCGCAGAGCCGCGGTAGGGACCGGTCGCGACACGGCGGCGGCGAGGTGGTGGTACAGCAGGTAGTGCGCGAGTCCGGCGGCGGCTCCGGCGCAAACCTGCACTTCCCGATGCTGACCCGGGGAGGGTACACGACCTGGGCAATGGTCATGAAGGTCAACCTTCTGGCGGCGTCTCTCTGGGACGCCATCACGGATGATCACGTCGCGCGCGTCGACGACATGAAGACCCTAGCGGCGCTGCTCCGATCCACGCCGGAGGACATGCATTGCATGCTCATCGGGAAAGGATCGTCCAAGGCAGCGTGGGAAGCGATCCGCACCCAGTTCCAGGGGCCAGATCGCGTCCGCGACGGGCGCCTCCGACGGCTCCACACGGAATTTGAGACCGTGTCGTTCAAGAACGGGGAGAAAGTCCAGGACTTCTCCCTCCGCCTCTCCAACCTCGTCGCCGGACTTCGCTCACTGGGCGACACCGTCGCCGAGGAAAAGATCGTCCGTAAGTTCCTGTCCATCGTCCCATCGCAATTCATTCAAATTGCCTTTTCCATGGAGACCCTCCTCGACCCTGCCACAATGACTGTCGAGGAGGTGACCGGGCATCTGCGCGCGATCGAGGAGCGCCTGGATGGAGATCAAGGGAGCGACGCGCCTGGCGGCCAGCTCCTGCTCACTGAGGAGCAGTGGGAGGCGCGCAAGCGCCAACCTCGCGGTGGCGGTGGCTCTTCAAGCAAGGGCGACGACCGTGGGAAGAAAGGCGGTAAGCCACCGCCCACCGGGGCGGGCGAGACCGTCGACGGGGACAAGTGCCGCCATCTGCGGCAAAGCCGGGCATTGGGCCCGCGATCGCCGGAAGAAGAAGCGCGACGAGGCCGCCAAGCGCAAGGCGGCTCCGGCGGCGGCGAACCTCGTCGAAGCCGAAGAAGAGGACGGGCCAGCGATGATGATGGCATGCGTCGAAGAGATCATCGAGGCTCCCACCGTCGTCATGACGGAGGCACCTCGAGCTCACGAGGGCGCACGCGTCTACCTCAACGAAGAGAAGGCCATGATCACCCCCTCGCGCGTGGACGGTCAAAGCGGCGAGGTCTGGTTCCTGGATACAGGGGCCACGAACCACATGACAGGCTCCATCAACGCCTTCGCCGATCTGGACCGTTCGGTGTCTGGAAAGGTGCGCTTCGCTGACGGCTCCGTGGTGGACATCCACGGGCGCGGCACCGTCGTGTTCGCCGGCGGCAGCGGTGATCACCGTGCGTTCACGCAGGTGTTCTACATCCCCGCGCTCAAGAGCAGCGTTGTCAGCCTTGGGCAACTCGATGAGAGCTGGTTCGACATCAACATCCGCCGTGGAGTCTTGACCATCCACGACCAGCATCGACGCCTCCTGGTCAAGGTAAAGCGATCTCAGAATCGGCTGTACAAACTGACCTTCACCCCTGTACATCCAGTGTGCCTCGCCGTTGGTGACGTGTCCGAGGCCTGGCGCTGGCACGCCCGGCTCGGGCACCTGCATTTCGACGGGATGCAGCGGATGGCTCGCGGCGGACTCGTGCGTGGTCTACCTCCAATAGACCACGCCGACGAGCTCTGTGACGCGTGCCTCGCTGGGAAGCAGCGACGCTCTCCGTTCCCGCAACGGGCGAAGTACCGGGCGGAGAAGCCCCTCGAGCTCGTCCACGGCGACCTGTGTGGCCCGATCACGCCACAGACGCCAGGAGGGCGCCGATACGTGCTGCTGCTGATCGATGATCGCAGCAGGTACATGTGGGCAGAGCTGCTCGCATCCAAGGACCAAGCAGCACGGGCCATCGTCAAAATACAAGCGGCGGCAGAGGTGGAGTGCGGGCACAAGCTGCGAGTGCTGCGCACCGACCGTGGCGGCGAGTTCACCTCCGCCACTTTCTACCAGCACTGTGAGGAGGCAGGCGTGCAGCGGCATCTCACGGCTCCGTACACGCCGCGACGGGAATGGCGTCGTGGAGCGCAGGAACCAGACGCTCCTCGGCATGGCCAGAAGCATGCTCAAGGCCAAGCGGGTGCCAAACAGATTCTGGGGAGAGGCCGTCCTCACGGCCACGTTCATCCTCAACAGATGCTTCACCCGCAGCGTCGACGCCATGACACCGTACGAGGCGTGGCATGGGAAGAAGCCGGACGTGCGCTTCCTCCGCGTCTTCGGCTGCATCGGCCACGTCAAGGTGACGCGCCCAAACCTTCAGAAGCTGGAGGACAGAAGCCACCCGATGGTGTTCGTCGGATACGAGACGGGCTCAAAGGCGTACCGCCTCTACGATCCCTCCACCAAGCGCTTGCACGTTTCCAGAGACGTCGTCTTCGACGAGGGCGCCTGCTGGAACTGGGACGCGCCGGGGGAGCCGCCGGCGAGCAGCGTGTTCACTGTTGAGCACCCTGTCTACGTGACACGCCTAGCTACCGGGGGAGCTGGGTCACCGCCCTCGAGCAGCGGCGCGTCGGCACCACCCACGCCCCTCTCAGTCTCGACGTCGACCACGCCATCACCAACACGCAGCGGAGGAGCAACTGCGACACCCACGGGCGGCACGCCGTCTTACTTCGTGTCGCCACCAACGGCACGCTCCGCATTATTCGATGCGGCGGACAGTGCCGACGCTCCTCACCGTTTTCGCCTCGTCTCTGACCTGGTGGGTGGACCTGCTGCCCCGGCGCAGCTGGCACCGCGCCCACAATCTGCGGAAGACGAAGAAGAGGACGATGAGGCACTGCACCTCATGGTCGGCGAAGAACCAACGTCCTTCGCAGAGGCTGAGAAGGAGGACTGCTGGCGTCGAGCGATGCTCGACGAGCTGCAGTCCATCGACGAGAACGAAACCTGGACGCTCACCTCCCTCCCTGCAGGCCACCGTGCGATTGGCCTCAAATGGGTCTACAAGGTGAAGAAGGACGAGAACGGGCGCATCGTCAAGCACAAGGCCCGTCTTGTTGCCAAGGGATATGTTCAGCGTCCTGGGGTGGACTTTGAGGAGGTGTACGCGCCAGTCGCTAGGCTCGAGTCCGTGCGGCTGATCCTTGCACTGGCGGCGCACCGCGGCTGGGAGGTGCACCACATGGACGTGAAATCTGCGTTCCTGAACGGTGAGCTCGAAGAGGTGGTGTATGTGTCACAGCCACCGGGTTTCACCGCCGATGGACGTGAACAAGAGGTGTACAAGCTCCACAAAGCTCTGTACGGGCTGCGCCAAGCTCCGAGAGCATGGAATGCCAAGCTAGACGCAAGCTTGGTGTCTCTAGGCTTTAGGCGCAGCTTGTCAGAGCACGGCGTGTACGCAAGGGGCAGTCATGGCACACTGCTCATCGTCGGCGTGTACGTCGACGACCTGGTGATCGCAGGAGCAGAACAACTAGAGGTGAACAAGTTCAAGCAGGAGATGAAGAGCTTGTTCTCCATGAGTGACCTTGGTGCCCTCCGCTACTACCTCGGACTCGAGGTGAGACAGGGACAAGGGCGCACCTCTGTGTCACAGGGAGCTTATGCAAGCAAACTACTGGAGCGGGCTGGCATGGCGGACTGCAACTCCACACGCACGCCCATGGAGGCTCGATGCAAACTGAGCAAGGACAGCAAGGAGGCGCCCGTCGACGCCACCTTCTACCGCAGTGTCATCGGCAGCCTCAGGTACCTGGTGAACACCCGCCCTGACATCGCGTTCGCCGTGGGCTTCCTCAGCAGATTCATGGAAGCACCGGCGGCGGATCATCTGGCGGCTGTGAAGCATCTCCTGCGGTACATCTCAGGCACACTGAACCACGGTTGTGTGTACAACCGCGGTGACGACGAGACGCTGATCGGGTTCAGTGACTCCGATCACGCCGGCGACATTGACAGCAGGAAGAGCACCTCAGGGGTTCTGTTCTTTCTTGGAAGCAGTCCTGTCAGCTGGCAATCTCAGAAACAGTCGGTGGTGGCAACATCGTCCTGCGAGGCGGAGTACATCGCAGCGGCGACGGGAGCTAGCCAGGGCGTGTGGCTTGCTCGTCTGTACGGCGAACTACTGAATCGAGCAGCAGCGCCGGTCACCATCTACATAGACAACAAATCTGCAATATCCCTGTGCAAGAACCCAGTGCTGCATGACAAGTCCAAGCACATTGATCTGCGGTTCCACTTCATCCGTGATTACGTGGAGAAAGGCATGATCAGGGCAGAGTTCATCAGCACAGGAGAACAGAAGGCAGACATTCTGACGAAGGCTCTTGGTCGTGTTCGATTTGAAGAGCTTCGCGGCAAGATTGGCATCATCAACACTCAGGGCATGAGCTCGGGTTGAGGGGGAGATTGTTGCTTAAACCCTCGCCCTGTCCTGCTCAAAATAATTTTAGACAAGTGTCATTGTTAGACACCGCTGTCAGTTCCGTCAGTTTCGTCAGTTAGGGAGTAGCTAGTCGTTTTCTGTTATCAGCTGCGCTTTGCACGGCGCAGGACCAAGTCTAGATCGTGTAGCACGAAGCTCGGATCATGGGATGGCATGATCGGTAGTGGAGCACGTTGCTCACCACGTTTTCCCTTTGAATGAATAAAAGGAGAGAAACAGAAAAGCTGCTTGCAGTTGAGCGCAGCACAAAATTCTCTGTGTGTTCGTCGAGTTCATCCTCTCTCTCCCTCAATTTCTTCCTCTGATCGAGTTAGGAGTTTAGGGAAACATATTCTTGTCTGCAGAAAGCGCAGACTTCAGTGATCAAAAGAAACCTGAATCCCGTCTGGAATGAAGAACTCAAGCTCTCTGTTCCTCAGCACTACGGGCCTCTGAAACTGGTAACAATAAGCTCTAAGAAATAAAAACAATTATGATATGTTCATCTGGCAATAATATTATCTTACAAACTCCTGTGCTAATAATAAACAGCAAGTGCTAGACCATGACATGGTATCCAAGGATGACGTGATGGGGGAGGCCGAGATCGACTTGCAGCCCATGATTAACGCGGCAGCAGCATTCGGCGATCCAGAACACCTCGGCGACATGCAGATCGGCCGGTGGCTCAAGTCAGCTGACAACGCTCTCACCACCGACAGCGCTGTCATGATAACAGGGGGCAAGGTGAAGCAGGAGGTCTCCTTGAAACTGCAGCGCACCGAGTCAGGGGAGGTGACGCTGGAGATGCAATGGATAGCTCTAAACATGTAGAATCCGGATAACGGTATAACACGGCAAACTTGTGAAAGCCGTTTCATCTGCAAATATGCTTATAGAGATTGTATTGTGCTGCAACGGGAGAAGTTTTTTTCCATTTGATTGTCTTTTTGTGAAAAAATATTTAAGATTGAAACAGTAATAAGCATAATCTGGTTGTAAATTTTCAACAGCAATTGCAGTAAGGCCGTCAGATCATCTGAACTATGCACTTGTAATCATCATCCGTCCTTATAGACCAATGGCAAACGAAAAGGGTGTAGAATTCAAGTGTGCCAAGAAACTTATCCATCATTGTATTTGTAGACATAAATTGCTTTCGTGTTCAACCTTTCCACATGAAAAGAACTAAGACATGTATCTACCAAGGATATGTTGGATTATTAGGCAATTTCCATGTGAGTTTAATTACCGAAAGCAAGATTACAGATGCACAAGCATACTTAACCATACACATCAGACTAAGCACATGCATCAGATCTGAACATGGAATAAGTAGCAGTGCAAGGTAGGAGAGTAAAAGCACGTACATCGCGACCGGGAAGGTCGCACCAGCAGCAGCACCACCACCACCATGGGAGTTGTTGATGTCGCCCATGGTGTAGTCGGATCTGTCGATGAAGCAGCCGAACCGTCGATGAAGAAGACGAACAGCAGCGAGCAGTCGCGCCGAGACGCTCCCCAAAAACCTTATCGCCCGTCTCCCGGTGCAGGATCTCAACGGACGGGGTTTCGGAGGCCTGCTCTCCCGGACGGTTGTGCACGCAGTCGCCGGGATGGGGAAGACTAGAGAGTAGCACAGCAAAAGGAGCTTCGCGAGAGAGAGATCTAAGAGCACTGTTCTCCAGATCTGATCGGTCTCCTTGTATAGCCTGGGAGGAGAGCCGCCCTGACCGCGTTGACACGCGTAGGAAGCCAGGGACACGCGGCGAGCATGCACATGCAGGTCGACACGTACCCAACACAGTTGGTGCACCAAGCAAAAATTTAGGCTTCCTTTGAGTGTGTCTCGAACTCGAACTCGAGTCACGAAACGCGACGTGCGTGCGTGACGAGGCGAGGCGGGGTGGGCGGAGGAGGAGTGCGCGAGGGCTCTCTCTATTCTCACTCACTTGGAAGGAGTAGAACAGCAGCCCTTATATACCACTCCAACTCACTCCCAACTAGCAATGTGGGACTAAACTTTGTCCCCCAAGGCTGTTCCAAGCTGCCAACGTGATGGGCCTTGAGATTTCAGGAATTGTAGACTATATGGGCTGCCTTACTGGGCTGCAGCCCATCTACATTCAACAATCCCCCACCAGATCTCATATGCACATCAGATGACACATTAGTTCCATTCACTGTTTAATATACCTGCACTTCGGTGGAGACTGTTAAGTTGAACTTCCACCTAGGCAAGGTGCTACGCTTGACTACAACCGAACAATGGACTATGCCTTGAATTGTCGGTCTTTGTGCGAGCAAGTTTCGCTCAATGCCGGCACGGTACTAGGCTACCATAGCCTTCCCCTCGGGTGGAGCTTATAAGTCATACTCCTCGGCCCTTCATGAGCTTACTAGAGATTCACCCAAATCTCCCACACTATGACCGGTAGTGTCGCTCGTATAGGTGTGTTCTTCAAAAGATCGCCTCGTAGGACGGCGTCTTCGCTCATCAAGAGCCGCTCGGAACACATTAAGACATTGTCAACCTGCCTTACGGTAGCTATGAGAGAATTTGCATCTGCAGCGGAGTGGGAGTATTAAATTTTCTCTCAACTCGGTTACTCCGGTTTGTTTTCCCGGTCCTACTTCACGGAATTTCCGATCACATAGGTTGGGTTACCCCTCGGCAACTCAAGTGGGTCTCAAACCCATCTCCCTCGATGCTAGGTCTATCATATTTCTTGATAGTCCTTTTGTGAAAGGATCTGCGCGATTTTTAGCACTTTGGACATAATCCAATGCTATCACTCCGGAGTTCTTCGGTTTTCGACGGACTTCGTCTCCTCTTGATATGTTTGGAACTTTTCATATTATCCTTAGAACTTTTCACTTTGATAATCACGAGCTTGATTATCACGGTTCATGAGGATGGCCGGTATTGGTTTTTCAACCATAGGCAAGTCCATCAAGAGCTCACAAAGCCATTCCGCTTCGACGGTAGGCCGTATCTAATGTCGTGAGTTCTGCTTCCATAGTTGACCTCGTTAAGATGGTCTCGCTTGCAAGACTTCCAGGAAACAGCGCCACCACCAAGAGTGAAAACATATCCACTTGTGGCTTTCATTTTAGCATCAGAAATCCAATTGGAATCACTATACCCTTCAAGTCCTCTTGGATACCCGGTATAATGAATTCCATAACTCATGGTTCCCTTTAGATAGCGCATTACTCTCTCAAGAGCATCCAATGATCATCTCCCGGGTTGGCCACAAACCGGCTAAGTTTGCACACAGCAAACGAGATATCAGGCCTCGTAGCGCAAGCTAAATACATGAGTGAACCAATGATTTGAGAGTATCTCAATTGATCTTTAGTTGCCTTTTCATTCTTTCGAAGCAAGACACTAGGATCATAAGGTGTGAGAGAAGATTTGCAATCAGCATAGCCAAATCTGCTCAACACCTTCTCAACATAATGAGATTGCACAAGTGTAATCCCATTATTCTCATCTCTCAATAGCTTGATGTTCAATATAACATCAGCTTCTCCAAGATCTTTCATCTCGAAACATTGAGATAAGAAGGTTTTTACCTCCTTAATCACTTTGAGACTTGTCCCCAAAATTAGTATGTCATCCACATACAAGCATAGGACAACTCCCTCACCCCCACCATGGCGGTAGTACACACATTTGTCGACTTCATTGACAACAAAGCCCACTGGATGTCAAAGTTCTTTCGAACTTCTCATGCCATTGTTTGGGTGCTTGTTTAAGACCATACAAAGATTTCTTTAATTTACACACCTTTCTTTCTTGACCTTCTAGTACAAAACCATCAGGCTGTTCCATGTAAATTTCCTTGTTCAACTCTCCATTTAGGAAAGCCGTCTTAACGTCCATTTGATGAACGAGAAGACCGTGTGAGGCAGCCAATGACAGTAGTACTCGAATGGTGGTCAATCTCGTCACAGGTGAGTAAGTATCGAAGAAATCTTCGCCTTCCTTTTGGGTATAGCCTTTGGCTACAAGCCGAGCTTTATACTTCTCAATAGAACCATCAGCTCGAAGCTTCTTCTTAAATACCCATTTACATCCTACAGGTTTGCACCCATAAGGACGCTCAATTAACTCCCACGTTCCATTAGCCAAGATGGAATCCATCTCGCTTTGAACCGCTTCCTTCCAGTAGTCCGCATCGGGAGATGCGAGAGCTTCGAAATTGTAGTGGGAGTATCATCCACAAGATACACAATGAAATCATTACCAAAAGACTTTGCAGTCCTTTGTCTCTTACTCCTTGTGGGAGCTTCATTGTCATCTTCATCGGAATCTGAACTCTCATCATCAGATTCCTCATCAGACTCCATAGGAGTTTCATGTATTGGATCAGATTCCCAACTAGACATGACATGCATATCTCTCATAGGGAATATATCCTCAAAGAATGTAGCATCTCTTGATTCAAAGATGGTGCCAACATTCATGTCGTCCACACCAGATTTCACCACAAGAAATCTATAAGCAATGCTATGGGCAGCATAGCCAAGAAAGACACAGCCCACGGTTTTTGGTCCAAGCTTTCGCTTTTTGGTGATTGGCAAATTCACTTTTGCCAAACAGCCCCAAGTTCGTAGGTAGGAGAGTATTGGTATTTTCTTTTCCCATTCCTCATAAGGGGTAATCTCTTTATTCTTGGTTGGAACACGGTTTAGGACATGACACGAAGTCAATATAGCCTCCCCCCACCATTCCTTGGATAAACCCGACACATCTAACATGGCGTTAACCAAATCGGTTAGAGTACGGTTTTTCCTTTCCGCAATCCCATTGGATTGTGGGGAATTGGGAGGCGTCCTCTCATGGATTATACCATGTTCCGTCACGTAATAAATTGAACTCATTAGAAAAGTACTCTCCACCACGATCGGACCGAACCCTTTTTATCTTTCTTTCAAGTTGATTCTCAACTTCAGCCTTATAGATTTTAAAGAAATCAAGAGCCTCATCTTTACTTTTCAGTAGATACACATAACAGTACCTAGTGGAATCATCAATCAAGGTCATGAAATATTTCTTTCCACCTCTTGTCAACTCACCATTCATCTCACATAGATCTGAATGTATGAGCTCTAGCGGTGCCAAGTTTCTTTCCTTCGCAGGCTTGTGAGGCTTGCGAGGCTGCTTTGCTTGCACACAAGCATGACACTTAGAGCCTTTGACAAAGGTGAATTTCGGAATTAAACTCATATCAGCAAGCCGCGTCATACAACCGAAATTAACATGACAAAGTCGTGAATGCCAAACATTAGTTTCATTAACACTAGTGCTTACATGGTTCACAACATTATCACAGAAGTCTTCTAGAGAGAAGCGAAATATTCCCTCACAATCATATCCCTTTCCAACAAAAGTTCCATACTTAGACAGTACAACTTTATTGAACTCAAATACCAACTTAAACGCATCTTTCATAAGACGGGAGCCACTAACGAGATTCTTCTTGATAGAAGGGACATGCAGCACGTTCTTCAGTTGCACGATCTTTCCGGAAGTAAACTTCAGATCTACCGTGCCAACACCACGAACAGTAGCATGTAACCCATTCCCCATCATTACTGAGGAACCTCGGGCCTGATAAGAGGTAAACATGGAGATGTCAGCACACACATGAACATTGGCACCTGTATCAACCCACCATTCCGTGGGCTGAAACACCGAAAGAACAATAGGTAACATATTACCATACCCTGTAGTTACTTCCTCTGTGTTGCCAATGACCATGCTTACGTAATTTGAGTTCCGTCCAACTCGACATTTCTTTCCTTTGCGTTGTGGATAACGATTAGCCCAATGGCCGATCTCGCCACACACCCAAGCAAGGATCTTTCTTCTCCGTTTTCCCCTTCTTCTTGAAGTTGGTAGTCCGGGAGACTCCCTTGTTCTTTCCCTTGGACTTGTGGGCATTTTTCTGTACCATATTGGCAGCGAACGTCCCTCGGTTCCTCCAGAGTGTGTTTGTCTTTTGCCCTCGCCTTCTCCTCAACATCCAGAGAGCCCATGATATTCTCAACAGAAAACTCATGCCTCTGATGTTTTAGAGAAGTGGCAAAGTTCCTCCATGAAGAGGGAAGCTTAGCGACAATGCATCCCGCGACAAACTTGTCCGGTAGCACACACTTGAGAAGCTCGAGTTCCTTTGCCATGATCTGTATCTCATGAGCATGTTCTACTACAGATCGGTTCTCAACCATTCTGTAGTCATTGAACTGCTCCATAGCATACAGTTCACCTTCGGCATCGGCAGCACCAAACTTAGCGTCCAGTGCATCCCACAGTTCCTTCCCATTTCGAATGTGCGGATAAGCATCAACCAACTTGTCTCCAAGCACACTTAGGACGGCACCCACAAAGATTACGGTGGCATCCCCGAACGCTTTATCCTCGTCGAGAGTAAGCGGACCTCCGGGAGTACCTTCCGCAACTCGGTGCACGCCCATAGAAGTGAGCCACAAGAGGGTTTTACTCTGCCATCTCTTGAAATGAGAACCCGTAAAAGGGCTCGATTTGAGCGCAGCAGCAAAACCAGACGGTGAAAATTGCCTATGCAAATAAGGTTTTTGAATTGTTGGATTATTAGGCAATTTACATGTGAGTTTAATTACCGAAAGCAAGATTACAGATGCACAAGCATACTTAACCATACACATCAGACTAAGCACATGCATCAGATATGAACATGGAATAAGTAGCAGTGCAAGGTAGGAGAATAAAAGCACGTACATCGCGACCGGGAAGGTCGCACCAGCAGCAAGCACCACCACCACCATGGGAGTTGTTGATGTCGCCCATGGTGTAGTCGGATCTGTCGATGAAGCAGTCGAACCGGCGAAGATGAACACGAACATCAGCGAGCAGTCGCGCCGAGACGCTCCCCAAAAACCTTATCGCCCGTCTCCCGGTGCAGGATCTCAACGGACGGGGTTTCGGAGGCCTCCTCTCCCAGACGGCCGTGCACGCAATCGCCGGGATGGGGAAGACTAGAGAGTAGCACAGCAAAAGGAACTTCGCGAGAGAGAGAGATCTAAGAGCACTGTTCTCCAGATCTGATCGGTCTCCTTGTATAGCCTGGGAGGAGAGCCGCCCTGACCGCGTTGACACGCGCGTAGGAAGCCAGGGACACGCGGCGAGCATGCACATGCAGGTCGACACGTACCCAACACAGTTGGTGCACCAAGCAAAAATTTAGGCTTCCTTTGAGTGTGTCTCGAACTCGAACTCGAGTCACGAAACGCGACGTGCGTGCGTGCGTGCGTGACGAGGCGAGGCGGGGCGGGCGGAGGAGGAGGAGTGCGCGAGGGCTCTCTCTATTCTCACTCACTTGGAAGGAGTAGAACAGCAGCCCATATATACCACTCCAACTCACTCCCAACTAGAAATGTGGGACTAAACTTTGTCCCCCAAGGCTGTTCCAAGCTGCCAACGTGATGGGCCTTGAGATTTCAGGAATTGTAGACTATATGGGCTGCCTTACTGGGCTGCAGCCCATCTACATTCAACAGGATATTCAGTGGAAAGGTTAATCGTTTTAACAACTGATGGCACCCCACTGCCAATACTTATTTCAAAAAAGTGTACACTGGTTTCTGATTAACATGAATTGCTTCGGTAGTGCATTGTAACTGTTTGCTATCAATTATACATTTTGATACTACACACAAGCATATGAAAGGAAACATCACGGCTCAAACATCCAAGGAAGGAATTGACAGCATTTGCTCTCAAGCCTGGCAGGGCGAAAGCACTTAGGCGGCAGAGAATGTTTTTGAAAAACAAGCCTTAATTCCATCATCATCACTATCAGTTGACTTTCACGGCCTCGATTAACACAAGTTAAAAGAGCAATGGGATCAAAACAAAGGCTCTCTTGAATCTTCTAGCCAAATTGGTGTGTTTTGTTACATGTAACGTTCAACACAATCCACAATCCTTGTAATGCTACGTTTTCAGAAGCATGTGCACCAAAGAGGAATAGATATGCCACAGGCCATATTTACAATTTGAGAGATATACAGCCGACATGATTACAATTGTACATTCATATTCCACAAACATCTCGGTCTGCATGACCTAGCACACTGCACCAACCCACTCAAGCGATTGGGACTTGTGTCTGTATAAGTCCAAATGGTAAATAGCAAACAAAAAAGAACATTGAAGTGGGGAAGTTAGCATTGCTCAAACGAATTAGTAGCATTAGCTCTCTTAGGGGGAAACTGCGAATGTTTTAAAAAACAAACCTTAGTTTTATCACCATTACCTTGAATTGAATTTACCACTCCCAAATGAAATATAAATTAGCTTATGAAAAGATTACAGTGTAACAAAAAAAAAACAGGTCTGTGTAACCATTAATTATATATCATCTTTTTTTTGCAGCAGATTTTACATCACCTGAATTTTTTGTAATCTGCTCCAAGTGTGATCCAGCAGATGATGTATTTTACATCACCACCCTAGGTGACGTATATTTCACAACTACAAACATATGGACAAAACACACCTAAATAATTTGAAAACACAAATAAGTTCCGGAAATACTTTTGTACACCCACGCATGGGTGTGGGTGTTTCCATCACCGTCCATTTATTCTTTGAGATTCGTGCCCACCATGGTAGATGGAAAGATTCCTTTCTCTCTCCTCTTTTTATCCGAATCTCAAAGCACAATGGACGGTGAAGGAAACACCCACACCCATGCGTGGGTGTACAAAATCCACTCTCAGTAAGTTCCAAATAATACAATATCACATCACACAAATAGTTCATCATTAAGTTACACACAAATCAACTCACAAATACTCAAAGTTCATCGACAAACACATAGTTCATCACACAATTCAATGACGACCACCAACTCATTTGTTTCCCAAACTATGTCCACCACTCCTCCATGAGATCCTTCTGAAAATGTTCATAGGTATCTTGATCACGTATCTCGTGGTAGCTATAAATGAAGCGGGTGACGTGGTCTCGTTAGCGTCGCACCCGCATCGGTTAGCCCATCAACTCATAGTGATAATCGTTTAAATCTTGACCACACTCGTTCCCGATGATGATGTTATGCATGATCATGATACCGATCAACATTTACCAAAGGATCTCTTGGTCCTAAAATTTCGCCAGACCTCTTATAATAGCAAATTGAGCTTGCAAAATCTCAAATGTTATCTCCACATCCTTCCTATCAGCCGCTAGTGCATAGTGAAATTATTTTTCTTTCTTACCTTCAGGTTGGTGAGTGGCTTCACAAATGTAGCCCAATACGGATGCACCTATGAGTGCATTGTAAGTATTTGCTATTAGTTATACATTTTGATAGCAGATTTTTTCATAGGTGCATCCGTTGGCAATGAACTGCACTGCACTGGCGTTGTCTCTCCATTGGAGAGCTTTGCACACCTAGTGTTTGACACTTTGTCAAATGTAAAATTTTGCTCTTTTCGCTAACAACTTTTGCTTCTAAATTTTGATGTGCTCTTTTAGCGGAGGCGAGGAGCTATAGGTCGCCGATAGCCTCATACAATAGACACACGGATGACCGGGAGACCTCTCTCCTTTCCCCAACTCGTTGCTACAGTACCTCAGAGCCGATCCCCAATCGCTGGGCCAACCCGAGGCCGTTCTCGCCAGCGCCGCCAGTCGGGACGTGCTGAGGGAAGGCTGCGGTCTCTGTAGTGTATATACTAGGTGTAGTTTTGGCCTGGCGTTATGCCGGGCGGAGCTCGCTGGTAGTCTCAGGCCAGAGCCGGCGACTGCTGTTGTTCTTCTTCCTCGTTGTCCTCGTCGGAGGGGAGAGGTTGGAGGTTGGCAGCTGCTCCAGTAATAAGGTCTGTGTGCCCAGTAGTGGAGGTGGCGGTCTAGATCCAGCGGCGCCATGATCTTTGGCCCAATGAGCGGCTCAATTTCAACCTCCGAGAAGGAGGCTCAGTGCTCGATTCGTCGGAGCTCGTCGTCTCTCCACCGCCAAGTGGTTCATCTCCGGAGGAGGAGAAGCGATCGGCAAATCAGCAACATCGCCGGAAGCATGCTATCGAGCATCTTCGCATCGCATCTCGACGGCAACGTCTCGAGGTCGCCGGCGACTGGTGGTGGACGCGCCCAGGGACCTGATTGCTTTTTAGGTTTTTGTCTCAGGGTGTCTATCGGTCACATTGCAATCTTCTAAAGCTACGTTTTCATCTTCGCATACCAACACATTGATTATATTAATTCCATACAGATTCATTTCCTAATTAGAAAAGTATTCAATTCAATATGCAAACTCAAAGCAACCAGCAACGCAGCCGAAATCTAATGGCAACATCACATCTGCGATTACAAACACAACATGCGGTTTTTACATCGTTGCACAAAAACAATTAGCAGCATTAATCTCAAATGCACAGCCACTTATCAATCATTATAAACAAGTACCGTACAAATTGATTTACACAAATTATAAAGAGCAATGTTACAAGTACCTGACTCTTACAGCCAGATAATGCATCTTCGTTTACATGTATGATTCAGCACATCCCAAAATCCTTCTAATCCTACGTTATCATCTTCGCATTCTACAAACAGCTCAGCCTAGCACAAGGGAAAGGCATTGTATTCATCACCTGCAACTCAACTGGTTCATCAGCAGCAAACTCATCTGGACTATAATCTGCAAAAATATTAGAAAATAAAACAGCACATCGAAGAAATCAAAATGGGAAATTTAGCATGGCTCAGACATCCAAGGAAGGAATTAGCAGCATTAGCTCTCAAGCCTGGCTGGGCGAAAGCTCTTAGGCGGCAACTGCGAATGTTTGAGAAACAAGCCTTAGTTTTATCATCATCGCCATGGATAGAATTCCCAAATTCAAACAAACAATAAATATAGAGTAACATAAGTCCAGATTGCAATGTAATCACAAAAAACGGCTCTGTGTAACCATAGATTTGCAGCCACAGGTTCCTATCAAATGTGAAAGAACTTGCTGTCGGCACAATGTAGCATCTCCGGTCAATGCTTGTGGCTACCGGAGACGTGGCATCGTGCCCAAATCAGAGAAACCAAATACGAAATAAATTAAGTACGAAATCCCTCAGAGACCCGTTTAAAATCACGCACACAGCTGAATCAAGCCGATGCAAATGGTATCCCATCCAAGACCAAACCACAAAGGTTATGACCAAGGATGGACACTTGCAGCGCCATAGAAGCAGCTGTTGTTTACAGTGTCATACGGCACTTCCTGGTCAAGAGCTCTTCACTGAGATAATTTACGAAACGGAAGCAAAAGAAGCAATAAAATGAAGAAATTAATCAAAGCAATGCTCAGTGGAAAGAGAAGTCGTTTTTGGTTTGTAGGCTCACGGTGACAGATGCCACCACTGCCGAAAACCTATATGAATCATCATCGCATCACAGATCTCGAGACAAAAAGATCAAAACCAATAAGCAATGGAAGAGAGAAAGAATCGGATAGGCTTCAGTGTGTGTAACAACATGAATCGATCAACGGCGAACGAGTTCGCCTCACCGAAATCCGCTAAGATCCTTTCGGACCTGAATCATCACCAGCCAACCTATTCCAATCTCAGCTCATCGGAAAATCTTCACACAAAAAAGCACGAACTATTTAAGAGGGGAAACGAGAATCGAATGAATCGGAGAAAAGGCTTCAGCGTGTGTAACAACATGAATCGATCAACGGCGAACGAATTCGCCTCACCGAAATCCGCTAAGATCCTCTCGGACCTGAATCATCACAAGCAATCTCCTACTAATCCAATCTAATGGCAACACGATAAATCAAGAGACGAACGGAAAGACGAGATGAATTACACACTCTGAGGTGGGGCTCAAGGCAGATGGCGGCTAGGGTTTCTGAGATGGGTTGTAGAGACCTCCGGGTGGTCAGTATAAATAGGGGCGAAGATGGGGCTAGGGTTTCCTTCAGGGCCGTGCAAAATGAGAAGAGATTTTCGTTAGCGGGCCGAATTTGGGTTTCGTAACGCGAGTTGCTTGGTCAACTCGGCCACAGAATGGTTCTAACGGGCCCTTCATGAAGGGCTTTTGTTTACGCGGCTTGGGATCTGCGGATAGACATGAACGACTTGGTCTTCAGAGTTTTGTATCCTTTGTTAGCTCAGTTGTTTGTTAGGTTTAAAAACAAGCTCCATCCTACTGAGTTATTTTTTATGATAATGAAGTCACGGAAATAAGGAAGGTCGATCCTGGAAAAAAAAGGTGTGGTCCATCCTTGACTATCCAAGAGAACGTCTATCGATACATAGGAGAATCCCTTCTCATGTGCATCATCTCACAACTCGGGTCCTCAACCTAATGGTGATCCTAAAACTAATAGTAATGAAAATCCATAAGGTGAAGAGAATCACTATCAGATAATGAAGATGTTCCTCGTTACAGTAATACTCCTCCACCTTCTCATGTGAGAATATCACACCGAGAAAGAAGGAAAATCGTCACAAATGATGTATCACTTACATGAGTGAGGATGTAAATGATACTGGAAAGGTGGAGGATCCAACCTCGTATAAATAAGCCATTAAGAGGTTGAATCCCTCCAAGTGGCAAGTTGTCATGGAAGTCGAGATGAAATCTATGCAAATAATGTTTGGAACTTAGTAGAAATTTCTAATGGTGCCACAAGAGTAGACTGCAAATGGATATATAAAACAGAGTATGACTCCAAAGGGAATGTCAAAAGGTTCAAAGCTGAATTTTGACAAAAGGTTTCACATAGAGAAAAAAAGATCGATTACAATGAAACCTTCTCTCCTATGTAATCCAAAAATTCTTTTAGGACCGTCATGGCTCTAGTAGTTCGCTTCGACCTAGAATTGCATCAAATGGATGTTAATACTCAAATGGATGTTAATATGATATTTCTAAATGGTGATCTTAATGAAGATATTTACATGTCTTGGTCGAAAGGTTTTGTTATGGAAGGAAAGGAACATTTGGCTTGTTGTCTGAAGAAATCCATCTATGGCTTGAAGCAAGTTTCAAGACAAGCAAGCTTCAAGACAGTGGTACCTCAAGTTCAACAAGATTATTACAATTTTGGTTTTACGGAAAAAAAAATGGACAACTGCATTTATATTAAGTTTAAGGGAAACAGGTTCACACTTTTAGTCATGTATGTGGATGACATGTTCTTGGTATGCAGTGATAAGGATATGTTCCACATTACCAATAATTTTATGTCTTCCAAATTTGATATGAAATATCTCAGTGAAGCCTCGTATGTCATTGGGATAGAGATTCATCGAGATAGGTCTAATGGTATGTTTGTACTATCACAAAATACATACTTTGAGAGAGTACTGAATAAATACAATATGCCTAAGTGCTCAGGCTCGGATGCTCTTGTAGGCAAGGGCGACAATTTTGGGACATTTTAATGTCCGAGGAACCAATATGAAATCGATCAAGTGAAGTCGGTTGATGTCTACGCACGCTTCTATTCTTGTAGACAGTGTTGGGTCTCCAAGTGCAGAGGTTTGTAAAACAGCAACAAGTTTCCCTTAAGTGGATCACCCAAGGTTTATCGAACTCAGGGAGGTAGAGGATAAAGCTATCCCTTTCAAGCAACCCTGCAATTACGATACTAAAGTCTCTTGTGTCCCCAACACACCCAATACAACTTGCCAGAGGTGGGCCCGTGCCTAGGGGTGGTTTGGCCACCTCGGTGCTCCCCTCCGTCTCTGCTTTGGACTCCGTCTTCGTTACGATGGAACGTTAACTTCGGCTTTTGTTTCGTCCAATTCCGAGAATATTTTATGTATAACTTTTCTGAAATACAAAAACAGCAGAAAACAGGAAACTGACACTGTGGCATCTTGTTAATAGGTTAGTTCCGAAAAATGCATAAAAGTACCACGAAGTGTAAACAAAATATATATAAATTGGTGTAGAACAATAGAGCATCAAAAATTATAGATACGTTTGAGACATATCATCGGTTCCTTATGCTGCAGTTGTCGGAAGCATCATGTACGCACAAGTCTATACTCATCATGACTTGTCTTCCGTAACCGGGATACTTGACAGATTCCAATTAAGTCTTGCTTTATTTGCAAGGCACAAAGTATTACATGCTTAGTTATAGAAGGTCTGATAACCTTGAACTTATTGATTATTCATATGTTGATTATACCGGTTGTGTAGATAGTAAGAAATCCATGTAAGATACGTTTTCACACTTGCTGGAGGAGCCATGTCTTAGAAAAGCTCAGAACAAACAATGACTGTTTCATCATATATCTATGATGCAATCAGAGTATATAACACGTTACGAGGCCACTGGGTAGGCTATATGGTTGAAGAATTTCATTCACGGGCTTAAAGTGCTTGCCGAAATTTTAATACCACTTGTATTGTACCGCAATAGTGAACCCACATGTTTTTATAGGAGTAACAACAAGTCAAGTGTTGTTGCCAAGAACATTGGCATTAAGTATCATGTTGTGAAATATATAATCTTGGATCAAACAATTATTACTAAACATATAAGTACGAACTCGTATGCTTGCAAATCCACTAATGAAAGGCTTACCACCTAGTATTTTTCGTGAACATCTTACCAATATGGGATTACTAAAAGCCTTATGATTATGGAATAAAGAGACCACTATAAGAAACACTCTCAATAAGTAAAATGTTATCCATTTTGATTTAGAAATTATCTAGTTGTAGGAAGAGACAAGCATCGGCTTCGTGGAAAGAAAAGGTGGGTACGATTTTCCTATCCTCGTCCTCTGCAAAGCAAATCAGACAAGGTCCGAGAAGAGCACTACACATGATAAAATAAATGGTAAGATCCTGACTTAAATGCTACACTCTGGACCGAGTCGATATCTGGTTTTTTGTGTCTTCTTAGCTCTGCTTATTGTTTCTTCTTAACTGAGGTATGACATAAGTGTTGAGGTTCAACGACATTTCATGTTCTATTGTAACACCTCGTTTGGTTTATAATTCCTACTGAGAACGGGTGAATGAAGTTAAACCTAACAATCAAGTGGGAGAAAGTTGGGTTGATCTGTCAGTTTTAACATATAAAAGAGAAAGACAAATAACACTTAAAGTTAAGATAAAAGAAGGGCCGATGGGATCAACACCCAAGACATTTTCTTTTATGTGGCTTATCTCCTAAAGGCCCTGATCGGGGACACCTTAACCAACTAACGGTTTTGCCCCATGTTGCATGCAGATATATATAAAGGGGAGAGCCCGACGGCTGGTGATCTACGAGTTAGCACAACTCCTAAATCCCTAAGACTACACCAATCATAGCTTGCACACAAGCAACGATAGTGGATGGAACCTTGATAACGCGTGAAGCACACGTCCGTTGGGAACCCCAAGAGAAAGGTGTGATGCGTGATACGTCTCCAACGTATCGATAATTTCTTGTGTTCCATGCCACATTATTGATGTTATCTACATGTTTTATGCACACTTTATGTCATATTCGTGCATTTTCTGGAACTAACCTATTAACAAGATGCCGAAGTGCCGATTCTTTGTTTTCGCTGTTTTTGGTTTCAGAAATCCTAGTAAAGAAATATTCTCGGAATTGGACGAAATAAAAGCCTAGAGGCCTATTTTCTCACGAAGCTTCCAGAAGTCCGAAGACGAAACGAAGTGGGGCCACATGGGAGCCAAACCCTAGGGCGGCGCGGCCCCCCCCCTTGGCCGCGCCGCCCTGTCATCTGGGGCCCCCGTGCCGCCTCTCGACTTGCCCTTCCGCCTACTTAAAGCCTCCGTGACGAAACTTCCAGTACCGAGAGCCACGATACGGAAAACCTTACTGAGACGCCGTCGCCGCCGATCCCATCTCGGGGGATCCTGGAGATCGCCTCCGGCACCCTGCCGGAGAGGGGAATCATCTCCCGGGAGGACTCTACACCGCCATGGTCGCCTCCGGAGTGATGAGTGAGTAGTCTACCCCTGGACTATGGGTCCATAGCGGTAGCTAGATGGTTGTCTTCTCCCCATTGTGCTATCATTGTCGGATCTTGTGAGCTGCCTATCATGATCAAGATCATCTATATGTAATTCTATATGTTGCGTTTGTTGGGATCCGATGAATAGAGAATACTTGTTATGTTGATTATCAAAGTTATGCTTATGTGTTGTTTATGATCTTGCATGCTCTCCGTTACTAGTAGATGCTTCGGCCAAGTAGATGCTTTTAACTCCAAGAGGGAGTACTTATGCTCGATAGTGGGTTCATGCCCGCATTGACACCGGGACGGTGATGTAGAAAGTTCTAAGGTTGTGTTGTGCTGTTGCCACTAGGGATAAAACATTGATGCTATGTCTAAGGATGTAGTTGTTGATTACATTACGCACCATACTTAATGCAATTGTCTCGTTGCTTTGCAACTTAATGTCTGGAGGGGTTCGGATGATAACCTCGAAGGTGGACTTTTTAGGCATAGATGCGGTTGGATGGCGGTCTATGTACTTTGTCGTAATGCCCAATTAAATCTCACTATACTCATCATGATATGTATGTGCATTGTCATGCTCTCTTTATTTGTCAATTGCCCAACTGTAATTTGTTCACCCAACATGATGTTCGTCTTATGGGAGAGACACCTCTAGTGAACTGTGGACCCCGGTCCAATTCTCTTTACTCGAAATACAATCTATCGCAATACTTGTTTTTACTGTTTTCTCTCGCAAACAATCATCTTCCACACAATACGGTTAATCCTTTGTTACAGCAAGCCGGTGAGATTGACAACCTCACTCGTTTCGTTGGGGCAAAGTACTTTGGTTGTGTTGTGCAGGTTCCACGTTGGCGCCGGAATCTACGGTGTTGCGCCGCACTACATCCCGCCGCCATCAACCTTCAACGTGCTTCTTGGCTCCTCCTGGTTCGATAAACCTTGGTTTCTTTCGAGGGAAAACTTGCTGCTGTGCTCATCATACCTTCCTCTTGGGGTTGCCCAACGAACGTGTGAAATACACGCCATCAAGCATATTTTACGGCGCCGTTGCCGGGGAGATCAAGACACGCTGCAAGGGAGTCTCCACTTCTCAATCTCTTTACTTTGTTTTTGTCTTGCTTTATTTTATTTACTACTTTGTTTGCTGCACTAAATCAAAATACAAAAAAATTAGTTGCTAGTTTTACTTTATTTGCTATCTTGTTTGCTATATTGAAAACACAAAAAAAAATTAGTTACTAGCATTTACTTTACTTATTTCATCATGTTTCCTTTTAATTTTACCACAAAGAACATACCGGTAGGACGTGGGTCTATAGTTGGGAGAAATAACATAGAAGAATTCTTCAACCATGTTAGTACCATTGAAAATTTTGAAGATAGACACTTGGTAGACCTTGCGCCTACTTATGAAATTGCTGCTGCACATTTAGTTCGCTTGTTGGAAACCAAATTTGTTAATCTCAATCCTATAATCCAACACATGTTTTTCACACTTGGTGATATGGAAGAAGGGGAAAAGAAAGATTTTGTTTTAGAAACCCTTCTTAGAGAATTTGGTGGTCTAGCAAGAGAAGCTAGAAAGGTCTTTGCTAAATTTAATATGCTTGGTTCTCCTACTAATTTTGCTAGTCTCCTTGAAAAGATGGATATGGATAGAATAAGATACACTAATAATATTGATGATGGTGGGGAGATCAAAGCACCAATACCATGCAAGCTCCTAGCTATGAATGATGCACTAGAAAATAATTATGCTTGGCTTGTTCCTGAAAATTTGTTTGATGAGAGTAGCACGCCTAAGACTAATGAAAAGGGAGATGCTAAAACTTATGTATCTAATATAATATGTCTGGTTGAGAAGAGCCCACACCCCGCTGTAGAAGTACCACTCTTCGATAATACTTGATACACACTTTTCGCGCCTAGGCTGAAAGGCGTTAAAGAAAGCGCTTATGGGAGACAACCCATGTTTTTACCTACAGTACTTTGTTTTTATTTTGTGTCTTGGAAGTTGTTTACTACTGTAGCAACCTCTCCTTATCTTAGTTTTGAGTTTTGTTGTGCCAAGTTAAGCCGTTGATAGAAAAGTAAGTACTAGATTTGGATTACTGCGCAGTTCCAGATTTCTTTGCTGTCACGAATCTGAGCCCACTGCCCTGCAGGAAGCTCAGAAAATTATGCCAATTTACGTGCATGATCCTCAGATATGTACGCAACTTTCATTAAATTTGAGCATTTTCATTTGAGCAAGTCTGGTGCCATTTTAAAATTCGTCAATACGAACTGTTCTGTTTTGACAGATTCTGCCTTTTATTTCGCATTGCCTCTTTCGCTATGTTGGATGAATTTCTTTGATCCACTAATGTCCAGTAGCATTATTCAATGTCCAGAAGTGTTAAGAATGATTGTGTCACCTCTGAATATGTCAATTTATATTGTGCACTAACCCTCTAATGAGTTGTTTCGAGTTTGGTGTGGAGGAAGTTTTCAAGGATCAAGAGAGGAGTATGATGCAACATGATCAAGGAGAGTGAAAGCTCTAAGCTTGGGGATGCACCCGGTGGTTCACCCCTGCATATATCAAGAAGACTCAAGCGTCTAAGCTTGGGGATGCCCAAGGCATCCCCTTCTTCATCGACAAATTATCGGGTTCCTCCCCGAAACTATATTTTTATTCGGCCACATCTTATGTGCTTTTTCTTGGAGCGTCGGTTTGTTTTTGTTTTTGTTTTGTTTGAATAAAATGGATCCTAGCATTCACTTTATGGGAGAGATACACGCTCCGCTGTAGCATATGGACAAATATGTCCTTGGTTTCTACTCATAGTATTCATGGCGAAGTTTCTCCTTCGTTAAATTGTTATATGGTTGGAATTGGAAAATGATACATGTAGTAATTGCTATAAATGTCTTGGGTAATGTGATACTTGGCAATTATTGTGCTCATGTTTAAGCTCTTGCATCATATGCTTTGCACCCATTAATGAAGAAATACATAGAGCATGCTAAAATTTGGTTTGCATATTTGGTTTCTCCAAGGTCTAGATAATTTCTAGTTTTGAGTTTGAACAACAAGGAAGACGGTGTAGAGTCTTATAATGTTTACAATATGTCTTTTATGTGAGTTTTGCTGCACCGGTTCATCCTTGTGTTTGTTTCAAATAAGCCTTGCTAGCCTAAACCTTGTATCGAGAGGGAATACTTCTCATGCATCCAAAATACTTGAGCCAACCACTATGCCATTTGTGTCCACCATACCTACCTATACTACATGGTATTTTCCCGCCATTCCAAAGTAAATTGCTTGAGTGCTACCTTTAAAATTCCATCATTCACCTTTGCAATATATAGCTCATGGGACAAATAGCTTAAAAACTATTGTGGTATTGAATATGTAATTATGCACTTTATCTCTTATTAAGTTGCTTGTTGTGCGATAACCATGTTTACTGGGGAACGCCATCAACTCATTGTTGAATTTCATGTGAGTTGCTATCAAGGTTTAAAATAGCGTGCTAAATGAAATAGCGTCGGTCTCCTTCAAACGCTATGGACGCTATATCGTGCTAATTGCGTGCTATATTTCAAATAGCATTTTGAAAAAAATATCAAATGTAGTCTATAAATAAAGGTTTCGCTAAAAAGTTTGGATATTTAGTCCAAAAAATGACTGAAACATACATACATAGCCACATACAACAAATAGATCTCGAATTTTTCAGAAGGCTAACATCAATATTCCACAAGGCAACAACATAGTATAAATTATTTATTAAGAATCATCGAGCATTAGCGATATTAAGTTCTAATCTAAAAGAGGAACCAAAATATTGCAGTTCATCGTCACGAAAAAGTGAAAGTAACTTTACTTGAAAAAATAGCGCGCTAACGCTATGAAATTTTAGCACGATATATCATGCTATTTCACAAATAGCACCATAGCGAGTAAAATTACTAAAATTTAGCGCAGACCCTCCAAATATGCTATTGCGTGGTATTAACGGAGAAATAGCGCGCTATTTTAAACCTTGGTTGCTATGCATGTTCGTCTTGTCTGAAGTAAGGGCGATCTACACTGAGTTGAATGGTTTGAGCATGCATATTGTGAGAGAAGAACATTGGGCCGCTAACTAAAGCCATGATTCATGGTGGAAGTTTCAGTTTTGGACAAATATCCTCAAGTCTCTAATGAGAAAAGAATTAATTGTTGTCAAATGCTTAAAGCATTAAAAGAGGAGTCCATTATCTCGTTGTCTATGTTGTCCCGGTATGGATGTCTAAGTTGAGAATAATCAAAAGCGAGAAATCCAAATGCGAGCTTTCTCCTTAGACCTTTGTACAGGCGGCATAGAGGTACCCCTTTGTGAAACTTGGTTAAAGCATATGTATTGCGGTGATAATTGCGGGCACTATTAGTACACTATGCATGAGGCTTGCAACTTATAAGATATAATTTACATGATGCATATGCTTTATTACTACCGTTGACAAAATTGTTTCATGTTTTCAAAATCAAAGCTCTAGCACAAATATAGCAATCGATGCTTTTCCTCTATGAGGACCATTCTTTTACTTTCAATGTTGAGTCGGTTCACCTATTTCTCTCCACCTCAAGAAGCAAACACTTGTGTGAACTGTGCATTGATTCCTACATACTTGCTTATTGCACTTATTATATTACTCTATGTTGACAATATCCATGAGATATACATGTTACAAGTTGAAAGCAACCGCTGAAACTTAATCTTCTTTTGTGTTGCTTCAATACCTTTACTTTGAATTATTGCTTTATGAGTTAACTCTTATGCAAGACTTATTGATGCTTGTCTTGAAGTGCTATTCATGAAAAGTCTTTGCTTTATGATTCACTTGTTTACTCATGTCATACACATTGTTTTGATCGCTGCATTCACTACATATGCTTTACAAATAGTATGATCAAGTTTATGATGGCATGTCACTCCAGAAATTATCTTTGTTATCGTTTTACCTGCTCGGGACGAGCAATGCGTACAGCAGCAAGTTTTCCCTCAGTAAGAAACCAAGGTTATCGAACCAGTAGGAGATGAAGGCCACGTGAAGGTTGTTGGTGAAGGAGTGTAGTGCGGCGCAACACCAGGGATTCCGGCGCCAACGTGGAACCTGCACAACACAATCAAAATACTTTGCCCCAACTTAACAGTGAGGTTGTCAATCTCACCGGCTTGCTGTAAACAAAGGATTAAACGTATGGTGTGGAGAATGATGTTTGTTTGCAAAGAACAACAAAGAACAATGATTGCAGTAAATTGTATTTCAGATGTAAAAGAATGGACTGGGGTCCATAGTTCACTAGTGGTGTCTCTCCAATAAGATAAATAGCATGTTGGGTGAACAAATTACAGTTGGGCAATTGACAAATAGAGAGGGCATAACAATGCACATACATATCATGATGACTAATATGATATTTACTTAGGGCATTACGACAAAGAACATAGACCGCTATCCGAGCATGCATCTATGCCTAAAAAGTCCACCTTCGGGTTAGCATCCGCACCCCTTCCGAGTATTAAGTTGCAAACAACAGACAATTGCATTAAGTATGGTGCGTAATGTAATCAACACAAATATCCTTAGACGAAGCATTGATGTTTTATCCTTAGTGGCAACAAGCACATCCATAACCTTAGAACTTTTCGTCCATCGCCCTGGATTCAATGGAGGCATGAACCCACTATCGAGCATAAATACTCCCTCTTGGAGTTACAAGTATCAACTTGGCCAGAGCCTCTACTAGCAACGGAGAGCATGCAAGATCATAAACAACACATATATGATAGATCAATAATCAACTTGACATAGTATTCCATATATTTATCGGATCCCAACAAACACAACATGTAGCATTACAAATAGACGATCTTGATCATGATAGGCAGCTCACAAGATCTAAACATGATAGCACAAGAGGAGAAGACAACCATCTAGCTACTGCTATGGACCCATAGTCCAAGGATGAACTACTCACACATCAATCCGGAGGCGGGCATGATGATGTAGCGTCCTTCGGTGATGATTCCCCTCTCCGGCAGGGTGCCGGAGGCGATCTACTGAATCCCCCGAGATGGGATTGGCGGTGGCGGCGTCACAATAACTTTTCTCGTATCGTGGCTCTCGGTACTAGGGTTTTCGCGATGGAGTGAATAAATAGGCGAAGGGGCAGAGTTGGGAGGCGACCGAGGGGCCCACCCCATAGGCCGGCGCGGCCAGGGGCCCCACCGCGCCGCCCTAGGGTGTGGGCGCCTCGCGGCCCCTCTTCGTCTCCTCCTCGGACTTCTGGAAGGCTCCGTGCAAAATAAGACCGTGGGCTTTTGTTTCGTCCAATTCCGAGAATATTTCCTGTGTAAGATTTCTGAAACAAAAAACAGCAGAAACGAGAACCGGCGCTTCGGCATCTTGTTAATAGGTTAGTGCCGGAAAATACATCAAAATGATATAAAGTGTATGTAAAACATGTCAGTATTGTCATAAAACTAGCATGGAACATAAGAAATTATAGATACGTTTGAGACGTATCAAACCTCGAAATGATGTCCATGGACAGTGCCGCTGGAGTCATGAGGATCCCCAAATCATGTACCACTTCAATGCTTCAAGCCTGCAACTATGGTATTATAGCTGTTGTGGTCCATGATCTTGTGTTTCTAATGACGCTTGAGAACTAAAAGTACATAAGCAAATACCACCTACAAAACCACCCTAAAATGGGGGTCAATTTGTCTAGTTTTGCATGGTTGAGGGGATTATGTGAGCCAATTTAAATTGAGGGGTTCTCTTTTCATTTTTTTTTAAAAAACTTATGGAGGTATGTATACTTGTTTCCGGATGTAACAAATCACTTTTCTTAATTGAAAGAGTTGGTAAAAGTCTTTTGTTTGGCAGAAAGTCCACCGATACTACAATAAAATCCAAAAGTAATAAAATCTACAAAAGATCTTTGGACCAACTAGCGACGACTGCAAGCACTCAAATGAGTCAAAGGCACGCCGCCGTCCTTGCCTCCCCCTCGTTGGAGCAAGGCAAAGATTGATGTAGTAGACAGACGGGCAGTCGTCTTGCTAAGGTTCTAAAGGACAAACACACGAGAGCAGTTGTTATCGCCGATGAAGAGAAGTGTAGATCAAAAGGAACACAAACCAAATCCAGCGAGATTCACCGAAGACAAACCTCCACATGCCCTTTGACGATGATAGATGCATTGCCGAGAGAGGGGTTGGGCTGGGAGAACTTTATTCCATCTTCAGGGAGTCGTCACCGCCATGTATTCCTGAATATGACACAAACCCTAAACAGACCGAAGAAAATAGTAACAAAAACGAAGCCCTCATCATCTCTCTCTTAGGAACGAAGGAGGTACAATAGCAGTTACAACTATTGACACTCCACTACCATCGCGATGGGACCGACCCTCACCAAAATCGGGGGAGGCGCCACCGAATGTCTAAATTACCTGAAACTTGTCAGGTTTTTTAAGGACTCCTTGAAAAATGTAAGGCCCTTTCAGCATGTCAATTGCTTGTTTGATATGATCCAAAATTATTTTATTTTCAATAGTAGCGAGCTCTTCCCCCAAAAGGTTGATCTTCTTCTTAGAGCTAGCTCATCCACTTATCAAGAGCTCCACCACCTGCTTAAAATTTGTTTTTTTTGTATTCCTCTTGTAAGATCAGATGTAAGTTTCTCATACTCTTATCTCTGTGGAAGGCAAGCGTATTTTTCAATAACTGTAATGCGAGATTTAACAGTCAGGAAGAGCTCCACCTCCTGTTTAAAATTTGGTCTTTTGCGTTCCTCTTGTAAGATCAGATACATGTTTCTCATACTCTTATGAAGCTCTGTAGAAGGAAAGAGTATTTTTCAATAACTGTAATGCAAGATTTAATAGTCAGGAACCAACCTGTAGACCGAGCCCTGTGTCAGCCAAAATTTCTCAGTATTTCATTGCCTGACACCTGAAATGTCATTATCACGTAAATTAACTCCAAAAGTCTAGAGAATTCAACAGCTGCCGAACAACCAGTACACGCAATTACACTAATCATATACACTTTGGAAAGCAAATCTTGCTTACCACTACACAACTTTCCTCTTATGTTTTGAAACAATTAACAACACGCTATGGACAAAAAGAATGTAGGCCGTCGACCTGTATACATATATTCTGCACACCAAACAATAAGCTTCAACCTCTTGCGACCAAAATATTGCTCTGGCCATATTTCAGATCTTCTCAGCAGAATTATGAGTAGAGATCGATCTGAACAATTCAAGGTTCTTCTCACAAGCCCTCAACAGAGGATAGACCGGGCGTCGATCACTGATTGCGGAGGATCCAGGTCCTTGTCCTGGAGAGCATTGCCTAACAGCTTTTGCATCTCTGATGCGAAGACGTCGTCCAGGATCTGCACAACATAGCTCTTCAGGGTAAGAGGATTTATACAGTACATATTATTTGTTTCATCATTCACAAATGGTAGCTATTCGCTTCTTGTTGTCAAAATATTGCACCGTGCCTATAATTTCATACAGAACTTGCTGCCCCCTTGATAAGGCATAAAAAAACAAACACTGAAAATGTGATTACCAGGTTCTATATGAACCGATTTATAAGAATTATCTTGGTAATTTATCTCAATTCGTGCTATTGCACTTTGCTATAATTTCCTTTTGTTTGGTAATAATAGTTTTCATTTCTTAGAGCTGCTTCCCTATTATAAGATAATTCTTGGTCTCCTGTTATAAGATAATTCTTGGTGAGTGTGGTCTTACCCCTAAAGCGTAACTGGATCCACGGTACCAAATCCTATTCTCCTTTCTGCTCTCAAGAAATCTCAACACAATCTGAAAAATAAAGTTGATATATAAGCACAATTTTTCATGGCAACATTAGGACACAGAGTTTCTTTCTCATATTTACCTGGCCCAGCCTATCCCAGAAACCTCGGCAAATAGCAACAAATATTCTGCTGGAAAAGACCTCGTGGAGGTTGTGCATGTAATCAGAGAGCTGAGCACGGAGAGCTTGCATCCTTTCACGCATCTCGCTTTCACCTTCAGTCTCTTTTGTTTCTTCAAGAATCCGTTTTAGCCTCGTTGTACGGTTAGCTTGTGTCTGAAATTAACAAAAAAAATTAGACCTATACATGTGTGATCTGTCTCAGTTCAAACTGGATGAAGAGCGACATTAGTGTTTGAATGTGTCACAATAATTCTTACATCACTGACAATCTTCTCCACTATTGCTTGCAGATATTTCTTGTACTTCTTCCTCAACATCACTGTGATGGAGTTCATTTGCTCTCCAAAAACCGTGGTCCCATTTGCTATGGTTAGATATGCTGCCCATGATTTGAGAATATCCTCAATTCGGCAGTGTAACACATCTAGCATTCTTTTAACTGTATTCATGAATGTTCCTAGCTGTGATGAAGAACAATCAACTGGTCATTAGTGAACTGTGGCCCCCGTTAACGTCACTGAACAAAATGTGTGATATGATGCAAGCATATATATACCTGATTTGGCACAGCATATGGAGCTATCGATTGTCTTCTTGTCAGTCTTTGAACATGCTTCTCAAGAATTTTTGGTATGCCGTCTCGCAAAGGCATTAGAGTCTCCATATATTGCTTCTCCAATGCCTTCATAACTTCTCTTTCGACATCAGCAATAGCCTGAATAAGAAAAGGCACATCAACAAATTGCATGATAAACAGAGGGAGCTGATTCATGGAGTGCAAGTGTGTGACATACACTCTCCAAACTCATCAGATATTGAGGCCATCTGTTGATAACCACTCCATACTCATTTATGCTTTCTTTAATTTGCTCGTATATTTGCTCGACAAATGGTGAAGTTGTTGATGCTGCAGGGTATGCTAACTGCAAAGACAGGTGATATATTAAGCAAGGAAGTCCAATTGCTAATCTCAACCAAGCGATCTGTTGTCTAGTATGTGTTTTTATGATTACCTTTTCAGCTTTGCAATAATCAAGCAAGTGCAACCGGGTATCTTCAACCCACACCATGATGTAATCATGGAACAACTCTCTCGAAAGTACACCCCCATGGACAGGTCTAAAATTGTATAAATGCAACGAAATGAATCAGCTGAAAAGTATGTGCACTTTGGGCCTTGGAGAAACATATCAATTGTAGAAAACAGTAGCGGTATAACGGTATATCAACTGTATCTAACCTCAATTGCCAGGAGTCAAGATCTCTCTCAAAATCAGCAGTTGCAATGAGCAGTTCAGCAACATGTTGTAGCGGTCTTGATGGGGGACTTGCAGAAAGAAAACCCTTCAATCGTTTGCAGAGTTCTGTACTATAGAGGGATGCTGCTATGTTCGGAAGATCTATCGAACTGAAGGGGGAAAACGTCAGGGAAGTTCCGAGTAGTATCTGAACATATGGAAATATTTTTACTAGAGCAAGCATATATTTGCTACCTTGGAAGTATATTCTGATTGTGAATCTTGATATCTGCTTGAATTTCAAGACTTATGTTAATGCATAGTATCTTCATTTTGAGATATGCAGCAGAAATAGTCATAGGATCAGTGAGAAGGCTGTCATTATTGCTCGACATGAATTCGTCTGTCTCAATCATATGCCTCCTGCACCTCTTTGCAGCAGCAGTCTGTGAAAGGGAGATTTATCTGTTTACTGATGGCTAGAAGTATAACATCAAAAAGTATTAGAAATTCAATTCGGCTCCCCGGTGCGTATGCTCCCTATACCAAAAAATTATATTTTGACTTGTAAAAAAAATTTGACAAAAAATTCTACATGTACATCTCCATAATATATGTGCATTCGTCAAGTTTCACGAAAAATTAATATTTTTTGTGGTCTAAGTAAAAAAGAGGAAATTTATCTTGTAAAAAAGCATTATTTTTAGCACTGAATTTTGTTTTTTTACACACGTCACATGACAAGTCCATTTTTTATGAAACAACTTTGTAAGCGTGTAGCACGTGAAGATATACGTGCGAATTTTTCATTTCATTTTTTTTGAAATTCAAAATATGTGTAAGATGAATTTCAAAATAGAGGGAGCATATGCTCCCATGTTCCAAAACACCACTCCCCAAAAAGTATATACTACTATAATGTCTATAACCTTTATTTGAGCTAGCTTGGATGCAAGTTGCACCACAGGTGAAACATGACTCCATTTATATGGATGTTTTTTTAGTGTAAATTGCACCATGCAACCAATGAACCATGTTTTCAAATTCATTCCGACTGCATATGCATGGTCTATTACGAGGTCAGCGATGATAAATATGTAAAGTTCCCAAACTGGACTAACAAACATTGAGTACTCTTTAGCCAAGGTTCGAAATAATCATTCCGACTGCATATGCATGGTCTATTACGAGGTCAGCGATGATAAATATGTAAAGTTCCCAAACTGGACTAACAAACATTGAGTACTCTTTAGCCAAGGTTCGAAATAATCATAATGCTAAACACATTAACTTATACACTGTTTGAACAATCATAGTGAACCACGTTTTTGTACTCCCTCCAATCCATTTTAGTTCTAGATACATCCAACTAGCAACAAGTAATATGGATCGGAGGGAGTAACATGTTATAGTTGGCTGAAAAAGACAAAGATATGATCTCTTAATATCGTAAATATAAATCTTTGAGCATTCCTATATAGTACATACTGTGAGCTTGTTGCTCTGAGCAAAAATATAAACAGTATACGAATGCAAAATGCTTAAAGTATTCATTTAGAATTCTGACCTGCAAATAGCTCCTAAGTATGCTTTGTGCTTCACTCGAGAGTATATCATGCAGTACACTAAATATCTGAACTGCAGGTGCCAAAGCTGGTGCAGCACAATCTGATATAGGGCCAAATAGTTCCGATAAGCCAGTAATAGAGTGCTCATCCAGTGATTTATAATTTTCAAACACAATCGCGAGAAGAACGTTGATCCTATCTTCGCAGTCGAGCAGTAAACTTCTCTGTAAACACATAAGAAATAATCAGGCCTATTGATCCTGTAAAATGCTTCCTGATCTCTGTCATTATTCTGTTTATTTGCTGGCATAAGTGAGGACAAGAGAGGATCCCTGGGTGCTGCACCTTTGCCACACCTTCCTCTTAAAGAAAACTTTGGGGTGCTAGTAACATATAATTAGTACAAATTGTGTCAATGGAGACATTTTAAGCTTCTTACAACTGGCAGTATATGCACGGAGCTTTTTTAATGCACAGATTACCTCTTGTCTCGTTAAAACCAACCAACCACCTTCCTCATTAAGAAAAAAATTCAAGGTGCTACTACCCTAGAATTAGTACACAATATGTCCGATAGGGCATTTTGAACTTCTCAAGGTCATCTATGATTATTGATCTGTGTATTCAGTGTCATCTGGAAGTACATGGATGGAACCTTTTTATTGTAAAGATTACCTCTTGTCTCGTTAGAGTTCTATCATTCCGTGCTTTCATGACAGGGAGAAGCAGTTCATATGTCAATTCCAAGCAATCCTTTGTTGGCGTCGCCACATTCATAATGTAAGACAGGTACCTGCAAAATGCCATTAATAACAATATCATGCTTTGCTATATTCAATAGCCATCATTGAATGTACGCAACTAAATAATATGATACCTCAATTTTCTATATGCGTCTGATACCCCATAGTAATCAGAAAATTCATCCAACAGCCATTTCCATGAACCACTTATGTGCAACATTTTGCTGTTGAAATTTTGAGCTCTCATCGCTGCTTCCAGAACCATGTCATATATAATAGTATCCACAGCTAGACCACCTTGTAGCATCTATTTTTACAATGCGATGCAAGGTTAAGATAGATGCTGAATTGTTTTGCACATTCGTCATGACATGGATATGAACAGAGAAGAGCAAACCTTTTCAGATCCATAACTGTCGGAAGACACAGACAAGTTCATACAAAGCTGAATTTTGCCTACACATTCTTGATCGTCAAGGTATAGAGGCCACCATCTAGTCATTTCCTCCTGCTGTTTCAATGTGTACAATTGAGAGGTGAATTTTAGCTACTTTTCAGTACAGCAATGGACCAATGAGGGTGAGCGCTGGTTAGTACATACATGGGTATCAGTGAATGATGATACTTGAATTTCTGCACGGCCTATGACAGCCCTATTGTTGTCCTGTACTTCAACAAGAATAGTGTCCCCCTGGTTCTCTAGATAACTGAGTCATAAGTTTTAGCTGTTAATAGATGGTTCAAGATCATTTCCTGAGCAAATCTTACAATTCCATTAATATTGAGATGCAAGTTGATATGCTAGAACTTACAAGAGTTGAGATTCACCAGTCCCTGGCTTTAAATATTGCAGAGAAATGGAATCTCTTTGTTGACCTTTGCATGAGCTTTTCAACTCTAGAGTACATGTGAACATTTCTGCAAGTATGACATTGTGTTACTAATAACAGAGACAAACTCTGTCAAGTATGGGTCATAGAAATAATTGTGATTGTCTTAACCTTCCGGCAAAGATGTAGCTGATGTGGACGTCAGCATGGTAAGCTGGCTCTTCAGTATTTTAGAAATCTGTCTGACATACTCGCTGCCGGCTTGCATGTAGAGATTTCTAAATGATGATGTTGCGCGGAGCTTTGGCCTTTGCGGTACAACACGTATCTTTTTTACTGTTAGCAAACACTCAGATTATGAGAGAGCAAACAACCAATTTTTGAAAGCATGCCTAACTAACCTATTCATCATATTCACACAAAAAACAACCTAACCTATTCATCATAGAGTTGATTGTTAGCTTTACATTTCCAAAAATAATTTTGTCAATAAACTCTTTTCAGTGCAAGGAAAAGTTAAGGAGTAAAGGAGATAAAGGATGTCCAGTGGTTGGGTGATTCATACCTTCGACTTCAATCTGTTTAACAATTTTCCTTGCCTTCATGGTACAAGTTTCGTCCTTATCATAGGCGTGTTTTCCATCATCTTGATCCTTACGCCTTGGATGAAGCAAAAATTTCTGTATTCTATTCAACATAGAGAGTTCATAAGCTGTGTGCTCAAAGGAAAATCACGGTCAAGTAACATATGCTAAATTAATTCACGCATGAGTTGTTGCATACCCAAAGGCGCTCCGCAACACCATGCACTCGTCACGAAGGAATTCCGGAGCCTCCATGCAGTTTTTAGCCCATGCATTCAGGCAAAGCCGGAAGCACGCATCGTACGCAACAAACGATTGCCATGCGCTTTGTACACTGCCAGGTAAAACATCGGCCCATAAGAATAGGAAACAGACAAGAACTTTTATCGATGGGTAAGCAAGCAGTAAATCAAAACGCACTTGGTTGTGAAGCTTGGTATCTGCGCTAGCAAATTGTTCTCGATGTACGGCATCTGAACACCATCCTCCTGAACGTTTGATCTGAATTGCAGTTTTGATCTCAGGGAAAAGAGCAGTCATGGACAAACTAGTGTTATGTGTAAACCATGATCTCCGACTGTACCTGGTAGGAAGCTCGTGAACGTCTTGAGCCAGTATATCTGCCACCGATGACATCCCAGTTCTCTCAAAGCCTCCTCTCGGGTCTGCTGTTTGCGCATCAAGAAGTGATGGTTTTAGTTATCTCTTCCAGGCAAAATGGGATACGAACAAATTCTGTTTGACATAAGAAGTGATCGATGCTCTCACCAACTGCGTCGAAAATGCGATGCTCCTCCCCGTCTTGTGCGATTGGGGGCGCACTGGGTGGCCCGAAATCCTGGAACCTGCTCTCGTCAACGTACTGTTCCTGGATAATACATAACAGTTGAAGTTGGTTCTTATTTTTGCAAGCACAACCGCGCATCCACGCAAACGTCTGATTATGATGAAGAATGTATGAACATAGAAGTATTAACCGACATAATTCATCTATTCCTAATTCGCAGTGCAAAATATCCAGCAGCAAGCATCCTTACATGAGCGGTGTAGTCGACGGGAGTATCCAGAGCAGCACGGGAGCATTTCCCGGCAAACGCGGCGGCGGCCGCCCGCACCTCGACCTGGAGGTTCTCCTTGGAGTGGCCCCTTACGAGCCCGCCGCCGCCCCTGCGGCTGAGCTGCGACGTGACCTCGTCGTCGACGCCGTAGAGGTCCCTGGCCCTGCGGAAGAGGCTGGAGTCGCTGTCGTCCTCGGCGGTGGCGGTGCGGTCGTCGGAGAAGTTGCCGCCGTAGGCGTCGGTGAGCCCCCACGACGCGACGCTCTCCTCCTCGTCGTCGTCGTCGTCGGAGTAGAGCGAGGAGGAGTGGCGGCCGAGGAGGCCCGAGTGGGCGGTCCGCACCGGCGGCGGCAGGCTCTTGGGGGAGAAGAGGGCGGCGGCGGCGCACGGGCCCCGGTTGCCGTACAGCGCCGGCGCCGGGGCCGGGATCTGGCGCTCCGCGAGCGGGGACCTCGCGGTGGCTGGCGGAGCGGCCGTGCCCTGCTTGATCCAGCTGATCGCCGACTCGTCCAGGCCCTCCGTGAACATCATCGTCGCCGGACCGCGCCGCGCCGCGCCTGGGGAGCGGGGATTGGAATCTGTCCCGCCGCGGATTGGGGAATTTCGAGTGGAAATTTTTGCAGGGGTTTGGGGGATTGCGAAGAGAGGAATGGCGTGTGGAAGGTAGTAGAAGAAGAATCCTAGGAGGAGGAGGAGGAGGAGGAGGTAGTGGGGGAAGTGGGGGGTTTGTAACGGCTAGTTTGAATGGATCTGCGGACGCCGGGCTAACAGACGGCTGTCTCTGGGTGGGTACGCTCTGAGTAGGGCCCACGTGTCTGTCTGGACTGGACTTTGAGTGGACCCCAGTCCAGCTGTCTGAGACACTTCCTGGTGGATGAATTGTTGATGTGCTAGCATCTCCGCCCGTTCCCCGGGAGAAAATCTGCATCTGCATATAAAAAAGGCGTGGGGGACAACATTTTTCCAATCGTATCCCTGGCATTCGCCCATCAGTGACGATAGTTTCAAAAAATCGTCTTCCACTACATAAAAGAATCGCCAAAGTCCAGCGATCGGATCAGCCACATTCCGGCGATCGAAACAGAAACTAGAGGATTACAAGCTCATCGGCGGTCCCGTCCTGAGCCTCGTCTGGCGCGGCATCGGGCGGCGAAGCATCGGCATCTGCCGGTATCGCAGCGGCGGGGGTTGACGTCGAAATGGAGGACGAAGCAGCCGACGCGGGCCGGAGGATTTCTTGGCGATGGGCGTCGTACCAAGCACTCGTCTCCTCGTCCATGTTGGCGTCGTTGTCGCCGATCAGGAAGGTGTTCCTCTTCTTCGCCGCGAAGGTTTCCTTGAGCAAGGCAATCCGGATGCCCTGGTTGGCGAGCATCTCCTTCCACCGCACGTCGTGCTTGTCATCCCTCCCGGCGGCGTGCGCCCTTGCGTCGGCCCAGCACTTGTCGAAGGGGGCATGTGTTATCACCAGAATTTGACCGAGTCAGAGGTGGGCCGCGATCAAGATGGGCTTGAAGAATATATATATAGAAGAAATACATGAATCGGCCTTGTGTACCCAGTTTGGGCTAATTGCCCGTGTATCTCGTACCATAGTAGATACGTGCTCGGTTAGGAGTTAGAGTTTTACCCGTGCACCGGTTAGGTGCACACCTAAATTAGAAAGTCCCCGGGACTATAAATATGTATCTAGGGTTTATGGAATAAACAACAACCAACGTTCAACACAAACCAATCTCGGCGCATCGCCAACTCCTTCGTCTCGAGGGTTTATCCGGTAAGCACCATGCTGCCTAGATCGCATCTTGCGATCTAGGCAGCACAAGCTTATTACGTTGTTCATGCGTTGCTCGTGTTGAAACCTTTTTTATGGCGAGCAACGTAGTTATCTTAGATGTGTTAGGGTTAGCATTGTTCTTCGTATCATATGCTGTCGTAGTGCAACCCTTATGCATCTAGCCGCCCTTACACCTATCTTAGGTGTAGGGGCGGCACCCCGCTTGATCGTTGTTTAGTAGATCCGATCCGTTACGGTTGCTCCTTGTTCTTCAAGGATTAGTTTAATATCCGCAATAGTTAGGCCTTACAAAGGGTTGGAGGATCCAGCGGCGTGTAGGGTGTAGTTTGCTAGCCCTAGACAGGATGTTCCGGGATCAACCTCGTGTTGGTTTTTAAGCCTCGTCTAGGATCGGCTTACGATCACCGTACGCGAGCGCGAGGCCCAATCATGAGTAGGATGATCCGATTATGCGGTGAAAACCCTAAATCGTCGTAGATCGCATTAGCTTTATCTTGATCAAGCAGGACCACCATATATTCGGACACCTTGTACGAATCATGGGTGGATCGGCTCTTCGAGCCGATTCACAGGATAACCTGAGAGCCGATCGAGGCTCGTATTTAACGTTTACGTGTATGCCATGCAGGAAACTAAGCGAGGCATCATCCAACACCTTCCTGACCAGGTATAGGTCAGGTGGCACGCCCTTTGCGACAGCATCGGACGTGTGACCAGAAGGCTTTGCGGGCCGTCGTCTGAGGGACTGGGGCTAGCCGCAGCCCTGAGTTGTTCCCGGCTCTACGGTGTTGCCAGTCGCTGCCCGCCGGTGGGTTTCTGACCGCAACACATTCTGGCACGCCCGGTGGGACGATCTTCGACATCCACCGCATCGCCATCTACATCCGAGATGGCGGAAAGCACTCCGGTCAAGTACGAGGATCTGACCGACGAGCTCAAGAAGAAGCATGACGAGATCAAGGCAGTCCTCGAAGCCGACCTCATCGGCTCTTTCCACAGAACCCGCTCCCATGGCATCAGGTGGAAGGGGTTCTCACCTGAAGGCGCGCTCGATGGAGTAGACCTGTCCTCCCCGTCAGAAGAACGCACCAGGTCGCTGCGTCAGGAGGTCAACTGCATGGTGGCTCATTCGCTGCACCGCCACTCTGAGAGCCTGGTGAACACTTTGGAGCGTGTCGCTCTGCGCGTGATCCAGGAAATCATGAGCCATCAGTACCCTCTGTCAGGATCATCTCTCGGGACCTATCAAGGAGAGGTGCCGCTCCAGTCCCGTCCACCGTTGCCATGCGCATTGGCAGCACCGGAAGTGCCGAGTTCACCGGCATACGCCGTCGACATGGCGGAAGATATGTACCCTGGGAGGTGCCAGCCAGAACACTTGTTCAACATCAACATGGTAGAATTTGGGTACCGCCCTGGTAAGGGTAGTGATGAGGGCAGCTGCTCTCATAGCAAGGACACAGAGGAAGCCGCTCCACGCGATCGGCTCCGCCACGACGGCAAGCGCTACGTCACAGAGGGAGAAGTGAAGAACATAAGATATCAACGACCTCTCTCTGATCACCTCCTCAACAAGTATGTGAGTCAGTATGACCAATGCCGACGATCCGGCGATGATGATGAAAAAGATCGTCCGGCTAGGGACGACAGGAGACGTCGTCGGCATGATCACGACGAGGAGCGATATGAGCGCCACGCCAAGGAAAAGTCGAGGGAGCAAGACGACGTGGATAGGCACCGGGACCGCCCCTTCTTCGGACACCGCTGGGATTCGGGAATGAGCCGATTGCCTACAATCGGCAATTGCCCAGAATGTAAACAAAAGAAGAAGGATGCAGCTAACGTGTCCGTGTTCAAACGTCTAGGGCCTCTCCCGCCTCGGAACAAGCATGCTGAGTCCGCTCGGGTGGAAGATCTCGAGGAACTAGAGGACGATGATGAAGAAGACAAGTATCATCGGCGAAGGTGGTGCCCTGATGGGCTCAGCCGTTCCCGAAGCGAAGGGTTCGGCGTCCGTGTGGGTTGGAGGAAGTTGAAAGGTTATACCGCACACGTTGAGGAAGGCACGGCCTGATCTGGCCGCCAAAATTCAGCGAACCCTGGACGAAGAAGGTCGGCCACAAAGAAAAGAGTGGCGCCCCAAGCAAAGGAAAGCCGATGATGAGACATCGGCTGGCACAAACATGGTGCTCGTCCTTCCAGCGGAGTTTGGTGCTCCAGGATTACACGAGGCACCCAATTTCGACGACTGCGAGCGCATCAACGTGACACAGGATGGGATTAGGTTGGTCTTATCCACGGACCCGACCGTGTAGCGAACGCAGCGTCTATGGACAAACGTGGCGATGCCGATCCAAGAGATCAGCCCCAAGGATTTATGGAGGAACATTACAAAACCTTCATTGAGCAATTCAACGTGGAGGCCGATTCCAGCAATCGGCCAAAATTATCCTCACCATCCATTCTGTCTGGGTTCAACATTTGATCCAGCAAGGAATACCTAAAGAGCCGATACCATCAAATCCCTTGAAAGAATCGGCTCGGGGGGCACCTAGGTGGATAAAACGCGAGGATATGCAGTAGAAGCGTCTTTCAAATACCCGGTAGCCCAAGATATTCTTTGATGATGGGTATTGAAGCATGGGGGCCGATACATAAATCGGCCGGTAAAAAATTCAAAATTTCAAGATATTCTTTGATGATGGGTATTGAAGCATGGGGGCGGATACATAAATCGGCCGGTAAAAAAAATTCAAAATTTTTAAGCACAGCCGATGCGCAGACATCGACTTAAGGATAGAAAGCCGATGCATGGCCATCGACTCAAGAGGTATAACTTTTATAAGCAGAGGGTCAATGGAGCAGGAAGTGGGTCACGAAGAGAGACTCTAATGGAAGAACTCCTCAATGGAGTGGTTTGGTGGCTCAGATCCTCTCTTCAAGAACCTCCAAATTCTTTTGCGAGTATTCAAGTCCGCAGTATCAGCTGGGGCAACCCTGACTAATACCAAGAGCAGCCTGGACGTGCAGATCAGGTTAAGGATGGGTTGCATCAAATCCGCCAAAGGAAAGGAGCCGATCTGACCAGCAAGGCGCAAAAGGTGGACTGAAGAAGCTCGGGGCGCTCGCCTGAAGGTTCTCTGCTCCGGGGAGCCGATTTTGTTGAAATCGGCTGGCTCTGCATGGTAGCTCTCTCGGACAGGATTGGGCCTAGGACCACTTGTCTGAATGGCGTGTCCTCGTCTCTGTTTCGCCTTGACTGAGACTCGGGGGGCAGCTGGCCTGGCGGATGCTCTGTTTTTGAAAGCCGATTGGGTGGCCATCGGCTCGTCCTGCGTCGCGATTTTCGTCAAGGGTGGCTCAAACTCATTGATCGAAAGGATGAAGGATAGATCATGAGGGCCTGGTGCGCTGACATCGGCTTATTGAACATTGACCAAGTTCACGACCACTCCGACGTCAAAGAGATGAAGGACGGATTATGATAAACTGATGCGTTGCCATCGGCTCATTGAGAATCGGCTTAAAAGGAATCGGCAAAATCAAATTGGGGAAACTTCTTCATTAATGAACGAGATTTCTTACAAAGAAAGAGCCGACTGCTCAAAGAAGGAAGAACAAAAGAAGGGTCTGTTGACCAATCTATTATTACTAGGCCTACACTAGTGGATCCTAGTCTACGGGCCGTCGCTGCCCTCGTCGTCATCCTCGGCGCTCTCATCGGCACTGCTGCCGATGGGCTCCTCGTCGCTGCTCCCGTAGCCCTCTACGGGAGCTTCATCCTCCTCTTCATCATCGCTGCTGTCGTCGTCCCACCACATGCGGAGGCGTTTCGCCGGCGGGTAGCCCTCGAGGGAGTCGTCGTCATCGTCCTCTTCTTCTTCTTCTTCTTCGGAGGGGCAGCCGTCCCAGGGGAACTGGTCATCCTCGCTTTCCGATTCCAGTTCCCCATTGGCGAGGAACTGGAGATCTTCATCCCCGCTGGTCAAGGACTGGTCGTCCTCGGACCAGATGGAGGAGGCGTGGTCCTCCTGGTCCCATTCTTCTGGTGCGCGGATGTCTTCCGGCGTCTCGCGGGAGGAGGAAGACCCATAGGAGAGACCGGAAGAGGAAGAGGAGGAGGAAGACATGGTGGCGCAGGAGGGTTTTTTGGGTGCTAATGCGAGGAGGATGAAGGAGAAGCAAACTGTTTGGAACAGTTAAATAAAAGGGGATATGGCCACGCGGAGAAGTGGAAGAGGCAAGGCATCGTGATGAAGGATACTGCAGCGGTTCTGCTCTGCCACGACATGACCCGACGAAAGAAAAGCGTAATGATTTTGGAAATGTCATTTCCAAAACCAGGGGGCATGTGTTATCACCAGAATTTGACCGAGTCAGAGGTGGGCCGCGATCAAGATGGGCTTGAAGAATATATATATAGAAGAAATACATGAATCGGCCTTGTGTACCCAGTTTGGGCTAATTGCCCGTGTATCTGTACCATAGTAGATACGTGTCGGTTAGGAGTTAGAGTTTTACCCGTGCACGGTTAGGTGCACACCTAAATTAGAAAGTCCAAGCTTATTACGTTGTTCATGCGTTGCTCGTGCTGAAGCCTTTTTGATGGCGAGCAACGTAGTTATCTTAGATGTGTTAGGGTTAGCATTGTTCTTCGTATCATATGCTGTCGTAGTGCAACCCTTATGCATCTAGCCGCCCTTACACCTATCTTAGGTGTAGGGGCGGCACTCCGCTTGATCGTTGTTTAGTAGATCCGATCCGTTACGGTTGCTCCTTGTTCTTCAAGGATTAGTTTAATATCCGCAATAGTTAGGCCTTACAAAGGGTTGGAGGATCCAGCGGCGTGTAGGGTGTAGTTTGCTAGCCCTAGACAGGATGTTCCGGGGATCAACCTCGTGTTGGTTTTTAGGCCCTGTCTAGGATCGGCTTACGATCACCGTACGCGAGCGCGAGGCCCAATCGTGAGTAGGATGATCCGATTATGCGGTGAAAACCCTAAATCGTCGTAGATCGCATTAGCTTTATCTTGATCAAGCAGGACCACCATATATTCGGACACCTTGTACGAATCATGGGTGGATCGGCTCTTCGAGCCGATTCACAGGATAACCTGAGAGCCGATCGAGGCTCGTATTTAACGTTTACGTGTATGCCATGCAGGAAACTAAGCGAGGCATCATCCAACACCTTCCTGACCAGGTATAGGTCAGGTGGCACGCCCTTTGCGACAGCATCGGACGTGTGACCAGAAGGCTTTGCGGGCCGTCGCTCTGAGGGACTGGGGCCAGCCGTAGCTCTGAGTTGTCCCCGGCTCTACGGTGTTGCCAGTCGCTGCCCGCCGGTGGGTTTCTGACCGCAACAGCCCGTCGGCCTCTGTTTTGGCACCCGTGGCTTCCTCGCCTTCGGCGCGCCATCGGCGGCGAGCTTCTTCGGCGGCATGGTGGTGGAAGGGAAGTGGAGGAGCTGCAACTGTGGGGGAGAATGGCGGTAGCTCCTTCGAAATTCGGCGGGGAAAATGGTTCTATGCGGCGCATTTTGGAGGGAAAACGAAATTAATAGAGGGAACTACCAGTTCTGTCGTCGACAACATGGGCCCGCTCGACGTTTCGCGTGCTTTTGTTTCGTCCGGAATCCCCGACCGGGCCTCGGGAAGCCGGGGATGGCCTGAGCTCTCCGGATGGATAGGCCAAATCCGGAGGAAAACAAGGAGCCGGGGGCGGGGCTGGCGCCATCCGGATGGAAAAGAGGGCTACCGGGGGCCTCGTCGGGGAGACGGCTGGAGATGCTCTAATTTCACATTTACTTTTAGAGATGTTAAACTGTAGAGGATATAAACATGAGATATTTTTTGTGAGACGGAGGGAGTATATAATATCGGTTCGCTTAGGTTTCATCGATCTTTTTCAATAAGATCGGGGATGATCTGTGTTGATTAGGAAAAACATACTCCGTACATGATCAGCAGAATTACGGGCATGCTTGGAAGCATTGGAACTGTCTCTTCAACACAGTCAGCTACCAGTTGTTACTAAATCAGACCGCGTCAAACTGATTGAAGCAACAAGTTTGGAGATGCAGGATAGATCCTTCATGCCTTTACTTAGGAATTCGTCTAACCAGAATTGAGTTATATTTTGCAGGGCATTACAAATAGCATTCGGTACTTCAAAGAATAGACTATAGAGAAGAATTTAACTAAAACATGAACTATATCACCAAATATTCAATCGAATTCGTACAAAAGGTATTGCATCTAGACAGAGTACATAACTACCCAGTCTTGGTACTACCAGGCCAGGCAGAAAACTCACCTTACAAAAGGGAGGGTACTATCCAGATGGGGGCTGGCCAATTCAACCAGGGATCCCTGGGTGGGGATGTGCTAGCAAGGCTAATGCATAGTCTGTTTTGCGATGCTCCACATGCCTATTTCCCGCTTGAAGAATTTACATAAATTGACATAATCGTAAGAATCATCGGTAACGTAGGCGCAGTCTGTCAAAATAGAGTGTAAGGCATCGTTTGGCATCTCAGTATTTTCAAAACTATAAGTTTGTTAAAGCGAAACGTTCCCAAGTTAGGGTTAGCCACTGCCTTCAAATTTGCAAGAGCAGAACGCCATATACTACCTTATGCTATAAAAAGAAAAAGAAAAACATACATGATCCCTATTGATCTATAAGAAAACAGTATTGATAAAACCACCTTATACTCAACAGAGTATAATCACCATTGACCCGGTACAATCGTATCATCTACCAATTTCGCCGATTCCTCTATTTTGCTTTTCTTCAAAGCCAAAGTTTTCTTGTGTAATTTCATTCATTCCTTAATTTTTGTTTGAGTTGTCGAGTTGATCGCTCAACATAGTCCAGCAGTTCAGCTCTATTTCAGACACACCGATAGCTTCTTGCAATTCAGAATATTATTTATTCTATCTCCTTCATTCCTGATCGTTCGACCTCCCTGAGAATATCGATGATGGGTACAGGAAGAAGATACCAGGTAAAACTTTCTAATATCAGGTAAAACTTTCTAATTGCAGACACACCGCTGTCTTCTCACATCATACACACAGACTCTTTTTTTTGCCAGAAAGATGTCACTATTTTTTTTTCTATACTAGATACAAGGTAAAACTTTCTAATATCATACAAGATCATTAGAAAGAGATGAGAGAACAAAGCATTTACCCGGTGAAGAAGAGCCATGGAATGTGTGAACGGCTAATTTTCTTTGGGTGTATACAAATATATCACACGCGGATATACACACTGAATGTGCTTCATGTAAGCACGAACATATGCAACGACTAATAGGGGCTATATCAATCTATCTTTTTTCTGCAATTTACCTATAATGGTATATCCATCTATCTGCCTCTAATACTCGAGTTTTCAAAGTAAATGCCACATTTCTACCCACACCTACATTGAATTTCTCCGCAGATTCACTTCCTCTCCTGTGAGAAACCAGGAACAGACAGGTGACAATTCTTCTGGAGGTGCAGCAGCACATCCTTAGCTTCCACGACCGACGATTTCCTGTGCTTTGCGAGCCTGCACGCGAACGCGACCGCCGAGCTAATGAAGTCGTCGGCGATCTCCAGAATCAGATCCTCCACCTCCGGATCGACCTCGCAGAGCGGATCCACCTGCGTAACCAAATCCTGTACCTTTCTCTTCCCAAGAAGCTGGCTGACATTTCCTCCCGGTGGTCCTCTATGGAGAGGATTTGCCGCACCAGCGGCCATGGTTCCGCCTGACGAAGGTGTCATCGGCTGGGAGGCAGGTGCTGGCATCCTTGGAGATGGTTGCTGTTGCTGCCGCTGCTGGTTCAGGTGTTGGGCATTCAGGTGGGGAAGCCGTTGCAGCGCCTGGGCAATCTGCTGCCTATTCAGTCCCCTCTGCTGAAGTTGTTGTACCAGTTGCATCATCTGATCTCGCTGAAGTTGATTCGGAGGAAGAGGTGAGGCCATCGCCGCTTGCATCTGCTGGACCGGCGACATCTGCACCATGGGTCCATTTTGTGATGATCCTGCAGGTAGCTGCTGCGGCCTCACTTGCTGCGCAAAACGTTGTTGAATTTGATGCGGAGAAAGAGGCGAGGCCATCGACGATTGCGCCTGCTGCGTCGGCAACATATGCACCATAGCTCCATTTTGTGATGATGGCTGCTGTGGCCTCATTTGGGCGAAACGCTGTTGAGCTTGAGCGCTATACGGGTTAGTCCTCATCTGGTTCATCCCGGTAATACCTCCCATGGATTGTGCAGTGGCAGCGCTGAATTGTGTGCCTTGTACTAGGCCCCTCTGCCCTGGCTGCGCCATCATCGGTGGCTGGAACTGGAGCCCGTACCGCGCCCTGTTGTCCTGCCCTTGCAGCGTCCTCGGCTGCCCCTGCGCGCCAAGCATGGCCTGCGCTACGCCGGCCGGGAAGCTCATCTGCGCGCCGTACGCCGCGCCGGCTGCCGCGTACCGTGGAGGCTGGCCGACGGCAGGGGCGCGGGAGGCCGGGCCCGAGCGGTGCATCGCGCCGAGGGCGCCGGAGCCGTCCGCCGCCTGCGGGGGAGAAGGCGCCTGCAACCGCGGCTGGAGGTCCATGGATCTGCCCCCCGCAGCAGCCGACGCCGGGTCGGATACGGCAGGGGACAGGGGGATTTGGGGGGGAATTGGCGGTTGGGGTTCTGCTGGTGCTGGTTGAGGACAGAGGCGGCGAACTGGTCGGGCTGCTGCGATGCGGTGGTGGCTGCGGACGGCGGATCGGCCATGGCGGGTGGGCTGGGCTGTAGGGTTTCGGCGGCGGCGATCGGAGACGACGCGTGCTGGACGGGTTTGCGTGAGCGCGACGGGTCGTTTGGCTCCTGTGCTCCTTTTGACCGCCGGATCAATCAATGCCGGGGGCAGGGGCCTATTTGATCCACAGAATAGTGGAAGAAAATTATATTTGGATTTTTACGGATAAACTAAAAGAAAATATATTTGGACTTTTTACTGTGGAAGAGCCCGGTGATGATTCTGAACTCAGTGATTCCGGCAGTTTGGAGTATCTTGTCTATCCGCGAGGATTATATCTCATCCTTGCTCCTAGAATCGAAAGGTTGATCCCTCTGCTAGTATCCTTGTGTATAATGAATCAATCCATGAGTGTTCCGTTGTCCAAGGCGCTGCGCTCACGACAAGGGTAGTTTAGCCTTTCGGCTTAGGTGGAGAGATCTGCGTGGGAGAGAGAGATATTGTAAGAGCCTTATACCCGAGTAGAAACTATGTGTGCTCCGAGGGGAGAGGTTGCACCTTTTTATATAGGCGGGGCTCGGAGGACCATCTTGCAGGAGGGGCAGCCCTAGGGTGCAACCTCCCCCTTCATCGCTGCCCCTTGGCTTCTATCGCCACCAACCCTAGTTGATCGACCTTTATTTCATCCCAAAGAAAGGAACACATCCCTGTGTGACTTGGGGCTTGAGCCCATATGGGCTTATATGGCCCATGCGGTCACCTATGGGGCCGCAACAATACTATAGCTCATAGGTCTCTTTGGTACCCCTCCAGTCCTTCAACATAAAGTTCGGAGGTCCTATAAAATATTCTTGAATAATTCCAAATGTCTTCGAAATAATTTTAATGTCCCAATAAAAATTCCGATGACACTATCAAACGTAAACCACAAATAAACTACCACAATAGATTGATTTGCTTTAAGCATGTGACCCAAGAAGTTCAGTAATATGTAGACATGACTTCAAAACTCCTTCAGATTAATAACTAACAGCGGGACCTGGACGACCATGATAACCCCCAGAAGCACACACATAGATAATATCAGCCTATAGTTGATACAAATGTTAATACCTATGTGCTCATGATACAAATGACAACCCAAGGCGAGACTTTGGTATCCTCGTGATACAACACTTAGTCACCAGTATATCCCTTACCCTGAGTCTGTTATTGCTCTATTTTCTAATTATTTATTCCGATGTCCTTGTGATCATTATAATAATTTGTTTGGCCAGATGACATTGTGACATCATAATATCGAGCGAGCTCGCGGTGTATATATCCATCACCATGAGGAGCAATATCCCATTCTTGAAATATCCAAGTTCTTATGCGTGCCTTCCGATGTACCCAATCATCATCATTATGATCACCTTGTTACAGACAACATCTAATGATAATCAAAGTGCATCAATTCGTCCGAGGTCACTTATACTCTCATGGTCTAAAGACCTGTGCATAATACAATGACATGATAATGATGATACTAACAACGACCGACAAAACTATCTCATAGTATCGGTTCGGTACCCTTGCCTTTTCAACACTGTACTCTCATTGTTGTTGGCATCCTTGTTACTTTAAACAATACCCATGACCAAGAAAACATGGTCATCACACAACACATGAGCTAGTCCTAGAGGCGTGACTAGGAAAAACTTGATATTTACATCTCTACACGTGTTTATGAGTTTTCCTTCGAATCTCACATCAAAGTACCATATCAGTTATAGCATAAAGACATAAACAATAATAATAACATTAGAATCAAATAATAATATTTATTATTGCCTTTAGAGCATAACTCCTTTATTTTATATAAACAAAATAAATTTACATCAGGTTAGATATAAGGAAAAAAATTCTATGGAATTGCACACAAAGTAGATCATGTAAGACTTAAAGCGGAGACCACGAGCTACACGCAACCCATTATTTGCGAACACTCATAATTTGTATTTCAAAGTTTTAAAAAATTCGAAACAAAATTCTGGGGACAACCAATGATTTATACTACAATGTAGTAAAATTTCAATACAAACTACTTCATATTATAGTCTACACAAAATTGACAAATTGTGACAAATTTTGTAATGAATAGTGCATATTTCAAGACTATAAATTTGTCATTTTTTAAACTTCGTGTAGCCTAGAATACAAATTAGTTTGCACTAAAATTCTACACCATTGTTGCATACATCATTGGATACCTCTGGAATTTTATTTCGAATTTTTGTGATACTTTAAAATACGAATTTTATGTATTTGAAAATAAAATCTACATGAAGCTCGGCCTGCAAAACGTCACACTCATAGACCATAGGATATATTCCTATGATTTCAAATCCTACAAGGCAAAGAAGCTCCGTAGGGAAAAAAACCTAAGGGATGCAATCGTCCAAATCAAACACCTATGAAATCCATTGAATCAAAATAACTCTTATCCTTTTGTTTGTACTATTCTATGTTTTTGGGATCATGTGAATGAAACTCCTCCCGGAGTCACGTGGAGATCCGCAACCTAATTCCGCGAAAACATGAAATTCAAGATATGTTTTTTTTTGATAGTACGCTAAGCTGAACTTTAGGGTACTTTGAAAAATATTAATTGACAAACCGGGCATAAATATTGTCTAATACGCCCATTTCCGTTTCTTTCCGTATATAGTAGGGATATAAATGTTCCCACCACTAATCCCCGGTCTCTCTCAAGTTCTACCTTTCTTGTCCTCCATGAGAACTTAATTTCTTCATCCCGCCTATGACGCCACCCAATTATACTCCACCTGCCACCTCTAAAGAAGAAGCTCATGCGTATGTCATCACAACTCCATTCATGCTAGCTTCCACTCATATGGCATTCCCCTTGCCTCACCAGGATGCGACGTAGGCTCTAGTCGCGACCCTTTCTTTCTCATGACTACCATAGGGGATAGGTAGATATGAACTATATTTGAAGGTATAAACATAAAATAATTCAAACAAACTAAGCATAAAGCTTTTTAAAGCATAATAAGAAAGACAACAAAATTCCAACAAAAGGAAACATGAGAGTCATCAATTAGATTAGTGTGATGACAACATCTCCCAAAAGCTAGGATGGGTATAGAATTAGAGATGGACCAAGTTTACTTTATTTCTATATCCATCATAATCAGAACAAGATCTCCATGTTTACCTCTAACTAGACCATAAACTTGTCTTAAACTGAATTAGCAAGTGTTGCTTCTGGCATATAATGTCCAATAGGTACACAAGATAGACTGCATGTGGCATTATGCGACATGATCATGCAGGTTATGATAAATGAGTTCTGTAAGTTTAATCAAGGTGGATTGCAAATGGTACCAAGGAAATAATTATATCAATAGATGAATTTTGTAAAGCCACCTCCTTAGTTCACAAGTTTCTTCCATGACAAGGAGTCCCATGCAAGGAGACCATGTTGATTCTCGTTCAACGTTTTGTTGTGGACCTACGTTCACAAAAAAAAAATGTTGCTTTGTTGTGGTTTGTGACTTGTGAGTGTCTAGTTGTGAAGATTTCATCCTACAAAAAAGCATTATGCCATGGAGTTGTTTGTGGTTTAGTGGAGGCTCGGGACCAAAAGACAAGGATTGTAGTGTTACTTTTATTAAAGGTGTGATGCTTTGTTCTTGCAAAAACTCTAAGTCTCTAAACATAAGACAATATTGATCTCGCGACCTTTGAGGTCATCCCATGTGCCCACGGTTACTCTTGCCTCCATTTGAACATGTATCTTCTAGATCATCTTTTTTGCTTATTTTCTTACCCCATGCATCAATACTTACGCCTTCGCAATGCTCTAAGTCAGGGACGGAGCCAGGGGTGCCAGCTAGGGCCATGGCCCCCCTAACAATGGAAATTTTGTTAAAACGCCCCTATAAATTATGTAAAAAATGTAGAATATTCTCTAAATTACACATATGGCCCCCTCTATGCAAAAGAAATGCTAAGTTGGCCCCCCTTGTAGATAATTTCTGGCTCCGTCCCTGCTCCAAGTGGCATGTTTCATAACTTTGCATGCTAAACACTTGTCAATGTGGCAAGATGATCAAGCAAAGAGAGGAATGCTAGCTAAATATTGCCTCCTTGCAAGATCCAACACACTAAGTGGAATGGAAAATTTGTAAATGATATGGTGAAGTAACCTGAAAGGCAGCTTGCTTACTTGTTTTTTTTCATATTTTTTTTATTTCTGCACTGGTATATAAAATAAGTTTAGCACAACAATACATTTCAACAAAAACAATGAACATGAAGTTATAGTACACGCATTGTAAGAATATAGTCTATTTGACTTACATATCAGAGATCTGATATTTCTTGAACATACTTGTGACGTAAAAGGCAGTGCAAGATGCCGATTTCATTAGCATAGATATAAGGGAAAAAATAGAGAGATTGAGCCTGTTCATAAGGAGAACTAGGCGGAAAACAACATAATGCAGAGCTGATTATAGGACAACCGTGTAAAAACCCTTCACCGCTGCATGACTACCAAAAGAGAGTGTGTAGGGGATCTTCGACAACGATCTGCCATTGGGGATAAGGTTTTTACCTAGAGCACAACACAATACTACCACGCTAAACCCCAAGTAAAGGGGTCTGGCCACGCCAAGAGCAACCACGGCCTTCTCGAGTTTATTTTTGGACTTTGGAAGATTGTGTGGGGGATCTTCGACAACGATCTGCCATCGGGGATAAGGTTTTTACCTAGAGCACAACGCAATACTACCACACTAAACCCCAAGTAAAGGGGTCTGGCCACGCCAAGAGCAACCACGGCCTTCTCGAGTTTATTTTTGGACTTTGGAAGAGTAGTAAATGTCAAACATACACATTGCACCGGCACAACATTCTCCCCAGCGCTGCGCTTTTCCCCTAGTTAAACCTATCCCAAAGTCTTCAAAAGGTTTCAAAAGTCCACTTGGATAGATTCTCAGCATTCGCAGAGAAGGGCCTCCATATGTATATAAAGTCGAAATAACGATACAATACTACTTTTTTTAAATATCCAACAACCGAATAGTTGGTGGTTTAGGTGTCGAATTCGTGGACTTTTGGCGCATTGATTGGGTTGTTTGTTGATGGGGTGTCCCTGTCATGCTCTCTTCTGCGGTTCTACCCCCACCAGTTGTGCGTTCGTTTTCCGGTCCAAATACTGTACTCGCTTAGTGGAAGGAGGATAAGTCTTGTTTCCTGTAAAATTATGGTTTGATCTTTGATGTCTATCCAACAGCTTCTCCAACAGGCGATCGATCATAGTAGCTACGAATCAAGGATGGTACTTGGTAGAATCATATGGGCGTCGGCCACTACTGTTCCATCGAATCCGGAACCAAATCCAAAAGCTAGCTAGAGAAGAAGACGAATTGAACTAATCGGTAAAATTAAAACAGTCGATGTTCTCGCCATTGATTCACATGGTGTGCAGCTAGGCTGGTATTCCCAGTATCCGTAGTACTGTAATATACAAGCAGAGGAAAAGGAAAGAGGGAAATAGAAGAACATAGCAGAGCAGCTTTGCCAAGCTCCGATCGATCGAGCTGTTCCTGATGCTACATGCCGGATAAGTATATCACTATATCAGTTCGTATATGCATGGTGATCAGGAAAGGTAGGTGCCGCAGACTCCGGCGCCGGCGCGGCAGCCACCGCAGGCGCAGCCCCAGCCGCCGACGAACACCGGCCCGTTCGCGCGGGAGCCGGAGCGCCGCCGCCGCTTCTCTTCCTCGTCGCCGCCGGCGGGGGCGGAGGAGGCCGCGAAGATGACCAAGGATAGCACGGACAGGCACAGGATGACGACGCAGAAGACGACGTCGTCCCCGCCGACGGCCACCGCATCGTGGATCGTCTCGAAGACCACGCTCGCCATGCGCTCCGACTCCTCCTCCCTGTCGTCGATCAACCTGCTTCGCTACCGCTGGAGCGCGCGCGCGGTCGAGACGAGACCGTGAGAGTGTGGGTATGTGAAAGGAACAGGAGGTTTGCTTGTATGAAAGCGGAGTGAGGCTTATCCAAGGGAGAGAAATTTACGACCTCCGCAGCTGCAAATAATGGCATATGGGACTCCCCGCCTCCCGTCGAATGATAACGACGCCTGTTTTGGTTTGTAACGACTATCTATCGAGGACCGATAACCCTTTTATTAAAGTACATGCCACTTCGATTCATATTGCTTATAGCGGTAAGTAACATGTCAGAGAAAGTAACAAATCTTTGCTTAGTAATAAATATATGGCTGGTTCGAAGCTTTGCAGCGATAGTGAATTTGCTAGGTGTTTCCGGCTTCATAGGGGCGGCATGAGAGTAGGAGCGTCGAACACAGAAGAAGTTCAATATCCTACCTTTCAGGGTGAAAATCTAAGGTTCAGTTTTAACTGATTGCGACTGACAATGATCTTGTTGAAGGCATTCTTTTGAGAGCGGAGATTTTTTTCAGGGTGAAAATCTAAGATCTACGATCCGGTGACAATGATGTTTGTGCACCGTTTTCTTTTTAGAGGCTTCATTTTTAGAGAACTTAATCTTTAGGTGTTGTCACGGTGGTGTTTGTGTTGTTGTTGTAAGGATTGAAACACTATAGCGGCAGTTTCCCTCCCTTTTTGGCTTCTCCTTCTCTTTTCGGCTTTGTGTATGTGTACTACCATTAAACTATGACGTTATTGCAGAGGTTAATTATGTGTAATTTGTGTCTTCACGATATTAGTATTTTCCTTTATCAAAAATAAAATCTACGCCAAGTTCATCTTCAGTCGTTCAGTTATTCCCTATCGGCTGCTGGAACTAACATTAATCTCTCCACCCCTTTGCCGCTTTGGTTGGTGTAGTAGCATATTAGTATCATAGCTTCATTATTATATCTTTCTATCTTGTCATTGATTACATAATTTGCTATGTAAGAGCTAAATCACGCTTGATAAACATTAATAGATGAGTCAATATTAATAAGTTCATGCAATCTATATTTATTAAGATCAAGTAGAGGCTCCTTTATTTCACTTAACATTTAACTTCTTCTAATTTCTTTTCTCTACTATGTAGGCTAAAGATTTCATATCTATCATCTCATGCACTTCAGCTTTTTCCAAACTTTCCATAATTTGACTTCTAGAAGCAGGCCATCTAATAACACATAGGCATTGGAGGTAGTTATATTCACGAAACTATCCCATATTCATTATCCAAATATGTCCTAGAGGTATTACTTAGACCCCTATAAAATATGTGCATCAGCATCCAATCCCTAAGGCCATGTTCTGTTCTATAAGCGAGTCCTCTAAATCTTTCCTATGCTTTTACTAGTAGTTCATCTTCATTTTGTTTAAAGGAGATAATGATTTCCCTAAGGTGACTTACTATTTCATGGGATCCAAATCTTTCTACAAAGGCAGGTTTCAGTTGGCCATTTTAATATCCAATCTAATGCTTTCCCAGCAAGTGAATATGGAAAAAGTTTAACCTTGATTATGTTATTATTTGTGTTGCTTATGTTCAGAGCCTTGCATCTTTCATTGAATTTTTTTTAGATGTATCATAGGATCATCCTTTGGTTTCCCATGAAAGCGGTGTTCATAAATTGCTTTTGTTATTGCAGGATCAATTTCAAAGGGTTCAATGGGGATTTCATCTTTTTGTGGAAAGTTTCTCACACTAAAAGACCAATTAGTAGGACGAGGCGTTTCTGCATCCGGGAGCATATGTTCCCAGCTTTTGAAACGACTTCTAAACGCAGTTTACGATGTTAAAAATTCCAAACGAAAAATTGGTCATACATGTGGACATCCTATGTTCTTATAAAGTCGTTTCGCCAAAAAACGACATTTTTTTTGTTGTGTGTAAAAAAGACAAATTTTGGTGTTTAAAAAATGCTTTTCACGATACATTTCTTCATCTTTTTTTACATAGGGCACAAAAAATGTCACCTTTCCGTGAAACTTGGAGTGCACACATATAATATGAACCTATAGGCACCAATTTTTTGTTCATTTTTTCACATTTTATTTTTCTGGATAGCGGGAGCGTTTGCTCCCGTGTTCAAGCATTTCCACAGTAAGTTCTTCTATCCATTCTTAAGAGGGTTACACTATTTTTCATGTGTTTTTTTATGTTTTAAAGAGAAACTAAAAGGACTAAAAACAAGGCAAAGAAGATTACTTTTAAAATCTAAAGGAGAATGGTGCAACCTCCCCAAGCTTGGGTGTTTGCACAGAGTTGGTGTTGATGAAGATGTTGTTGTGATGTCCTTCTTGCCCTTCACGATGCCATAAAGTTGTTCTACCAGTTGCGATGGAAGTTGTTGTGTCCTAGCTTGACAATGATGTGGTTGTGAAAGCTTCTTGCAATTTACCGGCAACCACACAAGAAAAACTCACCGACAAAACTTCTTGCAATTCCTTCCATCACCAACCAAACACACGTTTACAAGATGTGATTGGCCTCGGGTTTTCAATAAAAACTAATAACAAGTGATTATTTTATGATTTGGAGATCTGCTAGAGTTGCTCTAACCAAATATCATGAAGCCTTGTTTGGTACTAGAGTTTTTGTGGAGATAGTGGGGATAATTCCCACCTAATTTCAAATCCCCACTTGTTCCTAAAATTTAATTTTGTACTAGGGTATGAACGAGTTTAATCCTCGCTTATCCCCACTTTTTTCCAGACCTTAGTATATTTTTTAAATCCCTAATACTTTACCCATGATTAGTAGATTGGGGATAGAGTTTTGCAGGGATTTGGTGACTATGGGGATCACCCAATACTGCAGAGTATCATCCCCACTAATTCTCATATAACTAGGGCGCATTTGGTTGCTCACATCCCCTTGGCTCCCATCGGGCCAGCAATTTTCGGCCCGTTTGGTTGCCTGGGCCGAGCCGCATTGTTGCAGGAACCGCTTCTCAAAGCAGTGTCGGGCGAGGCCCTGGAGGAACGCCCGGTTCGGCAGTTTCCAGCGGTGCAGGCAAATCTCCACGCCCGCTGATGCAAAGTGGAATCTTTGGCGCACGGGCGGAGACGAGGATGTAGATGGCGGGAGCTGCGGCGCGCATCGGCAAAAAGCAAAAAGGGGGGCGGGAAGAATTCCGTCACCTCCTGCCGCTCGCCATGGCCTATTTCTACCCCCTCCTCCACTGTTCTCCCAAATTTCGATCTCCTTGTCCCGTCGGCAACCAGGTAAGAGGTGCACGCATCTCCGGTCGGCAACGGTTGCAGCGGCGGCGGTGAGTACATCTAGGCTACCTCCTGGTCCAGCACATCTTCACCTCCGGACATGACTGTAAGCCATCCCTTATCCCCGTACCGCGGTGATGTTTAGATCTAGGTTAGGAGTTGTGAGATCTCGCCTAGGGTTTGGTCTTGTAGCAGGGGTTAGTCCAAAATGTCCTCACCTACCATGATCTAGCTAGGATTCGACATTTTCGTATGCTACTGCTATGATCTTGCCTAGGGTTTATTCTTGAACCAGGGGTTAGTCCAAAATGTCCTCACCTGCCATGATCCTGCCTAGTGTTTGTTCTTGTAGCAGGGGTTTGATACGTTGCAAACGTATCTATAATTTTTGATGCTCCATGCTTATTTTACACCAATTCCTCTATGTTTTATGTGCACTTTGCATCATTTTATGACATTTATTCGACTAACCTATTAACAAGTGCCACACTGCCAGTTTCTGTTTATTATATCTGTTTATTGTAGAAAATGTCCAAAATTGAAAGTTCTCGGAAAATTCTGGAAAATCACAGACATTCTAATATACCAGAAAACTACGGGAGCCAGAAGGGGAGACGGAGATGTGCCACGGGGCAGCCATACCAGGCCCAGGCGCGAGCCCAGGCCTGGCCGCGCCTGGGGGTGGTATGGGCACCCCGTGCACCCCCTCGCGTCGCCTCTTCGCCTATAAGACCTCTTTGACCTAAAAACTCCGCAACATATCACCCTCCGTCCACGAAAAGTTCCGTAGCCGCCGTCATCGCCGAAACCAAGTTTCGGGGACAGAAGTCTCTGTTCCGGCACCCTGCCGGGACGGGGAAGTGCCCCCGGAGCCATCGCCATCGACTCCACCGCCTCCACTTTGACTCCATGATGGTTTCTGAGTAGTTCCCGCAGGGACTATGGGTTCTTGGCTGTAGCTAGATGGTACTCTCTCCCATGTGCTTCAATACAATGATCTCATGAGCTGCCTTACATGATTGAGATCCATATGATGTAATCGGTGTTGTGTTTGTTGGGATCCGATGGATTGATCATTATGTTCAATATATCTTATAAGTTTGTGAAGTATTTGTTGCTGCAATATTGTTATGTTTAATGCTTATCACTAGTGCACGAGTGGCATGATCGTAGATCTAGGCTCTATAATTGTTGCTTAGATTGTATCAACAAATTGTATGCACATGTCTTTGTCCGGAACCCGAGGCCCCAAAGTGATCTCGAATTGGGATAACCGGAGGGGATGGCTTTGATATGATGATCACATTTTTTCACCAAGTGTTAATGCTTTGCTCCGGTGCTCTATTAAAAGGAGTACCTTAATTACCATTAGTTTCCCTTGAGGCCCCGCTGCAAACAGGCTGGTAGGACAAAAGATGTTATGCAAGTTTCTCATTGCGAGCACGTATGACTATATATGAAAATCATGCCTACGATATTAATATACTGGATATTTTTTCTTAATGCTAACTTCAATTATGTCAATTGCCCAGTTGTAATTTGTTCACCCAACACTTGTTATCTGGAGAGTTACCACTAGTGTAGATCGCCGGGAACCCCGGTCCTTTATTTCATCATCATTGCTTTTCAATCAACTGCGCGCTGGGATATTTTCCAGTGCCATCGCCTCTGTGTTACTGTTACTGCTGTGTTATTCATATTACTGCCGCATCACATTTCTTTGTCAACACGCTATGAAAGTAGTACCAACTATTTTCTGGCGCCGCATCATATTACCACTGCTTTCACATCACCCTGTTGCTAGTGCTTTTCCAGGTGCAGCTGAATTGATAACTCCGCCGTCAAGGCTTATAAGTATTCTTTGGCTCCCCTTGTGTCGAATCAACAAATTTGGGTTTTACTTTCCTCGAAGACTGTTGCGATCCCCTATACTTGTGGGTCATCAAGACTATTTTCTGGCGCCGTTGCCGGGGAGCATAGCTCTACTTATAAGTTCACCTGGGGAGTACACCGCTGTTTTTATTTCATTTTATTTTGTTTAGTTTATATTTTTCTTGTTTTATTTTTCCTATATATCTGAAAATCCATAAAAATTTGAAAAATCGAAAAACTAAAAACTGTTGTTATGAAGGACATGCTTTATACTCTATGGAACTTGTAGAATTATTTATGAAGTATGGAGAATCATATAAGGGAAAAGTAATGAGTGGCGTGTTGAAAAAGTTGGATACAATTGCTAAAATTTTGCTTAAACGCCGTGATATAAATTGTTGCTTGATGTCTACGGGTGCTTCTATTCTTGTAGACAGTGTTGGGCCTCCAAGAGCAGAGGTTTGTAGAACGGCAGCAAGTTTCCCTTAAGTGGATCACCCAAGGTTTATCGAACTCAGGGAGGAAGAGGTCAAAGATATCCCTCTCATGCAACCCTGCAACCACAAAGCAAGAAGTCGCTTGTGTCCCCAACACACCTAATAGGTGCACTAGTTCGGCGAAGAGATAGTGAAATACAAGTGGTATGAATGAATATGAGCAGTAGTAACGGCGCCAGAAAAGTGCTTGCTGGCGTGTGGTTGATGGTGGTAATGTTGCGGGAAGTAAAGATGCGATAAAACGAGTAAACAAACAGCGATAGCGATATTTAGGAACAAGGCCTAGGGATCATACTTTCACTAGTGGACACTCTCAACATTGATCACATAACAGAATAAATAGATAGATGCTAGACTCTACACCCTCTTGTTGGATGATGAACACCACTAACAGTGTAGGATTACAAGAACCCTCAATGCCGGAGTTAACAAGCTCCACAATATTCGATGTTCATGTTTAAATAACCTTAGAGTGCATGACAGATCAACATAACCAAACCAAGTACTAACATAGCATGCACACTGTCACCGTCACACTACGAAAGGAGGAATAGATCACATCAATACCATCATAGCAATAGTTAACTTCATAATCTACAAGAGATCACAATCATAGCTCACGCCAAGTACTACACGATGCACACACTGTGTTGTGGGTATACTTCATGGGTGTACCATCGACAGTGCCTAGATCCGGCAAGCCCGGGTGGCCCACAGATGGTGATGAGGCATGTGGCCCATCGGGCGGCCCGATTCTTGTCGGTTAGATAGAATTTGGCTCGTGCACGGTTGAGATTATTCCCACGTTAGAAAGTCTACGGACTATAAATATGTATCTAGGGTTTCTGAAATAAACAACAATCACGTTCACCACAAACCAATATAGGCGCATCGCCAACTCCCTTGTCTCGAGGGTTTCTTCCGGGTAAGCATCATGCTGCCTGCGATCTAGGCAGTACACGTTTATTCGTCTGTTCATGCGTTGCTCGGTGTCGAAGCCTTGTTGATGGCGAGCAACGTAGTTATCATAGATGTGTTAGGGTTAGCATTGTTTCATAGTATCATATGCTTTCGTCCGTGCAACCCTCAGATGTCTTACGCCCTTACACCTATCTTAGGTGTAAGGGCGGCACCTCGCTTGATCATTATTTAGTAGATCCGATCCGTTATGATTGCTCCTTGCTCTTCAAGGATTAGTTTAATATCTGCATAGTTAGGCCTTACAAACGGGTTGAAGGATCCGATGGGCGCGTAGGGTGTAGTTTGCTAGCCCTAGACAGGATGTTCCGGGATCAACTTCATGTTGGTTTTTAGGCCTTGTCTAGGGTCGGTTTACGATCACCGTGCGTGGCCGCTGGCTCAATCACGCGTAGGATGTTCCGATTATGTGGTGAAAACCCTAAATCGTAGTAGGTCGTTTAGATTGATATTGATCAAGCAGGACCACCATGTGATCGTACACCTCGCACGAATCATGGGTGGATCGGCTCCTTGAGCCGATTCACAGGACAACCTCGCAGCCGATCGAGGCTCGTATTTAATGTTTACGTGTATGCCATGCGGGAAACTAAGCGAGGCAAATTCATCACCTTCCCGACCAGGTATAGGTCGGTGGCACGCCCTTGCAC
>NC_061509.1:77780702-77815531 GCF_022539505.1 Lolium rigidum | reverse complement strand
CCGTAAAGATGGATTTTATTGAGGCACCAGACTTGCTCAAATGAAAATGCCCAAATTGAATTAAAGTTGCGTACATATCTGAGGATCACTCACGTAAATTGGCTTAATTTTCTGAGTTACCTACAGAGAATTAGACCCAGATTCGTGACAAAGCAAAGAAATCTGTTTCTCGCGCAGTAATCCAAATCTAGTATTCACTTTACTATCAAAGACTTTACTTGGCACAACAAAACTCAAAACTAAGATAAGGAGAGGTTGCTACAGTAGTAAACAACTTCCAAGACTCAAATATAAAACAAAAATACTGTAGTAAAAATATGGGTTGTCTCCCATAAGCGCTTTTCTTTAACGCCTTTCAGCTAGGCGCATAAAGTGTATATCAAGTAACATCAAGAGATGAAGCATCAACATCATAATTTGTTCTAATAATAGAATCATAAGGTAACTTCATTCTCTTTCTAGGGAAGTGTTCCATACCTTTCTTGAGAGGAAATTGATATTTAATATTACCTTCCTTCATATCAATAGTAGCACCAACGGTACGAAGAAAAGGTCTTCCCAATATAATGGGGCAAGATGCATTGCATTCAATATCCAAGACAACAAAATCAACGGGGACAAGGTTATTGTTAACCATAATATGAACATTATCAACTTTGCCCAAAGGTTTCTTTTTAGCATTATCAGCGAGATTAACATCCAGATAACAATTTTTCAATGGTGGCAAGTCAAGCATATCATAGACTTTTTTAGGCATAACAGAAATACTTGCACCAAGATCACATAAAGCATTACAATCAAAATCATTGACCCTCATTTTAATGATGGGCTCCCAACCATCCTCTAGCTTTCTAGGAATAGAAGTTTCAAGTTTTAGTTTCTCTTCTCTAGCTTTTATGAGAGCATTCGTAATATGTTTTGTGAAAGCCAAGTTTACAGCGCTAGCATTGGGACTCTTAGCAAGTTTTTGTAAGAACTTTATAACTTCAGAGATGTGGCAATCATCAAAATCTAAATCATTACAATCTAAAGCAATGGGATTATCATCCCCAAGGTTGGAAAAAATTTCAGCAGTTTTATCACAGTGCGTTTCAGTAGCTTTAGCAGCTTCGTGTAATTTTGCGCGCTTTGCACTAGGAGTAGAAACATTGCCAACACCAATTATTTTATCATTGATAGTAGGAGGTGCAGCAACATGTGAATCATTAGCATTGCTAGTGGTGGTAATAGTCCAAACTTTAGCTACATTTTTCTCTTTAGCTAGTTTTTCATTTTCTTCTCTATCCCACCTAGCACGCAGCTTCAGCCATTAATCTTATATTCTCATTAATTCTAACTTGGATGGCATTTGCTGTAGTAACAATTTTATTTTCAATATCCCTATTAGGCATAACTTTCGATTTCGAAAGATCAACATCGAGGCAAGACTATCAACCTTAGAAGCGAGAATATCAATTTTATTGAGCTTTTCCTCAACAGATTTGTTAAAGGCAGTTTGTGTACTAATAAATTCTTTAAGCATAGCTTCAAGTCCAGGGGGTGTGTTCCTATTATTATTGTAAGAATTCCCATAAGAATTAGCATAACTGTTACCATTATTATAAGGATACGGCCTATAGTTATTACTAGAGTTGTTCCGATAAGCATTGTTGTTGAAATTATTATTTTTAATGAAGTTTACATCAACATGTTCTTCTTGGGCAACCAATGAAGCTAACGGAACATTATTAGTATCAACATTAGTCCTATCATTTACAAGCATAGACATAATAGCATCAATCTTATCATTCAAGAAGAGGATTCTTCAACAGAATTTACCTTCTTACCTTGTGGAGCTCTTTCCGTGTGCCATTCAGAGTAATTAACCATCATATTATCAAGGAGCTTTGTTGCTTCACCAAGAGTGATGGACATAAAGGTACCTCCAGCAGCTGAATCCAATAAATTCCGCGAAGAAAAGTTCAGTCCTGCATAAAAGGTTTGGATGATCATCCAAGTAGTCAGTCCATGGGTTGGGCAATTTTTAACCAAAGATTTCATTCTTTCCCAAGCTTGAGCAACATGTTCATTATCCAATTGTTTAAAATTCATTATGCTACTCCTCAAAGATATAATTTTAGCAGGGGGATAATATCTACCAATAAAAGCATCCTTGCATTTAGTCCATGAATCAATACTATTCTTAGGCAGAGATAGCAACCAATCTTTAGCTGTTCCTCTTAATGAGAAAGGAAACAATTTTAATTTAATAATATCACCATCTACATCCTTATACTTTTGCATTTCACACAATTCAACAAAATTATTGAGATGGGCAGCAGACATCATCGAACTAACACTGGAAAATTGCTCTCGCATAACAAGATTCAAGAAAGCAGTGTTTAATTTCAAAGAATTCTGCTGTAGTAGCAGGTGGAGCAATAGGTGTGCATAGGAAATCATTATTATTTGTGGTTGTGAAGTCACACAACTTAGTATTTTCAGGGGTGGCCATTTTAGTAGTAGTAAATAAAGCAAACTAGATAAAGTAAATACAAGTAACTAATTTTTTTGTGTTTTTGATATAGCAAACAAGATAGTAAATAAAGTAAAGCTAGCAACTAATTTTTTTGTGTTTTGATATAATGCAGCAAACAAAGTAGTAAATAAAATAAAGCAAGACAAAAACAAAGTAAAGAGATTGGGAAGTGGAGACTCCCCTTGCAGCGTGTCTTGATCTCCCCGACAACGGGGCCGGAAATTTGCTTGATGCGTGTAGCCGACACGTCCGTTGGGAACCCCAAGAGGAAGGTGTGATGCGCACAGCGGCAAGTTTCCTCGCTAGAAACCAAGGTTTAATCGAACCAGGAGGAGTCAAGAAGCACGTTGAAGGTTGATGGCGGCGGGATGTAGTGCGGCGCAATACCGTAGATTCCGGCGCCAACGTGGAACCCGCACAACACAACCAAAGTACTTTGCCCCAACGAAACAAGTGAGGTTGTCAATCTCACCGGCTTGCCAGTAACAAAGGATTAACCGTATTGTGTGGAAGATGATTGTTTGCAAGAAAACAGTAAAAAACAAGTATTGCAAACAGATTTGTATTTCAAGATAAAAGAATGGACCGGGGTCCACAGTTCACTAGAGGTGTCTCTCCCATAAGATAAAAGCATGTTGGGTGAACAAATTACAGTCGGGCAATTGACAAATAGAGAGGGCATAACAATGCACATACATGTCATGATAAATATAGTGAGATTTAATTGGGCATTACGACAAAGTACATAGACCGCCATCCAAGCATGCATCCGTGCCTAAAAGTCCACCTTCAGAGTTATCATCCGAACCCCTTCCAAGCATTAAGTTGCAAAACAACGTACAATTGCATTAAGTATGGTGCGTAATGTAATCAACAACTACATCCTTAGACATATCATCAATGTTTTATCCCTAGTGGCAACAAGACATCCACAACCTTAGAACTTTCCGTCACTCGTCCCGTATATCAATGGAGGCATGAACCCACTATCGAGCATAAATACTCCCTCTTGGAGTTAAGAGCAAAAACTTGGCCAGAGCCTCTACTAATAACGGAGAGCATGCATGATCATAAACAGCACATAGGTAATAACTTGATAATTAACATAACATAGTATTCTCTATCCATCGGATCCCGACAAACACAACATATAGTATTACAGATAGATGATCTTGATCATGTTAGGCAGCTCACAAGATCCAACAATGAAGCACAATGAGGAGAAGACAACCATCTAGCTACCGCTATGGACCCATAGTCCAGGGGTGAACTACTCACTCATCACTCCGGAGGCGACCATGGCGGTGAAGAGTCCTCCGGGAGATGAATCCCCTCTCCGGCAGGGTGCCGGAGGAGATCTCCGTAATCCCCCGAGATGGGATTGGCGGCGGCGTCTCGCAAGGTTTTCCGTATCGTGGCTCTCGGCACCGGGGGTTTCGCGACGGAGGCTTTAAGTAGGCGGAAGGGCAACGCGGGGGCCACACGAGGGCCCCACACCATAGGTCGGCGCGGCCGGGGCTCGGGCCGCGCCGCCCTAGTGTGGCGGCGCCTCGTGGCCCCACTTCGACTCCTCTTCGGTCTTCCGGAAGCTTCGTGGCAAAATAGGACCCCGGGCGTTGATTTCGTCCAATTCCGAGAATATTTCGTTACTAGGATTTCTGAAACCAAAAACAGCAGAAAACAAGCAACTCGGCTCTTCGGCATCTTGTTAATAGGTTAGTTCCAGAAAATGCACGAATATGACATAAAGTGTGCATAAAACATGTAGATATCATCAATAATGTGGCATGGAACATAAGAAATTATCGATACGTCGGAGACGTATCAACCCCCCAAACCTATATGGGCCTCCCTCTCTCTACTTACAAGCTCCACCTCGCAGATTTTGTCCCATTCATGAACAAAAGTGACATGCGGCTCTCCGGGTGGCGCAGCCGATGCCTCCCTATTGGAGGACGCTTGATCCTTGTTAACTCTGTTCTCACTGCGATGCTTTCCCATTCCATGAGTGTCGACCTCCTTCCGTTAGGCGTCGTTGAGGCCATTGACAAAAGGCGTAGGGAATTTCTCTAGACTGGCGAGGAGACTTGCAATTGGGGTAATTGCAAGGTCGCCTGGGACGACGTCTGCATTCCTAAAAAGATGGGAGGGCTCGACGTCCCTCTCCATCCAGTCCCAAAACTCCGCCCTTCTGGCCAAATTACTAACCAAGATTCACTCTGACACATCTGGCCCTTGGGCTTGCTGGTTTCTCGTTCTTATGGCTGGAGTGGTTCTAGGGATCTTGGGGACTGCCACTACCTCGACACTCTGGTCTAGAAGGACATTGTGGCTGGCTTCAAGACCTTCCGCTTGGTCTCCAAGGTTACCATCCACGCCGGGACCTCGGCTTCCTTCTGGCTCGACCTTTGGCTTAGAGACACCACTATCCAGGATCACTTTCCCAGCCTCTTTTCCCACTCTACCCAGATTCATTTGAATGTGGCCAGGACTCTGACGTCTGACTTCCGCAGTATCCCCGGACCGCGCCTTTTGCAGGCCGTCGAGGCCGACCTTCGTGACCTCGCCAACGAGCTTAGTTATGCGACCCTGCGCCAGGATATCTTGGATTTTCGTTTTAGCCGCCTCACTATCAAAAAGATCTCGAACAAAAGTTTCTACTCCAACTCTTTCAGGCATCTACAGATCGATGAAACCGCATGCAAGGTTTGGAGGAGTAATTCCCCCGTCAAGTGCAAGATTTTTTGTTGGCTGGCTAGGAAGAAGCGCCTACCCTAAATGAACGGTGGTTCAGACACCCTCTCACCCCCACCGCTTCATGCCTCTTGACGTGGGCATTACCCTTAGGGTAACTATTATTTCCCTATCCTGTGCGGTCCAACTGGAGGCACATGAAGATACCCGATGGCAAGGTGAACCACTACGTCGGTGCCAAAGAAGATTCCTTGAAGAACAATACGAAGAAACGAATCAAGCAAGGAAAGTCTAGAGCTAGGGTCCTTTGTAACCTAGTCGTACCCGGACAGATCTCTCGAGACCTGGCTCCCTATATAAGGGCCAGGAGAGGGGCTGCCGAGGGACACAATTATTCTTAGCAACTTTAGCCACCGCAAGTCTAGAGCTAGGTCCACGTAGAACATAGCCTCTCGACGAGATCACAGCCGAAATCTTCGGCACCCCATTGTAAACCGATATTTTCATAATCAAGATCAGACAGGCAGGATGTAAGGGTTTTACCTCATCGAGGGCCCCGAACCTGGGTAAATCGCTCTCCCCGCTTGTTTGATAACCGATGTCTCGAGTCAGCCTACAGGATTCCATCTACCCTAAGCCCCAAACGGAGGGCATTGCCGAGGAGTGATGTCTACGGGTGCTTCTATTCTTGTAGACAGTGTAGGGCCTCCAAGAGCAGAGGTTTGTAGAACAGCAGCAAGTTTCCCTTAAGTGGATCACCCAAGGTTTATCGAACTCAGGGAGGAAGAGGTCAAAGATATCCCTCTCATGCAACCCTGCAACCACAAAGCAAGAAGTCTCTTGTGTCCCCAACACATCTAATAGGTGCACTAGTTCGGCGAAGAGATAGTGAAATACAGGTGGTATGAATAAATGCGAGCAGTAGCAACGGCACCATAAAGTGCTTTGCTGTCCAGGACTGGTGTGTGGTTGATGGTGGTAATATTGCAGGAAGTATAGATGCAGTAAAACAGTAAACAAACAGCGATAGCAGTATTTAGGAACAAGGCCTAGGGATCATACTTTCACTAGTGGACACTCTCAACATTGATCACATAACAGAATAAATAGATAGATGCTAGACTCTACACCCTCTTGTTGGATGATGAACACCACTAACCGTGTAGGATTACACGAACCCTCAATGCCTGGAGTTAACAAGCTCCACAATATTCAATGTTCATATTTAAATAACCTTAGAGTGCATGACAGATCAACATAACCAAACCAAGTACTAACATAGCATGCACACTGTCACCTTCACACTACGAAAGGAGGCATAGATCACATCAATACCATCATAGCAATAGTTAACTTCATAATCTACAAGAGATCACAATCATAGCCTACGCCAAGTACTACACGATGCACACAACTGTCACCATTACACCGTGCAGGAGGAATAAACTACTTTAATAACATCACTAGAGTAGCACACAGATATATTGTGATACAAAACACATTGCAATCATAAAGAGATATAAATAAGCACTTCACTATGCCATTCATAACAGTTGAATAAGTATTTTGTGAAATATAGCCTAAGAGACCCACACGGTGCACACACCGTCACCTTTACACACGTGGGACAAGGAGTCTCCGGAGATCACATAAGTAAAATCCACTTGACTAGCACAATGACATCTAGATTACAAGCATCATCATATGAATCTCAATCATGTAAGGCAGCTCATGAGATTATTGTATTGAAGTACATAGGAGAGAGATGAACCACATAGCTGCCGGTACAGCCCCGAGCCTCGATGGAGAACTACTCCCTCCTCATGGGAGACAGCAGCGTTGATGGAGATGGCGGTGGTGTCGATGGAGGAGCCTTCCGGGGGCACTTCCCCGTCCCGGCGGCGTGCCGGAACAGAGACTCCTGTCCCCCGCATCTTGGCTTCGCGATGGCGGCGGCTCCGGGAAGGTTTTCCTGGTTTCGTCGAACGTGGTAGGGTTTTCGCGACGGAGACTTTAAGTACGCGGAAGGGCAAGGTCGGTGGAGTCCCGGTGGGGCCACACACTAGGCCGGCGCGGCCAGGGCTTGGGCCGCGCCGCCCTACTGTGTCCCCACCTCGTGGCCCCACTTCGTTTCCCCTTCGGACTTCTGGAAGCTTCGTGGAAAAATAGGACCCTTGGCGTTGATTTCGTCCAATTCCGAGAATATTTCCTTACTAGGAGTTCTGAAACCAAAAACAGCAGAAAACAGCAACTGGCCCTTCAGCATCTCGTCAATAGGTTAGTTCCGGAAAACGCATAATAATGACATAAAGTATGCATAAAACATGTAGATATCATCAATAATGTGGCATGGAACATAAGAAATTATCGATACGTCGGAGACGTATCAGCATCCCCAAGCTTAGTTTCGCTCGTCCCGAGCAGGTAAACGATAACAAAGATAATTTCTGGAGTGACATGCCATCATAACCTTGATCATACTATTGTAAACATATGTAATGAATGCAGCGATCAAAACAATGGTAAATGACATGAGTAAACAAATGAATCATAAAGCAAAGACTTTTCATGAATAGTACTTTCAAGACAAGCATCAATAAGTCTTGCATAAGAGTTAACTCATAAAGCAATAAATTCATAGTAAAGGTATGGAAGCAACGCAAAGGAAGATTAAGTTTCAGCGGTTGCTTTCAACTTATAACATGTATACCTCATGGATATTGTCAATGTAAAGTAATATAACAAGTGCAATATGCAAGTATGTAGGAATCAATGCACAGTTCACACAAGTGTTTGCTTCTTGAGGTGGAGAGAGATAGGTGAACTGACTCAACATAAAAGGTAAAAGAATGGCCCTTCGCAGAGGGAAGCATTGATTGCTATATTTGTGCTAGAGCTTTGGTTTTGAAAACATAAAGAGATCATAAGAGTAAAATTTTGAGAGGTGTTTGTTGTTGTCAACGAATGGTAGTGGGCACTCTAACCCCCTTGCCAGACAAACCTTCAAAGAGCGGCTCCCATGAATTATTTTTATTTTTGGGTGGCACTCCTTCCAACCTCTCTTTCACAAACCATGGCTAACCGAATCCTCGGGTGCCTGCCAACAATCTCATACCATGAAGGAGTGCCTTTCTATTTTAGTTTTATTTTTATGACACTCCTCCCCACCTTTGCTTTCTCAAGCCATGGCTAACCGAATCCTTCGGGTGCCGTCCAACAATCACATACCATGGAGGAGTGTCTATTTAGGTTAATTAATTTGGGACTGGGAATCCCATTGCGAGCTCTTTTTGCAAAGTTATTGGATAAGCGGATGAAGCCACTAGTCCATTGGTGAAAGTTGCCCAACAAGAATGAAAGATAAACACCACATACTTCCTCATGAGCTATAAAACATTGACACAAATAAGAGGTAATAACTTTTGAATTGTTTAAAGATAGCACTCAGGCAATTTACTTTGGAATGGCGGAGAAATATCATGTAGTAGGTAGGTATGGTGGACACAAATGGCATAGTGGTTGGCTCAAGGATTTTGGATGCATGAGAAGTATTCCCTCTCGATACAAGGCTTAGGCTAGCAAGGTTATTTGAAACAAACACAAGGATGAACCGGTGCAGCAAAACTCACATAAAAGACATATTGTAAACATTATAAGACTCTACACCATCTTCCTTGTTGTTCAAACTCTTTACTAGAAATTATCTAGACCTTAGAGAGACCAATTATGCAAACCAAACTTTAGCAAGCTCTATGTATTTCTTCATTAATAGGTGCAAAGTATATGATGCAAGAGCTTAAACATGAGCACAACAATTGCCATGTATCAAATTATTCAAGACATTCTACCAATTACTACATGTAGCATTTTCCGTTTCCAACCATATAACAATTAACGAAGCAGTATCAACCTTCGCCATGAAAAATAAAAGCTAAGAACACATGTGTTCATATGAACCAGCGGAGCATGTCTATCTCCCACACAAGCATTTATTCAAACAAAAACAAAAACAAAAGCACACAGACGCTCCAAGTAAAGTACATAAGATGTGGCCGAATAAAAATATAGTTTCAAGAGAAGGAACCTGATAAGTTGTCGATGAAGAAGGGGATGCCTTGGGCATCCCCAAGCTTAGACGCTTGAGTCTTCTTGAAATATGCAGGGGTGAACCACCGGGGCATCCCCAAGCTTAGAGCTTTCACTCTTCTTGATCATAGTATATCATCCTCCTCTCTTGACCCTTGAAAACTTCCTCCACACCAAACTCGAAACAAACTCATTAGAGGGTTAGTGCATAATAAAAAATTCACATATTCAGAGGTGACACAATCATTCTTAACACTTCTGGACATTGCTCAAAGCTACTGGAACTTAATGGAACAAAAAAATCCATCCAACATAGCAAAAGAAGCAATGCGAAATAAAAGGCAGAATCTGTCAAAACAGAACAGTCCGTAAAGACGAATTTTATTGAGGCACCAGACTTGCTCAGATGAAAATTCTCAAATTGAATGAAAGTTGCGTACATATCTGAGGATCACTCACGTAAATTGGCATAATTTTCTCAGTTACCTACAGAGAATTAGGCCCAGATTCGTGACAGCAAGAAATCTGTTTCTGCGCAGTAATCCAAATCTAGTATCAACCTTACTATCAAAGACTTTACTTGGCACAACAATGCAACAAAATTAAGATAAGGAGAGGTTGCTACAGTAGTAACAACTTCCAAGACACAAATATAAAATAGAGGTACTGTAGCAAAATAAACACATGGGTTATCTCCCAAGAAGTTCTTTCTTTATAGCCATTAAGATGGGCTCAGCAGCTTTAATGATGCACTCGCAAGAAATAGTAGTTGAAGCAAAAGAGAGCATCAAGAGGCAAATTCAAAACAAATTTAAGTCTAACATGCTTCCTATGCATAGGAATCTTGTAAATAAACAAGTTCATGAAGAGCAAAGTAACAAGCATAGGAAGATAGAACAAGTGTAGCTTCAAAAATTTCAGCACATAGAGAGGCATTTTAGTAACATGAAAATTTCTACAACCATATTTTCCTCTCTCATAATAATTTTCAGTGGCATCATGAACAAACTCAACAATATAAGTATCACATAAAGCATTCTTATCATGAGTCTCATGCATAAAATTATTACTCTCCACATAGGCATAATCAATTTTATTAGTTGTAGTGGGAGCAAATTCAACAAAGTAGCTATCATTATTATTCTCATCATCAAATATAGGAGGCATATTGTAATCACAATCAAATTTATCCTCCATAACAGGCGGTACTAAAAGACTACTATCATTATAATCATCATAAATAGGAGGCAAAGCATCATCAAAGTAAATTTTCTCCTCAATGCTTAGGGGACTAAAAAGATCATGCTCATCAAAACCAGATTCCCCAAGCTTAGAATTTTCCATATCATTAGCAACAATGGTGTTCAAAGCGTTCATACTAATATGTTCCATAGGTTTTTAAATTTTCGCATCAAACCATCCATGTCTTAAATCGGAAATAGAATAAGAAGCTCATTGTTGTCCATTATGCCAAACTAGTGTAAACAAGAAAGAAAAAGATGCAATTGCAGGATCTAAAGGAAATAGCTTCGAACACTCACACAATGGCGCCGTAAAAGTACTTTTACCTGGGACCGGAGTATGAATGCCTTTTACCTTTCCTCCCCGACAACGGCGCCTGAAAAGTGCTTGATGTCTACGGGTGCTTCTATTCTTGTAGACAAGTGTTGGGCCTCCAAGAGCGAGAGGTTTGTAGAATAGCAACAAGTTTCCCTTAAGTGGATCACCCAAGGTTTATCGAACTCGTGGAGGAAGAGGTCAAAGATATCCCTCTCATGCAACCCCGCAACCACAAAGTAAGAAGTCTCTTGTGTCCCCAACACACCTAATAGGTGCACTAATTCGGCGAAGAGATAGTGAAATACAGGTGGTATGAATAAATGCGAGCAAGAGCAACGGCACCGTAAAAGTGCTTTGCTGTCCATGACTGGTGTGTGGTTGATGGTGGTAATATTGCAGGAAGTATAGATGCAGTAAAACAGTAAACAAACAGCGATAGCAGTATTTAGGAACAAGGCCTAGGGATCATACTTTCACTAGTGGACACTCTCAACATTGATCACATAACAGAATAAATAGATAGATGCTAGACTCTACACCCTCTTGTTGGATGATGAACACCACTAACGTGTAGGATTACACGAACCCTCAATGCCGGAGTTAACAAGCTCCACAATATTCAATGTTCATATTTAAATAACCTTAGAGTGCATGACGAGATCAACATAACCAAACCAAGTACTAACATAGCATGCACACCGTCACCTTCACACTACGAAAGGAGGCATAGATCACATCAATACCATCATAGCAATAGTTAACTTCATAATCTACAAGAGATCACAATCATATCCTACGCCAAGTACTACACGATGCACACACTGTCACCATTACACCGTGCAGGAGGAATAAACTACTTTAATAACATCACTAGAGTAGCACACAGACATATTGTGATACAAAACACATTGCAATCATAAAGAGATATAAATAAGCACTTCACTATGCCATTCATAACAGTGAATAAGTATTCTCTGAAATATAGCCTAAGAGACCCACACGGTGCACACACTGTCACCTTTACACACGTGGACAAGGAGTCTCCGGAGATCACATAAGTAAAATCCACTTGACTAGCACAATGACATCTAGATTACAAGCATCATCATATGAATCTCAATCATGTAAGGCAGCTCATGAGATTATTGTATTGAAGTACATAGGAGAGAGATGAACCACATAGCTACCGGTACAGCCCCGAGCTCGATGGAGAACTACTCCCTCCTCATGGGAGACAAGCAGCGTTGATGGAGATGGCGGTGGTGTCGATGGAGGAGCCTTCCGGGGCACTTCTCCATCCCGGCGGCGTGCCGGAACGAGACTCTTGTCCCCCGGATCTTGGCTTCGCGATGGCGGCGGCTCTGGAAGGTTTTCTCCGGTTTCGTCGAACGTGGTAGGGTTTTCGCGACGGAGACTTTAAGTAGGCGTAAGGGCAAGGTCGGTGGAGTCCTGGTGGGGCCACACACTAGACCGGCGCGGCCAGGGCTTGGGCCGCGCCGCCCTACTGTGTCCCCACCTCGTGGCCCCACTTCGTTTCCCCTTTGGACTTCTGGAAGCTTCGTGGAAAAATAGGACCATGGGCGTTGATTTCGTCCCATTCCGAGAATATTTCTTTACTAGGAGTTCTGAAACCAAAAACAGCAGAAAACAGCAACTGGCCCTTCGGCATCTCGTCAATAGGTTAGTTCCGGAAAACGCATAATAATGACATAAAGTATGCATAAAACATGTAGATATCATCAATAATGTGGCATGGAACATAAGAAATTATCGATACGTCGGAGACGTATCAAGGAGTACCCTCGACAATTGGCGCCGTCTGTGGGAACCCTGTTGGCACAAGATCCATCATCGGCAGATCCAACCATGTCGTCGGCAGCTTCGTCAATGCCATCATCACCGCCAATCTTGGGAAGTCCGATCCGATTCGGCTCCTATGAGTTCACCCCGCACAGCGACTCCTCTCGCTTGACTTTTTCGGATCTACAAGGAAACATGGAGATGAAGTTCGGGAAAGTACACTACAACGTCAACGCGGAAAGAGTCCTTCGCCTGCTGGAACCGTTCGCCCCCAGATCAGCGAGGAAATCACCCCCATCAGGGTCAATCATGTCATCATCAGTCGACCTTTCGGCATGCCTAACAGACTCAATGAATTCATCCCCGCCATCAACCTCTTGATCGACGTCTTCGATGTCGGTTGGATCCGACAACCCCGTACCATCAGAGATGACCTCGTACTACTGCATGAACTGCGACACCAGGCATGGGTTGGAATCGAGTGACATGCCGTTCATCTGCAGTGCCCAGTATTCATCAGGAGAGGACAGTGTCGACAGCTTTGTCAAGGAGGTCACCTGGAAAACGGCGCACCACCAAGTCTATGTCGCCAATAACATAGGAAACACAAGGAACGGGGGAGGTGGAGATCACACCCCGCGCTCCAGCAGACGACATAGCTTCGAAAACAGTGCCAGTAACAATAATAGCAATTACACCATCGCGGAGGAAGAATGGGCAGCAGCCAGGGCAGCCGTACTTAATAACACACCGCTTCCCGCCGGAACTTCGGTTGGAACCCTGAAAGTGCATGGAGCCCCCATGTGTGGTTTTGGTAATTAATGACACTCCCTATGGACTAATGTTTGCATTGAGTTATATTTGTAGGATTTGTTCATAGGCAATGCTTGAACCATATGTTGGCTTCAAGATTGCAATAAGAAGCAAATGAAGAAGATCAAGTGTCAAGTATGTCTTGAAGATGAAGATGAAGTGAGCTCTCAAGGTTAACTTCAAGACATCAACGAAATGAAGTGCAAGTTCAAGATGAGCCATCTCGAAGAGATCCTTTGCTTGACTCTTGCCATCCATATGGTGATCATGGATATGTGAAGATGCACCGAAGAAGAAGCTCTCCCATGGTGGATTATGGGGGAGCAATCCACAAGACTTCGTCAAGGAAGCACAATCAAGAAAGGCGTTCCATCTTGTTGAAGCTCAAGATCGTCATCATCGAGCTCAAGTGGAATGCGCAAGTATAAGGTTTGCTCTTGACAGGGTTTATTTCTCACCGGTCTCATAGTGTAGTTGGAGACCGGTTTATATTTCAGTTGCCGTACTATCAAGAGGGTTCTCGAGTGAGTAACTCGATCGTATCGTTCGGAGAGAGCTCAAACCTTTGCATCCTTGCATCATCTTTCTTGGTTGTTATTTGGATCTTATCCATGTGATGTTTTAGAGCTTGTGCTTATTCTCATGACAAGCTCTAGTTCATCGAAAACGGATTTCGCATAGATCACTTGTTGCGTTTTCGAGTTTGGTGATTTTCTCGGTTTCTCATGTTGAGGTGTTTCACCTCTAAAATAATAGAAAATCACCCCCCATTTTTGTTGGGTAGCTCTTGTCATCCTCTTTCCAACAAAATTGGTTTCGTCTTGATCGGAGTTTCCAAACTCTAGATATTGTCTTTTGAAGTTTGTCTTCTATTTGATTTAAAGAAAAAAGGAAAAGGGGAGGCAGCCGGCACTACCGCCCTAGCTGGGCTGGCAGTACCGCTCGGCCCACTCCGGCACTGCCGGCTCCCGCGTGCAGCACTACCGGGCCGTGCAGGACGGCACCTCCGGCCCGTCCCCAGCGGCACTGCCGGGCCGGCCCAGCTTCGAGCCTAGGCTCCGCTGCTCGCTCCTGGCCGCCTACAGCGTGCCTCGCTGGCCCAGCCGCTGCGTCGTTCGCTCGCTCGCCCCGCGCTGCTTCGATCGCTCGCCGAGCCGCTCGCTCTTCTTTCCCTGCTAGCGGCACTGCCGGCCTTAGCAGGCCGGTACTGCCGTCCTTTCCCTGGACGAGCCCAACGGGCAGAAATCCTGCAGCCCCTTTAAATAGTCTTCTTCCTCCTCTCGTTTTTTAGTTGCTTCACACACTTTTTGCTCTCCTCCATTGATAGTATTTGAGAGCTCCCTCTACCTCAAATCCCTCCATGATTCTTGCACCTACTTGAGGGAAAAGAGAGAGGAGACCTAGATCTACATCTTGACCAATCAAATCCCTCTCTTTGTGAGGGGAATCCACTAGATCTAGATCTTGGAGAAATTTGGTGTTCCTCCTCTTATTTGTTCTTCCTCTCTTATTCCCCCAATAGCTTTTGTAGCTTTGTTGGAATTTGAGAGAGAAGGACTTGAGCATCTTTGTGGTGTTCTTGCCATTGCATTTGGTGCATCGGTTTGAGTTCTCCACGGTGATTCGTGGTGGTGAAAGCAAGAAGGTTGTTGCTCTTGGGTTCTTGGAACCCTAGACGGATTCTAGACCTTTGTGGTGATTTGTTGGGAGCCTCCAATTAAGTTGTGGATGTGTGCCCCAACCTTTGTGTAAGGCCCGGTTTCCGCCTCGAAGGAAATCCCTTAGTGGAACCGTGACCTAGGCCTTTGTGGCGAGGGTCACCGGAGATTTAGGTGAGGCGCCTTCGTGGCGCTCGGTGTGTGGTGTGAGTACCGCATCTTGGGGTGAGGTCTTTGTGGCGTTGGTGTGCATCGAGCAACCACACCTCAAGGTGAGCCTCTTGTGGCGTTCGGGAGCACTAAGCCACCGCACCTCTCCACCGGAGATTAGCACTCGCAAGAGTGTGGACTTTGGGATAAATCATCGTCTCCCGCGTACCTCGGTTATCTCTATACCCGAGCTCTTTACTTATGCATTTTACCTTGTGATAGCCATCGTGCTTAAAGTTATATATATATCTTGCTATCACATACTTGCTTGCATTGCTTAGAATAAGTTGTTGGTGCACATAGGTGAACCATAGTATATAGGCTTTGGGCTTGACAAAGTAAACGCTAGTTTTATTCCGCATTTGTTAAGCCCATCTCGTAAAAGTTTTAAACCGCCTATTCACCCCCCTCTAGGCGACATCCGTGTCCTTTCAAACCCTCAATGCTTATCGCTCCATCTTGGAGAAAAATCGGGAGCGACTATCGAATGAGCAGGCCACCCTCGAAAGACGTCTGTTCGCGGCAGAACAATCCCGTGAACGGCGAAGGGGCTCGCGAGGAAGTGCGTCCCGAAGCAGCCAAGGTGCAGGGAAGAATCGATCAAGGCTGTCCAGACTTTCAGAAGACGATGCTAGAGAAATAACCTCGAATCTATCCAAGTCCTTCATGACTCCGGACACTGCGGGTATGTTAAGGCCAAAAACCGTTGAAGGAGCAACCGCCAACCTCGCGGCGTACCTCATCAACCAACGATCCGAAGGTTCTATGGCTCAAGCTCATCGAGGCGCCCTGGAAAGCCTCGCAATCTTGGTAGACAATCTGGTTCCACAAAAGGAAAAGACCACGCTCCAAGCCAGTGGCTCTAAGCACCGTTCAAGAGACGCCCGAGACGAAATTACCCAGAGCAGAATCGACAAAGCCAGGCGACGGCGAGCCGCGAGGGAGGAGTACGATAGCGACGCCTCAGAAGAAAGCCAGGAGTACGATGGCGAGTTGAGGGGAGCTGACTGCTTGAGCTACAAGATCCGTGAGACAATGCCACCCAAGAAGTTCAAACCTACCCCTACTGACGCTGCTAAGTATGATGGACAGCAGGAGCCGAGGTCATGGATAGACGATTACTTACAAACTGTGATCCTACACAAAGGAAATTAGATAGCAGCAATGCAGTGCTTGCAACTTTACCTGAAAGATTCAGCACGGGCCTGGTTGAGAGGCCTGCCGAAGGGTTCCATCAAGTCGTGGGATGACCTGGTGGACGCTTTCGTTGCAAACTTCCAAGCAACATACAAGAGGCCTGTTGGGATCGAGGAATTACGGCATTTCCAGTAGAAGCCGAAGGAGTCGATGCGTGCATACATTGGGAGATTCACTAAACTCCTGAACGCCGCCGAATATGTTTCCATCGACAGAGCAATCGATGCCTTTAGCGATGGCATCCGACGTGAAACCTACATAGAGGAACTTGGGCGCAAGAAGCCGAAGACTATAACCAAGTTGATGGAAATTGCCAACAGCTGGGCTGATGGCGAAGACAACGTACGAAGGCCACGACAACGCAGTGACGACGAAGACGACGATCAGCCGAGGCACGATTCGGGTGGTCGAAGGGATCGTCGTAAGAAAAGGAAAGACCGCAGTTACGATGACAACAACCTGGTAGCCGCGGGATATTCCGATCGACAAGATGATCGGTACGATGACAGGCGAGACGATCGGCAGGACGATAACCGAAGTAACTCTGGGAACCGTGGCAACTACAAACCACGACCACAGAGGACCCCCGAGTTACCCTTCGCTGAGCAGATAAACGCTCCTTACTACCTGCACACGTACATCAATTCTAAAGATAACAAGAAAAAGTCAAGTCACCTGCTAAGAGACTGTCGACAGTTCATCGAGATGCAGAAGCTTATCCAGCAGCAGCAGCAACCAATTCCACCACCTCCTCCACCTCAGCACCAGGTCTAGCAAGTTCAGCCTCACAACCCTAACGAGTCCTTTCTGCCACCACGTGGACAAATGAGTATGATTCACAGGACTGGTATTTCGAGAAGAGAGATGAAGAAGCTCACCCAAGAGATCAATCTGGCAGAAAGCATTATGGCCAATATTCCTGAATATATCGAATGGTCATCACAGAGCATTATGTTCAGCAGAGCGGATCACCCGATGACAATCCCAAAACCGGGCGCGCTGCCTTAGTAGTTGAAGCGCAAATTGGAGGGTTCAAGATGAGCAAAGTTTTCATGGACGGTGGAAGCGGATTAAACCTGATATTCCTCGACACGATCAAAAGTATGAGAATCACAATGAGGATGCTAGAAGAAACAGACACCTGTTTCCATGGGATTCTCCCCACCTTATTGGGGTACTCTCTTGGCAAAGTTTACTTGAACGTTGTCTTTGGTAAACCCGATAACTTCAGGAAGGAAAAGATCGAGTTTGAAGTAGTGAACTGAGAATCACAGTACCACGCTATACTCGGAAGATCAGCTTATGCCGAGTTCATGGTTGTGCCACATTACGCATACCTCAAGCTGAAAATGCCTGGGAACAATGGAACAAACATCACAATCTATGGAAGTTTCTCACGCTCGGATAATTGTGATCGCGAGTTTCAGAGGATTGCTGCAAAGTTTGGGCTAAGACAGGAAACTGTCGACTTCCCTTCAAAATCATCAGCACTCGATAATAAGGAAGATGAACGCGCCAGGAAGATGAAGAAGAAGCCAACCGACCTTGCTTTGGAAGCTCCGACAGTGAAAACCTCGGCAGCTGATGGCACGACAATTATAGAAGAAAACAAAACTCTGGCAATCGCTGCGTAACTCCTGATGAAACCAATGATGCTTCCAAAGCCGCTGGCGCGATGGACAAGCTCGAAGATAAGAAGAATCCTCCTCTTGCTTAAAAGGATGGATAGCATTTAGTTTTTCCTGTTTTTCAGCAGGGCTCCTTTTTGCCCCCTAGTTTTTCGCTTACTTTATTAATGAAAACTCAAGTTTTGTTTCCTTGAAGAATTGCAGTAATTCGGGACACCCGAACTACATCATCAGGAACTTTGTTCGCATATTTCAGCGAACATCGGTGCGATGGAAAATACGCCCAGAGATTGCACTCTAAAAAAGCCTCTGAAATTACGAGTGCTATGATGTAAAATCAACGGGGACCTTGCTCTTTTGCTTTGCTATAGATGCCTCAAAGAGTGCCGCAGATAGCAAGGATCATAACACACGTACGAAAACGAACCACGCTCGGTACTTTAAACTACAGAAGTATCAAAGAGTGACGGAGTCATCGGCAGATCTAGTGCCACCGATATATTCGGGAGCTGCTGTCAAGACATGCATCGGTTGAAAGCAAAGTTGCACATACAACGGGTTTAGCAATACCTGCAACACGAGCTGATCACTCAAATAATTTGCTGCCAACAAACATACGTATGCATCACAATACAGATGTAAAAACGAGTAATTAAGATTTACTCCTTCAAAATTTGCCAACGGCACTAACATGGTAGAGGTACATGAATATACACCTGCCGATAAAAATAGTTTAACCATAATCATCCGAACATTCGGATGTAGCAAGTAACGAAGTCTTCTATTTACAATAGGGGCATGTCTTTGAATTACTCTTGTGGAGTCTCTTTTTCTTCGGGTGCCATCGAGGTTCCTTCAAGCCTTTCAATAATTATGGCGGCGGCAAGGTCCACCTTCGGGTAAAGCGGCCCCAAATCACCTACCGCATTGGCAATTGCCAGCAGGTCTACTGAAGGATGACATACAAGGACAAGGGTGAGCGCAGCTCTAGCTCCTGCAAGAAGTTGTGCTCGAACCAAGCTTCGGATCTTCTTGGCGTTACTAAATTATGACATTAAAGTCAACAGCGTGGGAGGGACCACGTTCAAAGGGAACATCATCTTCCAGATCACTCTCAGCCCTTTATAGCACTTGTCGAAGAAACGGTGGACCTGCTGGACCCGGTCTTGGAACTTCGCGACAGTGGAAGCCTTCGAATGTTCTTTCCAGAAAACTTCATCTAAACATGATAGTTGAGTCGATGCATTTACATGCTCGTGAATCCGCTTGTTCTCCTCAGCTGGGTTCAGAGCTATAACGAGAAAAAGAAACGAAGGAAGATAAGAAGATGCCTTTCATGGAAAAACAAGGAGCAAGAGGACAAGGGCGCTTACAGTTCAAACTCTCTGTGGCTCTATGCAACTCAGCAAGAGCATAGCGTTCTGCATCAACCGCAAGCTCGTTCTTCTTCCTGATAATAGCAGCCGAGGCGTAAGTAATGCACATATCCTTTTTCATCTGAGCGATTTGATCCTTCATGCGCTGGCGATCACTCTCAGAACAAGCACCCGAAGAATCATCGGTAAATGCAGGCACAGGAAACACCTGCAAAACATTGTTAAAAGGCATGATGGATTATATGGATTCAACACTGGAATTTACTCCCAATCGGGAGCGTGCAAATAAAAGTGTTATAGCAAGAGTACACTGGCAACATTGCCAGCACGGAATTCGTTACAACCATGGAAGTCTTATGACAGGACATTGTTTTAACTGAGCAAAATTACAAGAATAAAATCAGGGGGTCTGGGTCTGGTTTGACAAGCTTGGACCAATGGACGATTTCTTTGCCGAGACCAGCTCAAGGAGCTGGCGAGCACACTTAAGTGTCGAGGTCTTAAAGGCACCCAAGTCAACAAATCGCCCATCTTGCTCTTTCGGTAGCTCTTTGGACATCTCTTCAATATTGGCTTTGAAGCCATGACCCATCATAAGCTGGAAGGCTAGAAGGGCACCATAGGTACGCGAAGGACGTTTGAATACCTCGATAAACTCCCTTGTGTTGATGGCAAAAGCGTCGATCAGCTGCCCTAAGGTCTTGTTTTGATCGATCTTGGGGAAGATCATCGAGTGCATCCTTGCCATGGCTCCCTTACCCTTCTGAAGGAGGTCCTGAACGAGCTGGTGAGACGCGAGGGTCATCGACAGAGTATTTGGCGGAGAATTTCTCGGGAGCTTGTCCAGAGCCTCGGCAGGGATGTCAGCAGCCTGTGTGAAGAACGAAATAAGAGGAATTCATTAACTAGGAATTGAATTTGCAAAGCAAAAAAATCAATAAGAGAGCGAAAAGGGAATTACTGAGCAAGACCAAGGAAGACTGGCGAAGAAGATCATCCTTCTCGATCACCCGAGCTTCGGCAGCTAGCCTGGATGCTTCTTCATCCTTCAGCCTCTTCTTCAGCCCCTCGAATTCCTCCTTTAAGGAGTCAACCTCCTGGCGAGCCTCGGCAGCCATTTTTATTGCGCCCTCCAACTTCGAGGAAGAAGACTTGACCTCCTTTTGCACCTGGGCCTTGTCAACTTCTAGAGAAATATATTGGGAGGCGAAAGCCTCCAGAGAAGAGATGACAGCTCGCAAATCCTTAAGAAATAAGGAAAAATGATTATCAGATGGAGAACTAATTGTCAACGAACTAATAATTTGATCGAGGTCCACTTGGGAGACGTTGCATTAAAGCAGGAAAGGCTTACAGGTTTCCCTGGAGGAGAAGCTGTAACTGCAGCAGTCGAAGGAATATCCTGCCCCTTGGAAAGGGAAGAAGTCGTCGACATCTGGGCCGTGGGGGCTGCAGCAGGGGTCGAAGCCTCGGAGACTGCGGGATTCGGCAGGATGGTGCAAGATTTAGCCTTCTTGGACGGAGGCTCGATGAAACCCTCGTCACTACAAAAGTGAAAAATTGGCAAAGTCAAAAAAGGATACGAATGGCAAAGACAGAACATAACCCTGGAAAAAAGAAGCAAGGACTTGCAGATCAAAAAGATCATCTTCGTCGGCAAAGCCGCCGGATGGTCTCTTCGAAGACAGCGCCTCGACCTCCTCCACAGCTGCATCAACAAAGGCAGCACGATCAGCATCGTCATCATGCATTGACCCTGCTGTGTCACTTATATCATCGACTGAGGATTGAGGATTGATAAAGACAGCTTCAGGATTCATTGGGTCATCATGTTCGTCTTTTGGACTTGCATTTCCTTCAGTATGGGATCCTACGGGGACTGAGGAATCCCTTTTCTCTGAAGTATCGTTCGACAGGTCTTGCAAACGTTCGGGAGCTATGGGGATGTATCGAAGTAAACAAGTGAGAATAATGGCAGTTACAATGATCAAGAGAAACGGCACAATAAGAGCACGGAGGGAAAAAATTACCTCGGTTGGTAGATGATTAGCATCGAATGGTGGTTGGGAAGATATCAGTGGGATTGAATCTTCCTGGCTAAAGAGAGTGAGGCGCCGGACTTCATCAAGCAGTTCCTTTCCGGATAACTCAACGATATTTACTCTAGTCTCGTCCTTGGGACCCGAATACAACCACATCGGATGGGCCCTAGACATGATCGGTTGAACTCGACGTTTCAAGAACACATCGGCTACCTCCGTACCTATCATAGTTTGACCATCGGATTCCTTGATCCGAAGGAATCTGTCAAACAATTTATCGACTGTTGGTTTCTCATCGGGTGAAAGGATATTTTTCCAAGACTTCTTGGGCTTGGCTTCTAGAACATCGGAGAATTGGGGGAGCTGGGAGTCGGCTGCTGTTGAGTCTTTGATATAAAACCACTTCAGCCTCCATCCTTGCACAGACTCTTTCATTGGAAAGTTGAAGTAGTTAACTTCTTTGCGAGCAACAAACCCAACTCCGCCAATGACGAAAGATCCACCGCTGTTGTTGTATCTTTTCACGAAGAAAATTTTCTTCCACAAACCAAAGTGGGGCTCAATGCCCAAAAACGCTTCACAGAGGGTGATAAAGATGGCAAGATGAAGGATTGAATTGGGAGTTAATTGCCATAGTTGAATCTCATACACTCAAAGGAGGTGACGAAGAAATTTGTGAGCGGGGAGCGAAAGACCTCGATACAAGAAAGACAAGAACATCACGGTAAAACCGGCGGGAGGATTGGGCCGTGAAATCGCACCTGGAAGAATAACATTCCCCTCGTCAGAAGAAATTATTCCGAGGCTCCGGGCCTTCTTCTCATCACGCTTTGTAGTAGTGGACACCCGCCAATCGCCGGGATTGGGCCCAGCCATGGAGCTTGATGGCGCTGGCGGCGCCGGAGCTGGAGGAGGAGCATCTGGCGTGCCTCTCCTCGACGGGTTTGGAGAATTCTTGGTGGCGGCGCCGCTGCTCGTAGCACTGGTGGCGAGAGTGGGGTTCTTCTTCTTCACCATTATGAGATCCGAGGAAGATCTGGAAACGGCGGCGGCGGCGCAGTAGCTATGAGGAGGAAAAGGACGCGAGGATGAAGTGTGGAAAGGGGATAGTTTGTCACGAGAGATTATAAAGTACAAGGAAGCCTGAGGATTGAGCGGGCACGTGTCGTTGTTTCCAATTTATTAAGGGGATTTCTCCTCATCATCAATCGCAGAAATCGAGGAGTCACCTTGGTAACTGGACGCAAGTGGTGGTCATTTCCTAAACCGAACCGCACATAAGTAGGATGGGCCCGATAGGTCGCGTCCTGTCAGTCAGAACTGCAACAACAATTATGTCATCAATGACATTGCGAAGCTCGCTTGAGGTATCCGAAGAAAAGTCAAAACTGTCGGATGGTCAACTCGGGTCTGCACCCGGTTACAAGCACCCGTGCCCAGACTCAGGGGGCTACTCCCATCGGGAGCGCCGATTGCGCACCCGACAAACTTTTTTGCGCTCCAGGATCATGCCCGGGGACTTGGTTCTGTGTAGAGTAGCGTTGTTTTGCCATCGGCAGTTAACCAGCAAAGCTGGGCACGCTACTCAATATCCTTTACGCATTAAACATTGCTTAAAGTATTGAAACCCCGATGCAAATGTATCGGATGACCTATGAAGACTTACAGAAAGCTTCGGCAGAAGAAGACATTCGAGTGGCACAACTTGAGTCTACGCACGGATTTCAAGCATCCGTACCTAGACTCGGGGGCTACTCCCATCGGGAGTGCTGTACGCGCACCCGATAGAAGAAGATGGTGCTTTAACAAGGAGGACAAGAATTATCAAGAGAGAAGAACATTCGATGGAGGCCATGCTTTAGTCTCTACCCGAAACATCTTCGGCTAGACACTCGGGGGCTACTGACATGGGCATTACCCTTCGGGTAACTATTATTGCCCTATCATGTGCGGCCCAACTCGAGGCCCATGAAGATACCCGATGGCAAGGTGGACCACTACGTCGGTGCCGAAGAAGATTCCTTGAAGAACAAGACGAAGAAACGAATCCAGCAAGGAAAGTCTAGAGCTAGGGTCCTTTGTAACCTAGTCGTACCCGGACAGATCTCTCGAGACCTGGCTCCCTATATAAGGGCCAGGAGAGGGGCTGCCGAGGGACACAATCAATCTTAGCAACTTTAGCCACCGCAAGTCTAGAGCTAGGTCCACGTAGAACATAGCCTCTCGACGAGATCACAGCCAAAACCTTAGGCACCCCATTGTAACCCGATATTTTTATAATCAAGATCAGACAGGCATGACGTAAGGGTTTTACCTCATCGAGGGCCCTGAACCTGGGTAAATCGCTCTCCCCGCTTGTTTGATAACCGATGTCTCGAGTCAGTCTACAAGATTCCATCTACCCTAAGCCCCAAACGGAGGGCATTGCCGAGGAGTACCCTCGACACCTCTCCTGCAACCAAGACAAAGACACGGATCACCTCCTCCTTCTATGCCCCAGGCCCATGAAGTTTGGAGTTTTTTCCACCACGACTTTGACGCCAGGGGCTACTCTTGTCTCGCGAACATGTGGACCTCGCAATGCCGGAGTTATGAGGAAACCACCATCACCACTGCCATTCTTTGGAATGTCTGGAATAGAATAAACGCCCGGACCTTCAATGGTGTTGTTGAGGACATTGCCTTAGTCTCCCGTAGATACATTGATGATATTAGGCTTTGTGCTCACCTTCCTTGCCGCCGCCTTGTCGTCTGCCGCCTGTTGCGCCTCCAGCCGGGCGAACCTGGTGTCAGAGTCCTCCTCCTCCTGCTCCTCCTCCTCCTCCTCCTCCTCGACCTCGCCGTCGCTGCCAGCGCTGCCTCCGTCTTCCTCCTGGCCGTCGCTGGCATCGGCGCCTCCGTCCTCCTCCTCCTCACTCGGCGTGGAGCCTGGATCGCTTGGCGTCGCATGGGATTCCCACCAATGCAGCCATCCGGGCGGCTTGCCCTCGCTCTCCGAGTCTGACGGCGGGGTGTAGTTGCTCATGGCGTCTGGCTAGCCGGTGTTGGAGAAGAAGAAGAAGAAGCAAGCGGTTCGACGTGAATTACAGTAGACGCAGGGGTTATATTCTGCGGGGATTAATGGAAGCGCGTATAACGAAGAGGCTTGCTTGCTCTCCCGCGGCGGTTCGGCGCTCCATTCCGGCGGTTGGCGGGTTGATCGGCGCGGTTGCCACTCCGGCGATTTACATTGGCGCACTTGCTGTGCTTTAATTCGAGGCCGATCGAACCAGGGTCGCTGCCAGGCGGGCCCGTGGGGAACCGAGCGGACGCTAGGCGCGACCGCGCAGCGTCCGCGGAGACGCAAATGTGCCGCATATTTGCGCCGTTTCTACGTCGCGACGGACGGCCCGGACACGATGCGTCACCCTGCTGGAGCAGGGTACATACGCATTTTCGGTCTGCGTGGATACAAACGGTCACACAACGTCCATTTACGTCGCACCGTTGGAGATGCCCTAAATGCATACAGATCGCAAGCAAGTGGCCATGTCATTTGGTCCATGTCACTGTCGCATGCGCTATGTCCTTGTCGTTGTCTATTATTGATGTCACTGGTTACGTCAGTGTTACCAGTTACCACGGATAAGACCTAGACATGCAAGCCATCGTACTCGTCGGGGCTCGGACGACAATATCCGAATGAAATGAACTCAAGGAGCGTAGGCAAAAACAATGCATTCCCCCCCCCTCTCAGCTCTCGCCTCTCTACAGTAAATTTGGTCGTCTTCTTCCTCTAACCGGGCCGCCGATGGCCGCTCCACCGGAATAGCTGGCCGGAGCTGGTCTAGGTTAGGTGCCGGAGTAGATTAGGCTTAGATTTGTTAGGTTTTCTTGCTGGTTTTCGGCTTCATGCCGCGGTGGTGTCGATCTCTGTCGCCGGATCCAGGCCATGGTAGGGCTGCTTCTCCCCCTTATTCTGCTCCTGTGGCTGGAGGGAAGTTGGGGCGGCGGCAGCGCCGCCTTCTTCAATAAGCTGGTGGCTGGATCTTCTGGTTCCCGATCTATCTGCATCGATGAAGCACTCCTGCCCAGCCGTGGTGGCGAGGGGGAGGGACGATCTGATGAGGTGAGGTGCTCTCTTGCTCATCTCCTTGGCAGCCATGGTGGTCTGGAGGAGTGGGTGCGAGATCCGCCATTTTTGGATCTGGGAAGCGGATATCCTTGTCGTCGGAACTGCTCGAGGTGCTGGAAGAATTCGCTGCATGATTTCCCGACCTGCCGTGGAGGCAAGGAGGAAATTGGTGGTCGAATCGCTTCCTTCCAAGATCAGCATCGGTGGCTGCCTGCGTGGTGCTATCTACGGATCTTCTTCGACGAGCTCAATCACACGGACGGCCTTCTTGCCTCCGTGATCTTCTGCCGGCATGGCGGCACATCGATAACCTCCAGTGAGGAGGCCCTTCTTCCTAGCTGCTGGAGCTCGGCGCCTGGCTTCTACCAAGTGGTTCGTCCCCGGTGGATTCGAGGCGTCCGGCGGCGAAGGAAATTCGCCGGAAGTGGGTGTTCGGGCATCCGCGCCTGCTCCTCGGCGGCGACGTCTTGAGGACGCCGGCGGCCGGTGGCGGAGACATCCGGGGACTTGATTGCATTCCTTTTCTTAGTTCCGGGGTGTTTTCTGTAATTTGGCAGGCCTTATCCTCTAATTTGTGGTTCTTTAGTGCGAGAGTTGAAAAAGGGCCTGTCTGTAAAATTGTAACCCGCCACGTGTTGGAATGAGAAGTTCTTCTGGGGTCTTTTTAAACATAAGGCACAAAGTGCCCATCTTTAAATTAATAAAGCCCAAACGGGTGAAGATACAAGAATGCTGAGAACAGCTTACAACATCCAAAACTACAGCAAACACAAAAACAAGAAACCCAGCTGAAGTCCTCGATGTCCTCAAGCAAGAACGAAGCACCCGTGAGCGACGGAGGTGAAGCGAGGTAGAAGCATCGAACGCGAAGCAGCGGAGACCCGCTTGCCCCCTGATCTATCTCGTCGTCCGGCGGTACTCCTCCATTGCCGGGAGAGGGTCCCTACCCCTCGTCCTAGCTCGAAAGGACGCCGAACCGCCGGCAATGGAAACGCTCCCCTGAGCGAGCACGGAAGCGAGGAACCAAGCCTAAACCTAGGGCAAGAACAGAGCCCCAAAACTCGCGGCCCGAGCTCACCTTGCGAAGCCATGCCGCCCGCCAAGGGTTCACCCACGCAGAGCCGAAGCCGCGGACTTGGTCGTTGATCTAGAAGAACAGTGTCGCGGAGCAACACCGCCACCACCCAACTGCACGAAGGCAGCATCCGCACACCCCGAAAGGTCCCAACCGCAGCGCCTCCAGGGAGGACACGACGCCCGTGGCGCCGCCGCCGCGCAACAAAGTTAGGGTTTTCACCCCGGGAGCGCAACAGGGGTGGGGTGAAGGGAAGAGAGTACCTCGACGTCGCCACCAAGGAGGAAAACTGCGCCACTCGGGCGTCGCCGCCGTCGCAGCCGAGACCGGCAAAGGGATTTCTCCCGGACTCCACTTCCTGCCACCAGCACCACCTCCAGCCATGGAACCGGCGGCACAAGGCCCACGAGTTCCAGATCCAGCGTGGTGGGAAGCGCCTAAGTGCAGTTGAGAGGATACTTCAGATCTGGCACCGCCGGCCACCGAAGCAGCCCGCGCCACGACCGCCGTCCGCCGGAACCTCGCCGCCCACGCGGCCGAGATGCCGGACCGCATCCGCGCCCACCGCTCGCCGTCGAAGCCGGTGGCGCCTCACCGAGCAAGGCCGCCGCCTCGCAGTCCCGAGCCCCCACCGAGGGAGCCGCTGGACCAGCTCTTCCGCGCCATCCGCCGAGCCAGAGGCCGGCCGTTGGAGAGGAGAGCCCGTCGCGCCGCCTCCAAGGTCATGGCGAGCCCGCCGCGGAGATCCTCCACCTAGCCACCGCGGGGGGAGCCGAGAGCTCAGATCCCCACCGCCCCCTTCACCGGCGTTGCGGGCTTAGCCCGGCAGCGCCTCTGGGAGCGGCGGAGACGGGAGAGAGGAGGGGAGGGGGGCGGCGGCGGCGCGCTTTAGGGTTTCGCCTCCCCGGTCGCCAGGAGGGGGCGACGCGAGGAGGAGATACCTCTTCTCCTGTGACCAAAAGATTCTGACCTCTTCTGGGGTCTTCCAGACCCCTTTCTTTGTGCAAAAAAAAAAAAAAAAGAAAAAAAAAGGAGCCTAGGCCAAGGCTGCACGACGAAACAGAGCCTGTGAAGCGGCGGTCACTGTTGCGTGGTGTGCCAGAGGCGGTGCTCCGTCCAACGTACGGGTGGATGGGTACGTAGAGCCAGCCTGACTTTGAGTGAGATACATTTAAAAGTTTGGCGAAATCAATTCTAAATTCAAAATTACTGTAGCACTTACCAATGTAGCCCTGCCCTTGCACCTAGAAGGAGCCCGCCGAGTGGATTACAATACCTAACCAAACTTAATGAAATCGTCGACTACACATTGCACCGAGCGGATCCACACCGTCTGGAGAAAGCCACACTGATGAGATCAAAGAGGTCAACGTCTCTAATTGCCACACCAGGGTCTCCCTCTAAGCTCAGGCACCACCGTCGAGAAGGGAACATCATTGTGGCCCTACTACTGTCACTTGGTTCAAAAAATCAGACCTAATTAAGGCTTCTCACAACACCGAAGGAACAAGGCACGGTCAGGGCCATAACCACACCTCAAATTACAGAGGGTTTGATTGCTAGTCATCACCATTTCAAGCTCACTTCCAAGTCACATAACTAGTCCAATGACAAGGACACACATTAAGGCCTTCCAAGGTAAGGTGAATCTACTCCTTAACATGTGTGATCCATGTATGCTAATAATTCGGTCCTACCTCATGCCTAGATCCTATATATACTTAGATGGGAATGCTAGAAGCTGGGCACACCAGGCAAGATAACTCGGACTGAAACATGAAGACTAAAGTTAACTCGGACTACAACAAAAGCGTAGACATATGTGGATACCCATGCTAGTTTTTATTTGGCTAGAACTCCACTTGTAAATCGAGCTGGCCACCTTGAACCTTACCTCTTGCATATATATAAGGGGGTAGGGAGGAAGGCACGATCTATACAACCCAACACCATCTGATGATGATAATTCGACTAAGCAGTCCCATCCACAAAAGGATACATTGAAACCAAAACATACGGAATATATCTTGCCTCAAACAGGAGTAGGGTTTTACGGGACGGTGTTTCTAGGTGTCTAAACCTATATAAGTATTCTTTGTGTGCTAACCCATTGTATCTACTACACAACTTCCTGGACTCTGATATCCCCATGGCCGCTGGCGACCATCCCTCTGGCGGTCCAACCTTTAGTGGCTCCTCCGCCCGACACCCCTCTCCATGCAAGATTTATCATTCAAACTTGTCGACCTCCATCGCGACCAACCCCATCTTCCTCAATTGTTCAACGCCATTAACCTCCTTGATGTCGGCGATAGCCAAGTCCTAGGGCATTCAGTGTCACTTAGTGGACAACCAATCTCAACCGGCTTGTTCCTTCATCTAACTATAGAAGTCTAGCATCGGTGGAGGTGGGTGGCATTGACGATGGTGACCATTTGGTTGTGGTGTGGTGCAATGATTTCATATATAAGAAACATTTATTATTTTGAATGCTCATTAGTGGTGGCATGTCCGCTATGTTCCGATTTACTATCATAGTTGTTATTGTGTCTCAGGGTCCCAACTTTGGAACAAGATCCTCTAACATTGTGTGGAAAACAGAGGGAGATTGATGTGTTTGGTACGTCCCTTGTGCATATGACATCAACATGTCAAATATGCTCTAGCTCTAGAAAAAACTATCTCAATCTCTGAATTCCCCTCCAGCTGTCCTCGTCGCTCGCTAGCACGCCTAGCTCCACGGTCCTAGTCGGCTGCACTATGATGACCCACAAGTATAGGGGGTGTATCGTAGTATCTTCGATAAGTAAGAATGTCGATCCCAACGAGGAGCAGAAGGTGTTGACAAGCAGTTTCGATGAAGGATTCACTGTAAATGCTCACAGACAAGTATTCAGGGGGTTTTGATGTAACAGATGAATAAAGTACGAGTAGGTAAAATGCGAGAGAAATAATTGCAGCGAGTGGCCCAATCCTTTTTAGCACAAAGGACAAGCCGGTTTGTATACTTATAATGACCAAACGTTCTCGAGGACACACGGGATTTTAGTCTAGTGCTTTCGCTACATATAGCTGATTAATCTTCATTGTTTTGATAAGTGTTGTGTGGGTGAACCTGTGCTAATGTACCGCCCTTCCTAGGACTAATACATACTTGTGATTATACCCCTTGCAAGCATCCGCAACTACAAGAAAGTAATTAAGATAAATCTAACCACAGCCTTAAACTGCGAGATCCTGCGATCCCTCCTGCATCGATATACCAACGGGGGTTTAGGTTTCGTCACTCCGGCAACCCCGCAATTGGCAAACGAGTACAAGATGCATTCCCCTAGGCCCATAAATGGTGAAGTGTCGTGTAGTCGACGTTCACACGACACCACTAGAAGAATAACACCACAACTTAAATATCATAACATTGAATATTACTCAACCATAGTTCACTAACAATTAGACTTCACCCATGTCCTCAAGAACTAAACGAACTACTCACAAGACATCATATGGAACATGATCAGAGGTGATATGATGATGAATAACAATCTGAACATAAACTTGGTTCAATGGTTTCACTCAATAGCATCAACAACAAGTATGAATAGATACCGGGAGAGTTTCCCCTATCAAACAATCAAGATCAAACCCAAATTGCTACGGCGGTGACGAGGTGCTGCGGAGGAGATGGCGGTGATGATGGTGGAGATGATGATGATGGTGATGGAGATGATGTCCAGCTCGATGGCGGTGACGATGGCGTCGATTTCCCCTCCGGGAGGGAATTTCCCCGGCGGATTCCTGCCCGCCGGAGAGCTCTTTTCTCTCCGGTGTTCTCCGCCCCGCAGAGGCGGGCTGTAACCCTTCGTGAGGATTCCTCTGTGGCTTAGGTCTTCGGGACGAAGGGTTTCGCGAAGAAAAGGAGGCGAAAGGGGTCGTGGGCCCCCGGACCACATGGCGGCGCGGCCGGGGCATGGGCCGCGCCGCCCTAGGGTGTGGGCCCACCCCGGGTCCTCCTGGCCCCTCCTTCGGCTTCCTTCGTCATCCGGAAAAATAGGATTTTTGGTAAAACTCCCTTCCACGAGCTTGATCTTCCGAAATATTGCATTCTGACGGTGCTTTTTCCAGCAGAATCCTGGCTCCGGTGCTTGATCTCCAAATAATCATGAAACATGCAAAATAGATGAAATAACATAAGTATTGTGTCCCAATATGAAATATATCAATGAATAACAGCAAATTATGATATAAAATAGTGATGCAATTTGGACGTATCAACTCCCCCAAGCTTAGACTTCGCTTGTCCCCAAGCGAAACCGAACTCGTAAACGGGTCCACATGTTTATGGAGTGAAGAGTCGATAAATAAAATACGGACAAGAAGCATCATATTCATTCACACAAGACATTATAGTAAACAACTTCCTCATATAACTCAATCTTGAAACAAGTATAAGGTAGTCACAAATAAAGGTGCATAAGGAATCATAATTGGTGATGGCAAACTTTGTTCTTGGTCAGAGAACATTTAACAAATTATATTCATCTATTGAGCAGCGCTCTCATATTAAAAGCTTATGGTAAACTTGCATACTCAATCATATTAATCATTGATGACTTTCAAAGCTATATTCATTCAAGGTAAAACTTGTACTAAACAAGAAAGAGTAAAGACATGATGAAGCAAATCACAATATAATAGTTTGATCACAACAACTCAAATGCTTGCTTGAGATGGAGGGAAATAGGTTTACTCGACTCAACATAAAGTAAACGACAGGCCCTTCGCAGAGGGAAGCGAGAGATTAAATCATGTGCTAGAGCTTTTTCAGTTTTGAAATCATATAAAGAGAATAAAAGTAAAGTTTTGAGAGGTGTTTGTTGTTGTCAACGATCGGTAGCGGGTACTCTAACCCCCTTGCCAAACGAGACCTCCAAAGAGCGGCTCCCATGAAGGACGTTATCTCTACCAGACAAGGTAGATCATCCCTCTTCTCTTTTGTTTACACATGTATTTTAGTTTATTTAAGGGTGACACGCCCCCAACCTTTGCTTACACAAGCCATGGCTAACCGAATCCTCGGGTGCCTTCCAACGATCTCATACCATGGAGGAGTGTCAATTGCAAAATTAAGTTGCTTACTCGATGAATCGGGGCAAAACATGTGAAGAGAATTATTAATGAAAGTTGATTAATTGGGGATGGGAACCCCGTTGCCGCGCTCTTATTGCAAAATTATAGGATAAGTGGATGAAGCCACTAGTCCTTTCGTGGAGGCTGCCTAACAAGACTGAAAGATAAAACACCACATACTTCCTCATGAGCTATAAAACATTGACACAAATAAGAAGTAATAAGTTTTGAATTGTTTAAAGGTAGCACATGAAGTATTTACTTGGAATGGCAGAAAATACCATGTAGTAGGTAGGTATGGTGGACACAAATGGCATAGGTTTGGGTTCAGGTTTGGATGCACGAGAAGTATTCCCTCCCAGTACAGGTCTTTGGCTAGCAAGGTTAATTAGCAAGCATAAGAGTTGAGGGAAACAAACAAATATACATGTGATAGAAACAATCATGCATCTTACTTGTAAGCACAAACAGTTTTAACTTTAGAATACTAAGCTAAGATCTGGTAAGAAAGATAATAATATCTTCTACATGTACTTCCTCTATTCTTCTAAAACTCAAAGTGTTGTTGCTATTGACCATTTCTAAGTTTGCCAAAACCAAATAGATTAACTCAATGCTCCCAAAGTGGTACCAATACTAAAATCAAGATCAATCATATAGCAGAAATTGCAAACTAAAATAAGATGTGCAATATGTAAATGATAAGACTTCTCATTAATATTCCATAACGATAACTCACACCAAGGGATACTTAGACAAACTAAAGGAGAGATACTCCACACTGCAACCCATCTCATACGACAACTTCCCTACTCATGATATGACACTACTTGATAGTAAAAAGTAAAAGGTAATGATAATGTGATACCGCGGCACTCCCCAAGCTTGGAACAAACCAAGGGGATGCCAATACCGATGATGGATTACTCCTTTGGTGATGGTGGTGATGAATTCCCGTCTTCGGACTTCCAAGATAGAGGCTCTCCATCAACAAATGACATCTTGGTCTCGGGAATCCCGAAACTAGCAAGCACGGCTTATATGTTTAAACCTGTTTTCATACTCACAGCTTCGATTATGAATGTCGTAGAGTTGAGCTTGGAGTTTGTTGGTGGTGTCGTGAAGTGAGAGGATGTCGCCCCATAGCTTTGCGGTTTCCTTCTCGTGTTCGAGCAATGAGTTCAGACACAATCTTGTGAAAGATATCCACTTCACGCTCGGCCATCTTCTTATAATTGAAAACCTCTTGTTCTAGCTTCTCCATCCTGTCTTCCAAGCTTCCTTCTCCTTTGGGACCCTGAACATCTTTGATCTGCAGTTTTCCCTCGACGAGCATCAACTCCTTTGGGTGCATCCTCAGCTCCTCCATGTACAAGTTGCCAACATCCTTGCAGGAGTTGTCCTTCGGAGCTCCCGATGAAGACATGATGGCTCTAGATCTAAAATAAATCCTGGCAGAAACAGCTCGAAACAAGATACGTCGAGAAAACGATATACGGACCTCCAGGGGTCCGGGGGATTTTATAATAAAAATTTTCAGAACAAACGGAAAGTACCAGATCGAACCAGAGTCGGAAAGGGGCGACGAGGCGGCCAGACCACAAGGCGGCGCGGGCCCAGGCCGGGCCGCGCCGGCCTGTGGTGCCACGCCCTCGTGCGTCCTTTCCACTCCGTTTCGAACTCGTAATTTTTCATATTTTCCAAAAACAACAAAAATAATGTTCGGAAAGTAAATCGCGAACTTTTCATTACCAGTACTGTTACCTATTCGAAGTTGAGTTCTGGCGGACTGTCAATTTGTCCTTTGATGAAAGCCTCCGGCGTTTCCACTCGAATAATATCAACATCAACATTATAGGAATCACCTGAGATATAATGCTTGAGTCTTTGTCCATTCACCACTTGCGTAGCATTGCCTTGGAGAGAGCTAATCTTAATTGCTCCCGAACGATACACCTCCTCAACAACATATGGTCCTTCCCATTTCGAGAGTAATTTCCCTGCAAAGAATCTGAGACGAGACCAATACAATAGGACTTTATCCCCAATATTAAACTCTCTTTTGATGATCCTTCTATCATGCCATTTTTTAACTTTTTCTTTAAAGAGTTTAGCATTTTCATAAGCTTCACTTCTCCATTCATCTAGAGAACTTAATTGTAACAACCTCTTATCACCGGTAAGTTTAGGATCTTTATTTAATTCTCTAACGACCCGATAAGCTTTGTGTTCTAGTTCTAAAGGTAAATGACAAGCTTTTCCATAAACCATTTTATAAGGTAACATTCCCATGGGGTTTTTATAAGCAGTTCTATAAGCCCATAGTGCGTCTTTCAATTTACTAGCCCAATTCTTTCTAGATTTATTAACGGTTTTACGTAAGATAGATTTAATTTCTCTATTTGATAGTTCTACTTGACCACTACTTTGAGGGTGATAAGCGGAAGCAATTCTATGATTAATACCATACCTAGCAAGAGTTTTTCTAAAACCTCCATGAATAAAATGAGAACCTCCATCAGTCATAATATATCTAGGTACTCCAAATCTAGGAAAAATAATATCTAAAAGCATTTATAAAGAGGTCTCACCATCAGCACTTTTTGTAGGTATGGCTTCCACCCATTTAGTAACATAATCAACAGCAACAAGTATATGAGTGTTACCTTTTGAAGAGGGAAAAGGTCCCATGAAGTCAAATCCCCAACAATCAAATGGTTCAATAACAAGAGTATAATTCATAGGCATTTCATTGCGTCTGGAGATATTACCAACCCTTTGACATTCATCACAAGATAAAATAAACTTCCTTGCATCTTTGAAGAGAGTTGGCCAATAAAAACCTGATTGTAGAACCTTTTGCGCGGTTCTATCTCCGGCGTGATGTCCTCCATAAGCACTGCCATGACATTTACTCAATATCTCTTGTTG
>NC_061509.1:77737837-77780602 GCF_022539505.1 Lolium rigidum | reverse complement strand
GATACGTCTCCGACGTATCGATAATTTCTTATGTTCCATGCACATTATTGATGATATCTACATGTTTTATGCATACTTTATGTCATATTTATGCGTTTTCCGGAACTAACCTATTGACAAGATGCCGAAGGGCTAGTTCTCGTTTTACTGCTGTTTTGGTTCCGAAATCCTAGTAAGGAAATATTCTCGGAATCGGACGAAATCAAGGCCCAGCATCCTATTTTTCCACGAAGCTTCCAGAACACCCGAGAGTCGCCAGAGGGGGGCCACTGGGCCCCCAGACGATAGCCCGGCGCGGCCTAGGGGGGCGCGCCCCCTAGTGTGTCACCGCCTCGTCGCCTCTCCGACTCCGCCTCTTCGCCTATAAAAAGGTCCCTGACCTAAAACTTCGAGACGGAAAAACCACGGTACGAGAAACCTTCCAGAGCCGCCGCCATCGCGAAGCCAAGATCTGGGGGACAGGAGTCTCTGTTCCGGCACGCCGCCGGGACGGGGAAGTTCCCCCGGAAGGCTTCTCCATCGACACCACCGCCATCTCCATCACCGCTTTTGTCTCCCATGAGGAGGGAGTAGTTCTCCATCGAGGCTCGGGGCTGTACCGGTAGCTATGTGGTTCATCTCTCTCCTATGTACTTCAATACAATAATCTCATGAGCTGCCTTACATGATTGAGATTCATATGATGATGCTTGTAATCTAGATGTCATTATGCTAGTCAAGTGGGTTTTACTTATGTGATCTCCGAGAGACTCCTTGTCCCACGTGTGTAAAGGTGACGAGTGTGTGCACCGTGTGGGTCTCTTAGGCTATATTTCACGTAATACTTATTCACCGTTATGAATGGCATAGTGAAGTGCTTATTTATATCTCTTTGTGATTGCAATGTGTTTTGTATCACAATTTATCCGTGTGCTACTCTAGTGATGTTATTAAAGTAGTTTATTCCTCCTGCACGGTGTAATGGTGACAGTGTGTGCATCCGTGTTAGTACTTGGCGTAGGCTATGATTATGATCTCTTGTAGATTATGAAGTTAACTATTGCTATGATGGTATTAATGTGATATATTCCTCCTACATAGTGTGAAGGTGACAGTGTGCATGCTATGTTAGTACTTGGTTTAGTCGTGTTGATCTTTCATGCACTCTAAGGTTATTTAAATATGAACATTGAATATTGTGGAGCTTGTTAACTCCGGCATTGAGGGTTCCTGTAATCCTACGCAATGGTGTTCATCATCCAACAAAAGAGTGTAGAGTATGCATTTATTTATTCTGTTATGTGATCAATGTTGAGAGTGTCCACTAGTGAAAGTACGATCCCTAGGCCTTGTTTCTAAATACTGCTATCGCTACTTGTTTACTTGTTTCTATCGCGTTACTACTTGCCTAGCGTTACTACGCTTGTTTACTCGTCCCGGGCAAAGCACTTTTTCGGTGCCGTTGCCACTTGCTCATATTCATTCATACCACTTGTATTTCACTATCTCTTCGCCGAACTAGTGCACCTATTAGGTGTGTTGGGGACACAAGAGACTTCTTGCTTTGTGGTTGCGAGGGTTGCATGAGAGGGATATCTTTGACCTCTTCCTCCCCGAGTTCGATAAACCTTGGGTGATCCACTTAAGGGAAACTTGATGTTGTTCTACAAACCTCTCGCTCTTGGAGGCCCAACACCTGTCTACGAGAAAAGGAGGGCGTAGACATCAAGCTATTTTACTGGCGCCGTTGCCGGGGAGGAAAGGTAAAAGGCACTCATACTCCGGTCTCGGGTAAAGTACTTTTCGTTGCCGTTGTGTGTGTGCTCGAAGCTATTTCCTTTAGATCCTGCAATTGCATCTTTTTGTTTCTTGTTTACACTAGTTTGGCATAATGGACAACAATGAGCTTCTTATTCTATTTCCTGATTTAAGACATGGATGGTTTGATCCGAAAATTAAAAAACCCATGGAACATATTAGCATGAATACTTTGAATACCATTTTTGCTAATGATATGGAAAATTCTAAGCTTGAGGAAGCTGGTTTTGATGAGCATGATCTTTTTAGTCCCCCAAGCATTGAGGAGAAAATTTACTTTGATGATACTTTGCCTCCTATTTATGATGATTATAATGATAGTAGTCTTTTAGTACCGCTGTTATGGAGGATAAATTTGATTGTGATTACAATATGCCTCCTATATTTGATGATGAGAATAATAATGATAGCTACTTTGTTGAATTTGCTCCTACTACAATTAATAAGAATAACTATGCTTATGTTGGGAGTAGTACTAATTTTATGCATGAGACTCATGATAAGAATGCTTTATGTGATAGTTATATTGTTGAGTTTGCTCATGATGCTACTGAAAGTTATTATGAGAGAGGAAAATATGGTTGTAGAAATTTTCATGTTACTAAAATGCCTCTCTATGTGCTGAAATTTTTGAAGCTACAATTGTTTTATCTTCCTATGCTTGTCACTTTGCTCTTCATGAACTTGTTTATTTACAAGATTCCTATGCATAGGAAGCATGTTAGACTTAAATGTGTTTTGAATTTGCCTCTTGATGCTCTCTTTTGCCTCAAATACTATTTCTTGCGAGTGCATCATTAAAACTGCTGAGCCCATCTTAATGGCTATAAAGAAAGAACTTCTTGGGAGATAACCCATGTGTTTATTTTGCTACAGTAACTTTGTTTTATATTTGAGTCTTGGAAGTTGTTACTACTGTAGCAACCTCTCCTTATCTTAGTTTTGTTGCATTGTTGTGCCAAGTAAAGTCTTTGATAGTAAGGTTCATACTAGATTTGGATTGCTGCGCAAGAATGCATTTCTTTGCTTGTCACGAATTTCGACCTGCCTCTCGTAGGTAGCTCGGAAAAATATGCCAATTTACGTGCGTGATCCTCGGGTATGTACGCAACTTTCATTTTATTTGGGCATTTTCATTTGAGCAAGTCTCGGTGCCTCAATAAAATCCATCTTTACGGACTGTTCTGTTTTGACAGATTCTACCTTTTATTTTGCATTGCCTCTTTTGCTATGTTGGATGAATTTCTTTGATCCATTAATGTACATTAGCTTTATGCAATGTCCAGAAGTGTTAAGAATGATTGTGTCACCTCTGAACATGTTAATTTTTATTGTACACTAACCCTCTAATGAGTTGTTTCGAGTTTGGTGTGGAGGAAGTTTTCAAGGGTCAAGAGAGGAGGATGATATACTATGATCAAGAAGAGTGAAGAGTCTAAGCTTGGGGATGCCCCCGTGGTTCATCCCTGCATATTTCAAGAAGTCTCAAGCATCTAAGCTTGGGGATGCCCAAGGCATCCCCTTCTTCATCGACAACTTATCAGGTTTCGTCTCTTGAAACTATATTTTTATTCAGTCACATCTTATGTACTTTGCTTGGAGCGTCTGTTTGTTTTTGTTTTTGTTTTTGTTTGAATAAATGCTTGTGTGGGAGAGAGACACGCTCCGCTGGTTCGTATGAACACTCGTGTTCTTAGCTTTTAATGTTCATGGCGAAGGTTGAAACTGCTTCGTTAATTGTTATATGGTTGGAAACGGAAAATGCTACATGTAGTAATTGGTAGAATGTCTTGGATAACGTGATACTTGGCAATTGTTGTGCTCATGTTTAAGCTCTTGCATCATATACTTTGCACCCATTAATGAAGAAATACATAGAGCTTGCTAAAATTTGGTTTGCATATTTGGTCTCTCTAAAGTCTAGATAATTTCTAGTATTGAGTTTTGAACAACAAGGAAGACGGTGTAGAGTCTTATAATGTTTACAATATGTCTTTTATGTGAGTTTTGCTGCACCGGTTCATCCTTGTGTTTGTTTCAAATAACCTTGCTAGCCTAAACCTTGTATCGAGAGGGAATACTTCTCATGCATCCAAAATCCTTGAGCCAACCACTATGCCATTTGTGTCCACCATACCTACCTACTACATGGGATTTCTCCGCCATTCCAAAGTAAATTGCTTGAGTGCTACCTTTAAATAATTCAAAATTTATCACCTCTGATTTGTGTCAATGTTTGATAGCTCATGAGGAAGTATGTGGTGTTTTATCTTTCGATCTTGTCATTTACTTCGACAGACTTTCACAATGGACTAGTGGCTTCATCCGCTTATCCAATAATTTTGCAAAAAGAACTCGGCAATGGGGTTCCCAGCCCGATTAATTAACTTGCATTAATAATTCTCTTCACATGTTTTGCCTCGATTCATCGGTAAGCAACTTAATTTTGCAAATAGACACTCCTTCATGGTATGTGAATGTTGGAAGACACCCGAGGATTCGGTTAGCCATGGCTTGTGTAAGCAAAAGGTTGGGAGGAGTGTCATCCATAAATAAAACTAAAATACATGTGTAAACAAAAGAGAAGAGGGATGATCTACCTTGTTGGTAGAGATAACGTCCTTCATGGGAGCCGCTCTTGAAAGTCTGGTTGATAAGGTAGTTAGAGTGCCCACTACCATTCGTTGACAACAACAAACACCTCTCAAAATTTTACTTTTATGCTCTCTTTATGTTTTCAAAAACCAAAGCTCTCGCACAAATATAGCAATCAATGCTTCCCTCTGCGAAGGGCCATTCTTTTACCTTTTATGTTGAGTCAGTTCACCTATCTCTCTCCACCTCAAGAAGCAAAAACTTGTGTGAACTGTGCATTGATTCCTACATACTTGCTTATTGCACTTGCTATATTGCTTTGCATTGACAACTATCCATGAGATATACATGTTACAAGTTGAAAGCAACCGCTGAAACTTAATCTTCCATTGTGTTGCTTCAATGCCTTTACTATGAATTTATTGCTTTATGAGTTAGCTCTTATGCAAGACTTATTGATGCTTGTCTTGAAAGTACTATTCATGAAAAGTCTTTGCTTTATGATTCGAGTTGTTTACTCATGTCATTACCATTGTTTTGATCGCTGCATTCATTACATATGCTTACAATAGTATGATCAAGGTTATGATGGCATGTCACTCCGGAAATTATCTTTGTTATCGTTTACCTGCTCGGGACGAGCGAGAACTAAGCTTGGGGATGCTGATACGTCTCCGACGTATCGATAATTTCTTATGTTCCATGCCACATTATTGATGATATCTACATGTTTTATGCATACTTTATGTCATATTTATGCGTTTTCCGGAACTAACCTATTGACAAGATGCCGAAGGGCCGGTTCTCGTTTTCTGCTGTTTTTGGTTCCGGAAATCCTAGTAAGGAAATATTCTCGGAATCGGACGAAATCAAGGCCCGAGCATCCTATTTTTCCACGAAGCTTCTAGAACACCCAAGAGTCGCCGGAGGGGGCCACCGGGCCCCCGGACGATAGCCCGCGCGGCCTAGGGGGGCGCCCCTAGTGTGTCACCGCCTCGTCGCCTCTCCGACTCCGCCTCTTCGCCTATAAAAAGGTCCCTGACCTAAAACTTCGAGACAGAAAAACCACGGTACGAGAAACCTTCCGGAGCCGCCGCCATCGCGAAGCCAAGATCCGGGGACAGGAGTCTCCGTTCCGGCACGCCGCCGGGACGGGGAAGTGCCCCCGGAAGGCTTCTCCATCGACACCACCGCCATCTCCATCACCGCTGCTGTCTCCCATGAGGAGGGAGTAGTTCTCCATCGAGGCTCGGGGCTCATACCGGTAGCTATGTGGTTCATCTCTCTCCTATGTACTTCAATACAATAATCTCATGAGCTGCCTTACATGATTGAGATTCATATGATGATGCTTGTAATCTAGATGTCATTATGCTAGTCAAGTGGGTTTTACTTATGTGATCTCCGGAGACTCCTTGTCCCACGTGTGTAAAGGTGACGAGTGTGTGCACCGTGTGGGTCTCTTAGGCTATATTTCATAGAATACTTATTCACCGTTATGAATGGCATAGTGAAGTGCTTATTTATATCTCTTTATGATTGCAATGTGTTTTGTATCACAATTTATCCGTGTGCTACTCTAGTGATGTTATTAAAGTAGTTTATTCCTCCCGCACGGTGTAATGGTGACAGGTGTGTGCATCCGTGTTAGTACTTGGCGTAGGCTATGATTATGATCTCTTGTAGATTATGAAGTTAACTATTGCTATGATGGTATTGATGTGATCTATTCCTCCTACATAGTGTGAAGGTGACAAGTGTGCATGCTATGTTAGTACTTGGTTTAGTCGTGTTGATCTTTCATGCACTCTAAGGTTATTTAAATATGAACATTGAATATTGTGGAGCTTGTTAACTCCGGCATTGAGGGTTCGTGTAATCCTACGCAATGGTGTTCATCATCCAACAAAAGAGTGTAGAGTATGCATTTATTTATTCTGTTATGTGATCAATGTTGAGAGTGTCCACTAGTGAAAGTACGATCCCTAGGCCTTGTTCCTAAATATCGCTATCGCTGCTTGTTTACTTGTTTTATTGCGTTACTACTGCTGCGTTACTACTGCTTGTTTACTGTCCTGGGCAAAGCACTTTTCTGGTGCCGTTGCCACCGCTCATATTCATTCATACCACTTGTATTTCACTATCTCTTCGCCGAACTAGTGCACCTATTAGGTGTGTTGGGGACACAAGAGACTTCTTGCTTTGTGGTTGCGGGGTTGCATGAGAGGGATATCTTTGACCTCTTCCTCCCTGAGTTCGATAAACCTTGGGTGATCCACTTAAGGGAAACTTGCTGCTGTTCTACAAACCTCTGCTCTTGGAGGCCCAACGCTGTCTACAGGAAAAGGAGGGGGCGTAGACATCAAGGCCCGAGGGCCCCACACCCTAGGGTGGCGCGACCCAGGAGGGGGGCGTGCGGCCCTAGCGTGTGCCCCCTCGGCCGGCCTCCGACGCCCTCCTTCGGACTACTTATCGTCCTCGACCTAAAAACGCACGAAAAGAAGTCGAAGTCGCCAGAAACCCTCCAGAACGCCGCCACATCGCGAAACTCCGTCTCGGGAGCCAGAAGTCTCCGTTCTGGCACTCCGCCGGGACGGGGAATTGGAGGAGATCATCGCCATCATCACCACCGACGCCTCTTCATCAACCAACCATGTTTCCCCCATCCATGTGTGAGTAATTCCCCCGCTGTAGGCCGAAGGGGATGGTAGGGATTGGATGAGATTGGTCATGTAATAGTGTAAGATTGTTAGGGCATAGTGCCTAGTGTCCGTAATTGGTACTTTGATGATATTGTTGCAACTTGTTATGCTTAATGCTTGTCACTAGGGCCCGAGTGCCATGATCTCAGATCTGAACATGTTATTATTTCATCATGATATTCATTGTTTATGGTCTTACCTGCAAGTTGTATACACATGTCGTTGTCCGAAACCAATGGCCCCGAAGTGACAGAAATCGGGACAATCGGAGGGGATGGTAGTGATGTGAGGATCACATGTGTTCACGGAGTGTTAATGCTTTGCTCCGGTACTCTATTAAAAGGAGTACCTTAATATCCGATAGATTCCCTTGAGGCCCGGCTGCCACCGGCTGGTAGGACAAAAGATGTTGTGCAAGTTTCTCATTGCGAGCACGTACGACTATAATTGGAACACATGCCTATTGATTGCTTTGTACTTAGACACCGTTTTATTATTATCTCGCAAATGCCCCGCTTGATTGTTACATGAGTTTCTCTCATCCATGCAACGCCCGTTATCCGTCCCCGTTCCTACGATATTTTAATCCTGCTTGTTTACTATAATCACTACTGCTTGTCTCTGTTACTCTGTTGTTGTTATTTCACTATCGCTACTGCTATAAAACTGTTACTCATCGATAAACTCTTGCGAGCAAGTCTGTTTCCAGGTGCAGCTGAATTGACAACTCCGCTGTTAAGGCTTTCAAGTATTCTTTGTCTCCCCTTGTGTCGAATCAATAAATTGGGTTTTACTACCCACGAAGACTGCTGCGATCCCCTATACTTGTGGGTTATCACACCACGTCGCCGCCGCCGCCGCACCACCGCGCCTCCCCCTCGCCTCCCTAGCCGCCTCCCGTTGCCTCTGCTCGCCTCCTCGACGCCCCCCTCTCCGCTCCCATCCGCGACCCCCCTGCCGTTCCCATCCCGTCGCCGCCGCTCCCATCCGCCACTGCCCCGCCGACGACCACCTCGCCTCCGCTCCCGTCCTCCACGACCACGACCGGCCCGTCCTCGACCGCGCAGCAGCAGCACCCCACAGCCCGGCCGCTGGTCAGCAAGGTGAGGACAAATCCAGGCCGAGGCTGCCGTTTTCTGCCATGATTTGTTGTTTCAATTCGTGATTCGATTTGTACAGTGTGTATGCATGAAGTTAGTGGATGATCTGCTGCTACATATTGCTTCCATATAGATGAAGTCAGTGCAAGAATTTTCGGTGTGTGTTACAGTGTTAGTGCTACATGATATGCTAGCAGACAATGCATATTTTTTTGTGTGTCTACTTGTTTGCTTACCACATTATGATTAGGTAGATTGTATTTCGTATAGTAATTGTGTAGTTTCTTGTGTGTTATAGCTTGTGTCCCTCATTTCCATGGAGAAGGCAATTTGGGATGCACACTACCTTCGCTTTTTTTGCGACATTTGTATGGAGGAAGTCAATGCAAACAATAGGGATGGAGGTTGTTTGAGTAGGAAGGGGTACAAGAATCTTGAGGATAAATTTGCCGAGAAAACGGGAAAAAGGTTAACAAAGAAGCAATTTAAGAACAAATGGGATTCTTTAAAAAAGGAATACACCGGTTGGATGGAGTTGCTAAATGCAACCGGGCTAGGTTGGGATTCGGAAACAAGAACTATGGATGCAGATAATGATTGGTGGCAGACTCACCTACAAGTAAGTTATATATTCATGTTTTGTACTATCTTTTTGTCTATTGTGATTCGATGATAATAGTTGTCTAATTTATTTTTTGTGTTCTATTTGTAGTATCGTCCTGAGCATGTCAAGTTCAGATATGGACCACCCGCCAACTTGACACAACTTGATGTCATGTTTAATAAGGCTCATGTCACCGGAGAATCTTCGGCCATCCCGGGGGAAGAGGAAACGGGAGCGGACAAGGAAGCTGCAATTCCAGTGGATGATGACGATGATGCCTCCAAAAAAACACCAAGCTTCGTGAAGCGCCTCAAGTTTGGTGGTGGAGAGAAGGAGAAAGAGAGCCCCTTTTACAGAGACTACAAAACAGCCTTGACTAGCCTTGTTTCATTTGGAAGGGGGATGCTGGAGGTTCTTGCGCCATGGGTGACTCTGTCCCAACAATGAAGGAGTTTCTATCTATGGTTCGAGAGTGTGGAATCAAAGAAGGCACTGACCTCATGTTCACAGCTAGTAAGCTAGTAGTGAAAAAGGAGCATAGAGAGTTGTTGGCGGCATTTGAGACATCTGAGGGGAGGCTTGACTATCTTCAAAGGATGCACAATGAGATGAACAAGTAGAACCATAACTTGTGATCATTTTAGAACCATAACTTGTACTATTTATTTGCTGAAACTATTTATGATCATTCTGGAACCTTGTACTATTATATTTGTGGACCATATGTAAGCTTTGTGAACCATATGTACGATTTGCTACCTTCCATGAACCATTATATGTGTTGTTTGTTATCATCTGACAATTGTTGCCTTTCTTTAGCTATGTCATGTCCAAAAATTTGACATGATCTTATATGAAATTTGTAGGATGGATGGTGGTGGCGACAATGGAAGTGATGAAGAAATGATTCGACACCTCCTTGGGGTGGCGCATGACATGGCTGTATTGGGCTACCTTGGTAATCTCTATTCGGATAAATATTTAAACAAAGCACCTCAGCGGATTCCACAACAAACTGGGAATGAATGGGTGCATGAACAACTTGCTGATAGAAAAAGGTGCTACAAAATGTTTAGAATGTATCCTGATGTGTTTCACAAACTGCACAACCTCTTAGTTACCAAGTATGGGTTAATTTCAACTAGATACATGGGATCTGTTGAATGTCTAGGGATGTTTCTATGGACTGTTGGAGCACCTCAATCATTTAGCCAAGTCCATAACCATTTCAGTCGGTCTCTTGAAACAGTTCATAGAAAGTTCCATATGGTGTTGAATTGTTTGTACAAACTGGGTAAAGATAATATAAAACCAGTGGATAGAACTTTCAAGGATGTGCATCCAAGACTTCAAGATGCACGTTTTTATCCTCATTTCAAAGGTGCCATTGGCGCCATTGATGGCTCACACATCCCTGTTGAAGTTGCAAAAGATGAAGAGGTCAACCACACAGGAAGACATGGGTACACATCACAAAATCTGTTAGCGATATGTGACTTCGATCTCCGATTCACATTTGTGGTTGCTGGATGGCTAGGTTCGGTACATGATAACCGCATTCCGCAACACGAGCATGGAGAAGTATCCACTTCGGTTCCCAACCCCTCCTGATGGTAGTACTCTAATTTTCATTATGCGCATTTGTTTCTATGCATTATTGTTTTCAGATTTCTTAAATTTGTTCTCCTGTGTGTAGGTACATACTATCTTGTTGATTCTGGTTATCCAAACAGAAAGGGATTTCTAGCTCCTTACAAAAACAACACATACCATATTCCTGATTTCCGTCGAGAAGGGCCACCAACTAAGAATGAAGAAATTTTCAACCATGCCCACTCATCGTTGCGAAATTGCATCGAGCGCATCTTTGGGATCTTGAAGAATAAGTGGCGCATTTTGAAAGGCATCCCTCATTTCGACTTGGTTACACAGAAGAAAATTATCATTGCTTGTTGTGTGCTTCAGAATTTCATTAGAGACTCCAACTTGCGTGATAAACAGTTTGATCGATGTGATGCAGATGAGGATTACATGCCCAAGGCCCAGAGGCAAACAATTACCTTGCCTAGTGATCATGTGTCGGGTGAACTACACACAAGAGGCATGAACGGAACACGTGACGACATTGCCAACACGTTGTTCATTTCTAGACAACGGAGGAATTAGCTAGTATAATGTAGTGGAAATATATTTTGGACAACTCCCAATGGTTATGTAGTGACAATTGTATGACGACTTGAATTTTAGATGCATATTCTATTTATTACACGTGAAGTAGCGACAGTATAACTTTTCATGAATGTAAGGGTGTTTCAGACAATTCAACGAGTTCTGACGCAGAGCAACCAGTTTGGTTTGCCAAAGACTTTCACTCAGAAAAACAGCTTCTCCTAGACAGCAGTTTTTCTGCACAGCAGCCACAGCCAGCCACAGCAAACAGGCCCTAAGTGTGCCTAGTTCATTTGATTAGGAATGTAGGATTCAAGTCCCAAACATCGATTTTGTGTCTTATTATCTTAAATAGAATCATTGTAGAAACTTGTCCTATTGTATTTCTTTCAAAAAGAATCTGATGTTTCTTAGTATAATCTCATCAAATCAGTACTGGCACTGCCGATGACATTGATTAACAGTAGATAACAACGAGGAAGATACAGTACAGACCCTCTGGTTATCTTAATCGACACGCCGCCACATGCATGTACTGACATAAGCTAGTCCTGTGCACAACTCGCCTCAATCTTTGACGATCGGAGGGAGTACCAACGAGTCAACGACGTGGCCCGTTGCCGGCCACCCTGTACATACATGTTCACCTCAACTCAACCAACTGAATGCTCATCATTTCATTTTCAAAAAAAAAATCATTTTCGAAAATGCCCATATTCGAAAAAAAATCATTTCATTTTCTTAATAAAATGCCCATTTTCGAAAAAAATAATTTCATTTTCAAAGAAAAAGAAAAAAGAAAATACTAGAACTGAATGCTCATCTCGTTACTTGTCAGGCTGTCACCGAAAGTGGGCCCACATTCTCCTACTCCACTCCATGGGGCCCACAGAGCTTGTGTTGGCTTAAATTACTGCCCGCGCGTCGCAAGCAACACACGCACGCACTCGCATCGCAGCTCCACCAAGCGTCCAAGCTACCTCACATGGCCGCCGTCGTCCCGGAGCCGCTCCGGGAGGCGCCAGACGACGTCGTGGACCAGATCCTGCTCCGCCTGCCGTGCTCCTCCTCCCTCGTGCGCGCCGCCGCGGCCTGCTCATCCTTCCGCCTCCTCGTCTCCTCCCCGAGCTTCCTCCGCCGCCACCGCGCGCTCCACCCTGACGAGTCCGGACCCTTCCTCGGCGTCTTCTCCTCCGTCCCCACGTCCGGCAAGCCAGGAGGCACCTTCCACCCCGCCGGCCCGCCCCATCCGGCCGCAGCGGCCGCCCGCGCCGTCGCCGGCGCCGCAGACTTCTCCTTCGCCTTCCTCCCGGGGCCGCCCGATGCCGACGCCGGCGCCGAATCCCAGCCCGGATGGCTCGTCCGGGACTACCGCGACGGACGCTTCCTCCTCGACCGCGCGCCCTCCTCCGACGCCATCGTCACGGATCTCGCCGTGTGCGACCCCGTGTCCCGCCGCTACGTCCTGCTCCCGCCCATCCCGGAGGATCTCGCCGCGACCGCCGACAACCCGCTCGGCGTCCTCGGCGGCCGGCGCTGGTGCGAGCCCTTCCTCGCACCCGCCCCCGCGCCCGGCGACGCCGAGGACGATTCCGAGGAGCCCGCGTTCGCCGTGATCTGGACGGCGCGGTGCCCAAGAAGGGTGGTGGCCCTCGCCTTCTCGTCGCGGGACGGGGCGTGGCGCGCGCTCCCGTCGCCGGACTGCTTCGTCTGGAGAAGCCGCCGCTCGGTCTTCGCGTGCCCCGTGCACGCCGTCTGGAACCGGCGCCACTACGCGCACGGCCGCTTCTACTGGGTCGACTGCCTCACCAACCGTTGGCTGGTGCTCGACACGGCCGCCATGGAGCTCACCGTCCAGGAGATCCAGTCGCCGTCCAGATTCTGGGAGGAGAACGTGGCCGTCGTCGAAGGCCCCGACGGCAAGGTCGGGGTGTTCGCGCACGAGTTCTACCACGCCGACGGCAACGCCAGCCTCAACTACTACACCATCTCGCGCGACGACGACGACAACACGCAGTCGTGGCAGCTGGAGAGGACGATCCCGCTGCCATGGTCGACAAAGCATGGCCGGCCTTACTGCCTTCGCGGCGCGGCCAACGGGTGCTTGGTCATTGAAGTCGGCCAAGACTCACCACGGCCGTTCATGTCCAGCAACTATAGCCGGGACGTCGAGCTGTTCACGATCGATGTCAAGCATTTCCAGCTGGAGAGAGTCTGCCGGGCGCGCTGCTCTGGGGGCGTCAGCGACGGCTGGTGGCCATACTTCAGCTTCCCGCCATTGCTGAGCTTGCCAACTGTTTGAGTTGCTTCACCAACTACTCCAGGATAGTAGATCCCAAATGTTAACCTGGAGCAGCATCTTGCAAGTCTGGAAGATAGTGTAATCGTGTGTGACACATAAATGTAACATACTTGCAACAGTTTTGTATGGGTCTTGGCCACCAGAACTTTTAGAAATACAAAGCAAGAATACACAGTTCAGTACATCAAATCAATTGTACAGTACAACAGGTCCAGAGTTGTTCAGTACAGCACATAAGTACATATAAGAAGATAACAGATGAACAATCACTGGTGTAGATACACTTGCTTATTTTCTTCTTATGATCTACCCTGTCCCAGACCCAACCCCTTGGTCTCTTTCTTCTTCATCTCTACACAAAAGAATACCAGTAAACTTTGTCGGAAAGTATGTACTAGTTCGAAGCTGCTGTACAGACCAGAGATAACTATCCATGGATGATCTAGGTTTTTTTTGCAGAAATCCGTGTCAGCCTCCATTTCATTTTCCTATTGCTCTTTGCCTCCTTGAAAGATTGTCCAGCGCCTGATGAGGATGATCCAGCGGCATGAGAAGATGATCCAGCATTATCAGAACCCATTAACAATGTTCTCGAGTCCACCAAGCCAGTCACCGAATGTAGAAGAAGGCTATCCACGAAAATCCCAGACGATACAATAGTTTCATCAGATGGAACGTTGATATAGGAACCACCCCCGCCCTCAAGATCAATGTAGTAGAATCTCTTTTGGTTGCCATAGAAGAGCTTTTTCTTGTGCAGGAAATGTGGTCGCATACCTGGAGGTAGCAGAAAAGTGATGTTGCACATATGGTCCCAGACTGTGCACGCCGAGTTTGACACCCAAATCTCTGAGACTTCAGATGCAGATCCCTTACTGGGCATTGCCAGCAAATGAAGCTTTCCTTCCCCCTCAAATAGTTCCAAATTATGGTCTTTAATAGTATCTGGAACAGCAGTTTCTGAGAATATCTCATCTGTCAGGTTGAACAACAGGATCCTCCGAGTAAAATCAGATGCCGCATCAAGAAGCAGCCAATGCATGACATCATTAACAATGACAGCCTTTGTTGTCTTCAATAAGTTCGCAGATTCACGGACCGCCCTCCATAACTGTGTGCCAACAGTGCACACTTCAAATGTCAAGAAGCGCACCCGGTGGCGGATACAAACCACCTTGTACTCATTTTTTGACTGCACAGATCCAAGAAAATATTCTGAAGAAAGAGCTCGTGACTGGTGTTCTGAAACTGGCAGTATCACATGTTTCATTGTCAATGGATTCAACACCTCAACAGCGCCTCTTGAATCATAGGCGCACACCAAGCCGTTGCAGGGATCTGACATCTGAAACCTAAATGACAATACGAAATCCAAGCTTTTTCGGTTCAATGTTGTGGGATCAAATGTGTACATGCAGAAAAGACCATCATCAACCGAGGTGAAGAAAGCAATGGACTGGTGGAAGCAGAGAGCATTGTTGAGGTGACGATCAACGAAACTAGGTACTTGAATGCAGTCTCGCCAGAATCTGCACACTGCACGAAGCTTAAAGACAACCCTACCAGGTAGGAAAGCAAGAGCTGTCTGCTGGATATCCTGAGGAAGAGATACTTGGGCCTCCACTGCTTCATTTTGCTCATCAAGAAGCTCATCATTGTTGTCTTCCATGGCTAGATTGCAAATTACAACTCTGACCAGTAGAACTGTAGAAAGGCTTAGTCAGCGGCAATAAAAAAATATAAGCGGTTGGATTTGAATTATATTGGAACGACAAGTATGATATAACAAATAATACAATATTTGTCCAATTGATCAATTATTCAATAGCATCTGAAGTGGAAAAAATGTTTCAGTGCATGTCAGAGTCGCAAATAAATAATTGGAAGATGCGTGCTTCCTGTGCCGGAAGGGCGGCATGGAATAGAAGGGTAGTCTCAGGGTTAGAGATGACCGAGCTTGGAAGTTCTGCTTCTCCAGTGTGATAAGTGGCATGCACGGTAATAACACCAGAATATGCTAATTCTAGTGTTTAGCCAAACAATTTTAGCTACATCAGTTTTCTGAAACCATAGGACATGAACTAAACCACTGCATCCGTCCAGCAAAAAGACACTGGGTACTGAATTCTAGACTCTAGGCTTCATGAGAATATCCATACACACGATTGGATTCTAGTGAATGTAATGTGTAAAGTGTGGTATCGAAATGAACTCATCTTGTGGACAGTGGAAACAATAGAAGGTTCCACTACGTAACAATCAGTTGCGAGTGTAAAATTAAATTTGAAGACTTCGATCGATTATAATATGTTGTTGATATTTGAAATATTTTGAAGGGCACAATGGATCTATAAAATCTGAAACTCAGGATTTTTTTTTTCATGAATATTAAGATAATCTTCCTAAGAAAAGCAAGTCATGTTTAACTGCGATAATCTTCCAAGATTACATGCTACCCGTATACATGAAGCTCGAAAGAACCATTGAGTTTAACTGCGAAAGAATTATTGACACGATTTCTTCATGAGTCACAGAGCCAAACAAAAAAGAATTACAATTTTCATCTATATTATCTTGAAGGCTCTGCTGTGATTATGAACTGATCCTCACAACGTTATACTACATGACAGGGCACCAGTGCAGTTCCGTAATTTTTTTTAATGGACAGACGCTGTTCCGTAAAATTTGTGCCTAGCTGTTTTGTTCGTGCAAACAATCACTGAAGTGTTAATTTTCGGCGACGGCGTAACTACGCTTACGAGCAACACAGGATTTCTGTAGCAACAAGAACTCATGGCTAGGATAAGGACCGACTGGGAGCTACCGAGCTAGAACCTCATCCCATGGATGGAGTAAACCAAGAAAAGAAACAAAACAGCAAATACGCAGCAGATCCAGCAACATGCGGATGCAAGAACAGTAAACTAGTAAAGAATCGCCAACTATAAAGAATTAGCTCGAAGTCGAGCAGGGGTAGGGCTTACCACACCAAGAAACGAAATCTTTAGGCCGAATGGATCTCCGCAGGGGGTGCTCAGGTGGGAGGACCAGGAGCAGGAGAGACGGAGATCCTCGGGTAGACGACAAAGAGCCAGCCCACGGAACCACGGCTGCGGCGGTGGCGGCGGGGGCTGGGGGTCGCGATCGGGCTTTGCTCGGTCGTACGAGAAATGGATTGGTAAATGTAGAGCGCGGTGGAGTCGCCCGATCTCGTATGGAAGAAACCCCAATCTAAAGGGAGATTGGAGTAGAAGGGCGGAGGATGTGCCGCCGGCGTCGGGATTCGCCGTGACCGCCGCTGGGAAATGCCGATGGGGGAGGCGCCTGTGCTGTTCACGACGGCGTGGTGTGTACTGGACTTAAAGAGGGCAAATCGGGACAAAAATGAGAAACTACTAGGATGAAACTATATAAATGGACAAAATACTACCTCTATTTATTTTTAGATGTAAAATTTTTATCTAAATTTGAATGTATCTAGATATTTTTTAGGTATAGATACATCTAAATTTACACGAACCACTGGACATCTATTAATGGACGGAGGGAGTAATATAAATACGCAAAATTGAGAACCCAAAATAAGGAGGAAACTAAAAACGAATGTCTTATTTACAATTAGGTCGATGAATCCCTGGCTTTACTTTGCAAACTAATAAAGTAACCATGATGGCTTTTCCTAAAAAAAATATAACAAGCTTCAACAAAGGGAATATTGTATAGAAGTAAATACTTTGTTAATGATGAATAAACCGGTGCTACAATATAGTTATTTTCCATGACACTTATATGGAATATTGCAGGTTGTTGCAGGAACAACCATAGATATGTATCTAATTGTATCACAAAACATAAACAACATGAATTATAACTTCAAAATAGTAGTTCAGGTATACCTTTTTTTACCAAATCAAAGAGGTTTCAGTTTGTAGCAATGTCAACTATTGTTTTTAGTTTTGCTAGGGACTATGCAAACGTGGTCCTGTGCATGTTATATATTTTTGTAAATATGCAAAATTATATGCAAAGTTAGAGGAGAAATGAATGTTTTTCTGTAGAACAAATGAATTATGCTTGCATATACGACAGTTGAATAGTTGCGGCCACAAACATGACACAAGAATTAATGATTGGGTTTGCTAAAATAGGAGATATGCAATCCATGGATTAGTAACACGGTCATAGAATAAGGGACGGTGTGGAAGGATGTTGTTGCAGTAAAATGAAAGATCGAGATGTCGCCTAGAGGGGGGTGAATAGGCAATTAAAAACTCTTGCGGATTTGTTTTGTAAGAATGCGGAATTAAACTAACGTTTAGTTTACAAGCACAAACCCTAAGTATGCTAAGCTCAACAAAGTGTAACAATAGCAACTAGAGCTAAGCAAGATAGGCACAAGATATATGTAGCACAAGTGATAGCAAGATATATAAACTTCAAGCACGATGGCTATCACAAGGAAAGAGAGCTCGGGTATAGAAATAACCGAGGCATGCGGAGACGAGGATGTATTCCCGTGTTCCCTTCCTTTGCAAGAAGGTACGTCACGTTTGGAGGAGTGGAGGTCCCACGAAGGATTCCCCGCGCCACGAAGGCTCACCCTATTCTCCGAACCACACCCACGAAGGATAATGGCCCTTTCCTTATGGTTAGCTTTTCCTCCGATCCGGAGATGGCAAGCTCCACAACCACTTCACAAGCTCCACGAAGGAGAAGCCCGGGCCTCTTCACAATCTTCTTGAAGAGATCACCGGAGCACCAACCGCCAAGCCAACTAGGAGGTCTCCCTCCAAGAGTAACAAGCTCACGGTCTCTCACTCGAACTAATCGTGGTGGAGAGCTCAACACTATGCAATGATGCAAAGCAAGAACACTAGAGGTGTTCAAATCCTTCACTCTCAAATCTCACCCAAGCAACAAATGCTAAGATGAGATTGGAGAGGAAGAACAATGGGGAAAGTCAACAAAAGACTCCAAGATCTAGATCCCAAGAGTTCCCCTCACTTAGAGGAGAAATGGATTGGTGGAAGTGTAGATCTAGATCTCCTCTCTTAGATCCCTCAAGAATGAGCAAGAATCATGGGGGGGGACAAGAGAGAGAGCAAGTTCTTCAAAGGCAACAATGGAGGTGAGAGAATAGAAGAACTAACTCAGCCCAAGGTGGAAGAAGGGCTATTTATAGCCCAAGAGCAAATATAACCGTTGGGAAAAAGTTGGGCTGAGAAAACCGTCGAGGAGGCCGGTCAACCGGGCCTGGGGCCGGGCCGTTCGGTCCAGGGCCCGGTCAGACCGGGCCACAGACCGGACCAGCCGGTCCAAACCGGGCGGCAGGCCGGACCCCGACCGGGGGTCACATTGCGTCTTCCAGGAGCTCATCCGGTTGGCGCCCGGTTGGCGACCGGTCGACCGAACGGCACGCCGAGCCCGCCGGTCGAGAGGCCGGCGAGACCGGAGCAGCAGACCGGATCGGTTCCGCGCACGGTTGGCGCCCGGTTGGCGACCGGTTGACCGGTCGGCACGCCGGCCAGGCCGGTTGGTAGGCCGGGCCGACCGGGCGGCAGGCGGAGCCGATCCGGCGCACGGGCCGGTCCGACCGGGTCCACCGACCGGGAGAGCAGGAAAACATGTTATACAAAAACTGTGATAACTTTTGTGTCCGGACCCCGATTGACATGAAACCAATTTTGTTGGAAAGATAACGATGAATAGAACCCCAACAAAAACATTTTTAGATGGAGACTCCTCACAGAACATTTTTAGATGATTTTAGAGAGGGAGTCTCCCACCGTCAAGAAACGGTGAAGACGTCCAAACCCGAAAACGCAATAGAAGATGCATGCGGATTCCGTTTTCGATGAACTTGGGCTTGTTGTAAAGCTAGCAACAAGCTCAAGAACCTCACACAGAGAAACACCAAGAAGCAATAAGGATATGCAAAGGATTGAGCTCCCTAAGACGATGTGATCAAGTTACCCAACCGTAAGCCCCTCTTGATAGTGCGGCTATCTATCCTATAATTCGGTCTCCCAACAACCACCTTGAGACCGGTAAAAGGAAAACCTAGCAAGGCCATACCTTTGCCTTGCGCATCCTGCTTGATCTTGATGATAGCTCTTCACACTCCACTCAAGTCGAAATGCCTCACTTGATCATCGTTGCTTCGTGTAGACTCACAAATGCTCCCCCATACACCATGATGGGAAAGCTCTATTGATGCACATCTTCACTTGTCCATTATCACCAAATGGACGGCAAGCTTCAAGCATGTGATTCACTTGAGATGCTCATCTTGAACTTGCCCGACTCAACCTTGTATCTTCTCATACTCTATCGTACTATCTTGAGATGTATATAAAAAATTCTTCACTTGGAATCAAGCTCTCAAGATCCTGATCATCCATTGCTTATCACATAAGATAGAGTATGGCTAATATTGAGTTCCACATAAGAACTCCATCTTCATTTCTTCTTCTTGATCATATCACATATATATATCTTCAAATCGATGATCTTGATGTCAATACACAAGGTGTATCTTTATCTTCATGGCATCCATACTTGAATCCAACACATGGAATACAAGAAGTACCTATAGAATATTCCTTCATATAAACTCAATGAAAACATTAGTCCATAGGGGTTGTCATTAATTACCAAAACCACACATAGGGGCAATATACCCTTACATAAAATAGCATTAAATTATGTTGTTGGGGTTTGTCTATATAAGATATAGATATTAGTCACTAACATCGATGCAATAAGATAGAGAACATTAAGGTGGTACCATGTTCTCCATTAGGACACATTTTAGCTCTGATATTCACATTTGAGAAGTATAGTTTAAGAGAGAAATCACTCCATAATTTGTATGTAATGTCACAAGGTGGGATCTGGAGTATTAAACTCAGAATGCTGCTATAAGCAGGCCATGTGCCATGTCCACAAGACTAATGAATTCTATTTGATAGTGTGAAAAAATAATTTAGATTATATAGTTCTCCTCTTAGCAATAATAGTTCAGCTTTAGGTGTTCTTGTGGGCTAATCCTACTCGATAATGGTATCCAATATACTTATCCAATGTGTACTTCGATAACTAACAACTTACATACCATATTGATGGTTCCTTGATGAATACAAAGCTTATGGGCATCGTTTCCGGAGAAACCAACATATAACCACCATACATGGACTGCCTCTTGATGTTATATTTGCTCCAAAGAATAATAAATTGGTGCCTTCATTTCTGAAAGTGATTTAAAAACCAAACTTTCAATAAGAGACAAGCATGTGTAACTTTAAAAAGCACATACAAAAATCGAAGAATAAGAACATAGTTTCTTCACTTCTTAAAGTGCTTAAAAACATCAAAGTTTCATTTAAAATGCGCATAAAAAAGGACTACACGATGTTATGTTTTTATGAAGGACACATTATTACTTAAAAGGTTTAAACGTTGCACCCAACTTCTAGATAATTAAGATGCACACAACCTCACAAACATCCGATGTCCAACGTTACAAAAGGTAAATTTAAAAGGCGCAATACACGTGCTCATCTTAGAATCAGTATGAACGACTAGTGTGTTGGAAGTCCAATCCGCAGATTACGTTGTCACCCCATGGTGGAAAAAAATCTCTCACTATGTCCTCCAACCGTTTAGACGATCATGAACGGAACAAAAACTGCTCGATGTTATATTTGCAACAAAGAATAAAAAAACTTAGTTTCTTCACTTCTAAAAAGTGCTAAAACACGAGAGGGAATATTCCGCAACTAGTTGCGGGTGCACCCCATTTTTATTGGGACACTTTTAAGTTTTCAAAAAATGTAAACTAAAATTATAGACATTGGTTTATGCTATTGATGGCGTGTATTTCACACGTTCGTTGGGCAACCCCAAGAGGAAGGTATGATGCGCACAGCAGCAAGTTTTCCCTCAGAAAGAAACCAAGGTTTATCGAACCAGGAGGAGCCAAGAAGCACGTTGAAGGTTGATGGCGGCGGGATGTAGTGCGGCGCAACACCGGAGATTCCGGCGCCAACGTGGAACCTGCACAACACAACCAAAGTACTTTGCCCCAACGAAACGAGTGAGGTTGTCAATCTCACCGGCTTGCTGTAACAAAGGATTAACCGTATTGTGTGGAAGATGATTGTTTGCGAGAGAAAACAGTAAAACAAGTATTGCGATAGATTGTATTTCAGTAAAGAGAATTGGACCGGGGTCCACAGTTCACTAGAGGTGTCTCTCCCATAAGACGAACATCATGTTGGGTGAACAAATTACCGTTGGGCAATTGACAAATAAAGAGAGCATGACAATGCACATACATATCATGATGAGTATAGTGAGATTTAATTGGGCATTACGACAAAGTACATAGACCGCCATCCAACTGCATCTATGCCTAAAAAGTCCACCTTCGAGGTTATCATCCGAACCCCCTCCGGTATTAAGTTGCAAAGCAACGAGACAATTGCATTAAGTATGGTGCGTAATGTAACTAGTGACTACATCCTTGAACATAGCACTAATGTTTTATCCCTAGTGGCAACGAGCACAACACAACCTTAGAACTTTACATCACTCGTCCCGGTGTCAATGCGAGGCATGAACCCACTATCGAGCATAAGTACCCCCTCTTGGAGTTACAAGCATCTACTTGGCCGGAGCATCTACTAGTAACGGAGAGCATGCAAGATCATAAACAACACATAAGCATAACTTTGATAATCAACATAACAAGTATTCTCTATTCATCGGATCCCAACAAACGCAACATATAGAATTACATATAGATGATCTTGATCATGATAGGCAGCTCACAAGATCCGACAATGATAGCACAATGGGGAGAAGACAACCATCTAGCTACTGCTATGGACCCATAGTCCAGGGGTAGACTACTCACTCATCACTCCGGAGGCGACCATGGCGGTGTAGAGTCCTCCGGGAGATGATTCCCCTCTCGGGCGGGGTGCCGGAGGCGATCTGCTGGATCCCCCGAGATGGGAGCGGCGGCGGCGGCGTCTCGGTAAGGTTTTCCGTAGCGTGGCTCTCGGTATCGGGGGTTTCGTCACGGAGGCTTTAAGTAGGCGGAAGGGCAAGTCAAGAGGCGGCACGGGGGCCCACACCATAGGCCGGCGCGGCCGGGGGTGGGGCCGCGCCACCCTAGGGTTTGGCCACCCCGTGGCCCCTCTTCGTCTCGTCTTCGGTCTTCGGAAGCTTCGTGAGAAAATAGGCCCCCGGGCTTTTATTTCGTCCAATTCCGAGAATATTTCTTTACTAGGATTTCGAAACCAAAAACAGCGAGAAAACAAGAATCGACACTTCGGCATCTTGTTAATAGGTTAGTTCCAGAAAATGCACGAATATGACATAAAGTGTGCATAAAACATGTAGATAACATCAATAATGTGGCATGGAACACAAGAAATTATCGATACGTCGGAGACGTATCAGCATCCCCAAGCTTAGTTTTGCTCGTCCCGAGCAGGTAAAACGATAACACAGATAATTTCTGGAGTGACATGCCATCATAATCTTGATCATACTATTTGTAAAGCATATGTAGTGAATGCAGCGATCAAAACAATGTGTATGACATGAGTAAACAAGTGAATCATAAAGCAAAGACTTTTCATGAATAGCACTTCAAGACAAGCATCAATAAGTCTTGCATAAGAGTTAACTCATAAAGCAATAATTCAAAGTAAAGGTATTGAAACAACACAAAAGAAGATTAAGTTTCAGCGGTTGCTTTCAACTTGTAACATGTATATCTCATGGATATTGTCAACATAGAGTAATATAATAAGTGCAATAAGCAAGTATGTAGGAATCAATGCACAGTTCACACAAGTGTTTGCTTCTTGAGGTGGAGAGAAATAGGTGAACTGACTCAACATTGAAAGTAAAAGAATGGTCCTCATAGAGGAAAAGCATCGATTGCTATATTTGTGCTAGAGCTTTGATTTTGAAAACATGAAACAATTTTGTCAACGGTAGTAATAAAGCATATGCATCATGTAAATTATATCTTATAAGTTGCAAGCCTCATGCATAGTGTACCAATAGTGCCCGCACCTTGTCCTAATTAGCTTGGACTACCTGGATTATCACCGCAATACATATGCTTTAACCAAGTTTCACAAAGGGGTACCTCTATGCCGCCTGTACAAAGGTCTAAGGAGAAAGCTCGCATTTGGATTTCTCGCTTTTGATTATTCTCAACTTAGACATCCATACCGGGACAACATAGACAACGAGATAATGGACTCCTCTTTTAATGCTTTAAGCATTTGACAACAATTAATTCTTTTCTCATTAGAGATTTGAGGATATTTGTCCAAAACTGAAACTTCCACCATGAGTCATGGCTTTAGTTAGCGGCCCAATGTTCTTCTCTCACAATATGCATGCTCAAACCATTCAACTCAGGTGTAGATCGCCCTTACTTCGGACAAGACGAACATGCATAGCAACTCACATGAAATTCAACAATGAGTTGATGGCGTTCCCCGATAAACATGGTTATCGCACAACAAGCAACTTAATAAGAGATAAAATGCATAATTACATATTCAATACCACAATAGTTTTTAAGCTATTTGTCCCATGAGCTATATATTGCAAAGGTGAATGATGGAATTTTAAAGGTAGCACTCAAGCAATTTACTTTGGAATGGCGGGAAAATACCATGTAGTAGGTAGGTATGGTGGACACAAATGGCATAGTGGTTGGCTCAAGTATTTTGGATGCATGAGAAGTATTCCCTCTCGATACAAGGCTTAGGCTAGCAAGGCTTATTTGAAACAAACACGAGGATGAACCGGTGCAGCAAAACTCACATAAAAGACATATTGAAAACATTATAAGACTCTACACCGTCTTCCTTGTTGTTCAAACTCAATACTAGAAATTATCTAGACCTTAGAGAAACCAAATATGCAAACCAAATTTTAGCATGCTCTATGTATTTCTTCATTAATGGGTGCAAAGCATATGATGCAAGAGCTTAAACATGAGCACAACAATTGCCAAGTATCACATTACCCAGGACATTTATAGCAATTACTACATGTATCATTTTCCAATTCCAACCATATAACAATTTAACGAAGGAGAAACTTCGCCATGAATACTATGAGTAGAAACCAAGGACATACTTGTCCATATGCTACAGCGGAGCGTGTATCTCTCCCATAAAGTGAATGCTAGGATCCATTTTATTCAAACAAAACAAAAACAAAAACAAACCGACGCTCCAAGAAAAAGCACATAAGATGTGATGGAATAAAAATATAGTTTCAGGGGAGGAACCTGATAATGTTGTCGATGAAGAAGGGGATGCCTTGGGCATCCCCAAGCTTAGACGCTTGAGTCTTCTTGATATATGCAGGGGTGGACCACCGGGTGCATCCCCAAGCTTAGAGCTTTCACTCTCCTTGATCATGTTGCATCATACTCCTCTCTTGATCCTTGAAAACTTCCTCCACACCAAACTCGAAACAACTCATTAGAGGGTTAGTGCACAATATAAATTGACATATTCAGAGGTGACACAATCATTCTTAACACTTCTGGACATTGCATAATGCTACTGGACATTAGTGGATCAAAGAAATTCATCCAACATAGCGAAAGAGGCAATGCGAAATAAAAGGCAGAATCTGTCAAAACAGAACAGTTCGTATTGACGAATTTTAAAAAGGCACCAGACTTGCTCAAACGAAAATACTAAAATTGAATAAAAGTTGCGTACATATCTGAGGATCATGCTCGTAAATTGGCATAATTTTCTGAGCTACCTACAGGGAGGTGGACCCAGATTCGTGACAGCAAAGAAATCTGGAACTGCGCAGTAATCCAAATCTAGTACTTACTTTTCTATCAACGGCTTAACTTGGCACAACAAAACTCAAAACTAAGATAAGGAGAGGTTGCTACAGTAGTAAACAACTTCCAAGACACAAAATAAAAACAAAATATTGTAGGTAAAAACATGGATTGTCTCCCATAAGCGCTTTTATTTAACGCCTTTCAGCTAGGCGCAGAAAGTGTGTATCAAGTATTATCAAAGGGTGGTACTTCTACAGCGGGGTGTGGGCTCTTCTCAACCAGGCATATTATATTAGATACATAAGTTTTAGCATCTCCCTTTTCATTAGTCTTAGGCGTGCTACTCTCATCAAACAAATTTTCAGGAACAAGCCAAGCATAATTATTTTCTAGTGCATCATTCATAGCTAGGAGCTTGCATGGTATTGGTGCTTTGATCTCCCCACCATCATCAATATTATTAGTGTATCTTATTCTATCCATATCCATCTTTTCAAGGAGACTAACAAAATTAGTAGGAGAACCAAGCATATTAAATTTAGCAAAGACCTTTCTAGCTTCTCTTGCTAGACCACCAAATTCTCTAAGAAGGGTTTCTAAAACAAAATCTTTCTTTTCCCCTTCTTCCATATCACCAAGTGTGAAAAACATGTGTTGGATTATAGGATTAAGATTAACAAATTTGGTTTCCAACAAGCGAACTAAATGCGCAGCAGCAATTTCATAAGTAGGCGCAAGGTCTACCAAGTGTCTATCTTCAAAATTTTCAATGGTACTAACATGGTTGAAGAATTCTTCTATATTATTTCTCCCAACTATAGACCCACGTCCTACCGGTATGTTCTTTGTGGTAAAATTAAAAGGAAACATGATGAAATAAGTAAAGTAAATGCTAGTAACTAATTTTTTTTGTGTTTTCAATATAGCAAACAAGATAGCAAATAAAGCAAAACTAGCAACTAATTTTTTTGAATTTTGATTTAGTGCAGCAAACAAAGTAGTAAATAAAATAAAGCAAGACAAAAACAAAGTAAAGAGATTGAGAAGTGGAGACTCCCCTTGCAGCGTGTCTTGATCTCCCCGGCAACGGCGCCGTAAAAAGAGCTTGATGGCGTGTATTTCACACGTTCGTTGGGCAACCCCAAGAGGAAGGTATGATGCGCACAGCAGCAAGTTTTCCCTCGAAAAGAAACCAAGGTTTATCGAACCAGGAGGAGCCAAGAAGCACGTTGAAGGTTGATGGCGACGGGATGTAGTGCGGCGCAACACCGGAGATTCCGACGCCAACGTGGAACCCGCACAACACAACCAAAGTACTTTGCCCCAACGAAACGAGTGAGGTTGTCAATCTCACCGGCTTGCTGTAACAAAGGATTAACCGTATTGTGTGGAAGATGATTGTTTGCAGAGAAAACAAGAAAACAAGTATTGCAAGTAGATTGTATTTCGAGTAAAGAGAATTGGACCGGGGTCCACAGTTCACTAGAGGTGTCTCTCCCATAAGACGAACAAGCATGTTGGGTGAACAAATTACAGTTGGGCAATTGACAAATAAAGAGAGCATGACAATGCACATACATATCATGATGAGTATAGTGAGATTTAATTGGGCATTACGACAAAGTACATAGACCGCCATCCAACTCGCATCTATGCCTAAAAAGTCCACCTTCAGAGTTATCATCCGAACCCCTCCAAGTATTAAGTTGCAAAGCAACCGACAATTGCATTAAGTATGGTGCGTAATGTAACTAGTGACTACATCCTTGAACATAGCACTAATGTTTTATCCCTAGTGGCAACAGAGACAACACAACCTTAGAACTTTCGTCACCTGTCCCGTGTGTCAATGCGAGCATGAACCCACTATCGAGCATAAGTACCCCCTCTTGGAGTTACAAGCATCTACTTGGCCGCAGCATCTACTAGTAACTGAGAGCATGCAAGATCATAAACAACACATAAGCATAACTTTGATAATCAACATAACAAGTATTCTCTATTCATCGGATCCCAACAAACGCAACATATAGAATTACATATAGATGATCTTGATCATGATAGGCAGCTCACAAGATCCGACAATGATAGCACAATGGGGAGAAGACAACCATCTAGCTACTGCTATGGACCCATAGTCCAGGGGTAGACTACTCACTCATCACTCCGGAGGCGACCATGGCGGTGTAGAGTCCTCCGGGAGATGATTCCCTCTCCCGGCAGGGTGCCGGGAGGCGATCTCCGGATCCCCCGAGATGGGATCGGCGGCGGCGGCGTCTCGCAAGGTTTTCCGTATCGTGGCTCTCGTGACCGGGGGTTTCGTCACGGAGGCTTTAAGTAGGCGGAAGGGCAAGTCAAGAGGCGGCACGGGGGCCCACACCATAGGCCGGCGCGGCCGGGGCGGGGCCGCGCCGCCCTAGGGTTTGGCCACCCCGTGGCCCCTCTTCGTCTCGTCTTCGGTCTTCCGGAAGCTTCATGAGAAAATAGGCCCCTGGGCTTTTATTTCGTCCAATCCGAGAATATTTCTTTACTAGGATTTCCGAAACCAAAAACAGCAGAAAACAAGAATCGGCACTTCGGCATCTTGTTAATAGGTTAGTTCCAGAAAATGCACGAATATGACATAAAGTGTGCATAAAACATGTAGATAACATCAATAATGTGGCATGGAACACAAGAAATTATCGATACGTCGGAGACGTATCAGCTATATAATGTGAACCTGTAAAAAAATTGTGCCAAAATATGACCATATGTGACCTGTGCAAAAAAGAGAAGACATAGCTGAATAGTGTCATGTACAGATGTACTATTTACACGTCATTTGTTCTTTTTATGTCGATCACATATTGTCGTATTTTTTGATGAAACTTCACAGATACAGAAGATACAACACAATGTAGATCCATAATTTTGGTTTACATCTTTTGAAAACTTATAAGTGTCACAAAAAAAAGGTGCACTCACAACTAGTTAGGGATTGTAGTGTCCCTTAAAACACCAAATGTTAAATAAGAGACATACATATGTACCTTTTAATTAAAAGGTGCAAAAAAATGGCAAAAAAAGGTCAAATTTTTTGGAAAAAAGGGTCAAAAAATTTGACCAGAGTGGGATTTGAACCCACGCCCTTTCGGACCAGAACCTTAATCTGGCGCCTTAGACCAACTCGGCCATCTGATCACATGTGACACAACTTCTATTCAGTTTTACTTGTTATCTGATGGTTCGCTTCTGTTTCGTCTGCTTTTGGATAAGCACTCGCCGTTGTCCACTGCCTTGTCCTCAACACGTTCTTTCGAGGAAGAACTATGGAGTCTGCGCCGCAGGCAAAACTCACAAATCCATTCCCATGCGCCTCTCCGTCTCCCAGGTAACGCATAACACCACGAAATCCTATGGCCTAATCTCTCGAAAAAGATTTGGTCCTCTTTTTCTTGGATTTTTATCTGAAACTGACCTTGTTCTGGGGCATTTCCCATCCAATAAGATGCCCGTATCCACCGGAACCGAAGGCGATACGGTCGACACGCCGCGGGTCCAGACTAGTAGCGTGTGGGATTTCTAGGAGGAGAGCGGTTTCAGAGATGGCTCTTCTTGGCGCCGCAACCTCTTGTGTGAATCTACTCTCCGTGACCGTGCCGGTGCAGGCAGCAATGCTGGAGCCTGATGTTATCAGGTATTGCGATTTGCTCGATCATGAACTTATCGCTTCAGTTTCTAAATACTCGCTGGCATACAAGAAAGAGTGCTTGGCTCATACTGTAAAAATACAGTAGTATTCATATTATATTATTATATACTATAAAAAAGAGAATATTCTGATTGGTCAGGCCAGGTGAACAAAGGTACAAATAATTACAGTTGTATTAAAAAACCATAATTTATGTTGTTTTCACTAAGTAATAGACACAAATTTGACTGTAAAATTATAATTTTGGAGATCATGCCCATGTCGAAAAATATGCACTATTTGAAGGCATAGCTTGTAACGCGGTAGTATTATCATATTTTTGCAAGTACCGAATTGATTCATGCGAACTTTGATACACTCTGGCTCTTAACTTTTGTAATATGAATAGTGGTTCATTCTGTTTGAAGTGTTCAGGTACAGAAAGTTGGACAGTGGAGTAAAGCTTGAAGGTACTTGCAATTAGTGTGATGTTTGTACACGATTAGCTGCTGAGACGAGAGATTATATATGGATGGTCTCGAAAAGAGCTTATGTATGGAACAACTCTGTTTCTTGATCTGAAGATGTAGTCGATGGCGAGGGGCCAGAAGCTCGGGAAGGCAATCTAGTGCAGTTCAACTACGTCTGCCGCCGCGCAAACGGTTATTTCGTGCATAGGTGAATAGAACATCTCCATTGACTGAAACCTTTAATATGTTGTTCATATACCATCCAGGATACTGCATAAATAGTTTACAGTTCCAGGGCTACTAATTCTGCCCTTCTCTAATGGCATCATGTTTTTTTTGGCTTTTCTGATGCAGCACGGTGAATCAGTTCAGCGGCGAGAGTAAGCCGGTGACACTTCCACTCGACGGGCAAGAGGTTCTAGGATTCACATTTCTATTCAAAAATTGACCTTTTTGGCAGATTATTTGAGAGTGATTCCTGGCAGTTTCACACCCTTCATTGCTTCTCCTGACAGAAAAATATTTTTTCTTGTAGATGATTAGAGGCCTGAAAGAAGTGCTAATAGGCATGAAAGCCGGAGGTACACTACGGTTTCAGCCATTTCCTTACAGTTTTCTAGTTTTAGCCACCGGCAACTTCTATTTCTCCATGGCTTTGCAGGTAAGAGGAGGGCTCTGATACCTCCTGAAGTAGGTTACATTGACGAGAGCTTGCAGCCCGTGCCGGAGGAGGTACAGCCTAGATAGCTAATAAACTGATCTGAATCTTATCATGTCCCTTTCACATCTACTCACCGGAAGCAACAGATTTACTATTCTTCCTTTTCTGTCTCTGATGATTTGTAATCGTTCTTGTGCTTTGGCTTTGGTTGCCACCGCAGTTCGGACCACGTCGGAGCCTGCTGTCGCATGCCAAGGAACCACTGGTGTTCGAGGTTCAGCTGCTCAAGGTCCTATGATCATCATGTTGGGTCCAATGAAGATAGAAGATGTTCTATATCTATAGAGAACTGCACATATTTCTTTTTTCTGAACTTTCATGTTCAAATCCTTTCTGAACTTAATTAGTTGAAAACGCGTTCAGAAATTGGATGAAAGGAAGAGACAAGGAGAAAGACTATGATTTTCTTAAGGACAACATTAACATCTATTGTTCACAGATAGTTTTACTGATTTAAATCTCCGTCGATCGTGCAATGGGCAGTGTAGTAGAGGCAGTAGGAAGGGAAGACAGACTTGCATAGCAGCACAGGCAACTCCGGCCGGTGGTAGTCGGGAGAAGGAGGAGCAGGAAGGGCCAACGAGGAATCCTGAATTCCGACGTGCCCTCTCACCGGAGAGCCGGAGACGGTGACGCAACTAACAGCCACATGCGGCGGGAGGAGGTTGCCGGCCACCGCTTCTACGTAGCTGCCGTTGCCGAGGCAGCACGACACGTCTGCCACGCTCAGGTTGCTGCTGTTGAGGACGCTACGCCATAGCCGCGCGTCAGGGCGGGACCTCAGGAGCGCGCCCACTATCTTCCCGCCCAAGAAGGAACCGCGGAGCCTCTTGGCGATGGCCTGCCCCGCCGCCGCCAGCCGCGGATCCGCCTCGGCGTCGCTGCCAAAGGCGTGCGCCTTGAAGAAGAACCAGTACTCCTCCCGCGGCAGAGGACGCAGTTCGATCGACTCCGCCGTGCCGAGGCCAGCGACGTGCTCGGCTTCGGTGCTCGTGACGATGACCTTGCTCCCTCGCCTGCCGGCACGCCGCAGGGTCGGCATGATCGCGTCCACTACTTGCCTCCTGCGCGTGTCCACGTTGTCAAACACGGCCAGGAACCTCTCCCCACGCAGCTTCCGATGGAGAAGACTAAGCTTCTGACTGTCGCCGCCGGAGAGGATGCCGGTGGCTGTCGGCGCGAACAGGGAGCGTAGGAACAGCTCTGTCTCGCCGGCGGTCATGAGACTCATGCAGTGGAAGTCCAGCATCATGACCAGGGAGAAGCGGCGGCGCACCGCGGGGTCCTCGCACACGTGCTGCACGAGCGTGGTCCTCCCGAGGCCGGCAGCGCCGATAATTGAAAGGATGCCTAGCTCTTCCACCGCCGGCTCACCGCCTCCATCATCTTCCAGCAAGAAGTCCAGAACGCGGCGCCTCTCGGCGTGCCGGCCGAACATCAGGCTGTCCGCGTAGATGCCCGTGGTGGGCAGCGGCCGGTGCGGCGCCGGCGGGCACATCTGCAGCAGCATGATGAACTCCGTGAGACCACCGGCGACTCTTTCCAGGTCCGCGAGGATGCCGTCGAGCTCGTTGGCGCTGGCGTCGGCGTCGCGGAGCAGCAGCCGCCTGGCCGCCACGCAGAGGCGCTTAGAGGGGTTGAACGAACTAGGCAGGGAGAAAGACCGCGCCGGTACGAGCTTGCCATGTCCTTCGTCCTGGCCTCGTCCGCTCGGGAGCGCGTCGAGGAGGTAGCGCGCCCGGAACGCGCCGTTGACAAGCTCCGCGAGCCAGGAGAGCAGCGCGTGGCTCGTGATCCTCCTCGCCCCGGCCGCTTCGGCGACGCTCTCGACCCTGACTAGCAGGTGCCGTAGTCTTGGCAGCTTGGCCTCGGCGTTCCGCTCCGGCTGCTGGTCCAGGAGATGCCCAGCGAGGAGGGACAGCGCCCTGCCGACCATGTCCGCCACAACAGCGGAGACGATGGTCTCGCCAGCCATGGTCGTTGCGTGATTGCTTTGCACCCAATGGCGAGGTCGTCAATTCAGTGGCTCGCTCAGTCTTGAGCAGCTAGCTCTCTCGTCCTTCTGTGCCGTCACGCGGATTTTGCCCGCACCATCTCCACGACCTAAATGGCGACTCATTTGGTTTGTTTTAATCAGTTTGAATCGCGCTTCGCCTAAATTTGGACCGCGGTCTAGGCCATTGTCAGCAGCCGCACGACCCATTCGATCCGTGCTGGCCATTTTAGCCCGCTGGCCGCATACACCAGTTCAATTTTAATTCAAATAAATAAATTGAAGCGCGTGAAATTTTGAAAAACATTTCATACATTCAGACTAATTTACCTAGGAAAAAAAAATAAGCCCTAGTTCCCAGCCTCGCAATCTTCTTCATCGTCGATGGTGAGGTTGACGAATGACGGAGGCGTGCTGCACCCACACAGGGATCACCGACCGCATGTGATGAGGTGGAGGCGGCACGTACTGGGGTGGAGTTGGCGGCGGCTGGTAGCGGAGGAGGCGACACCATCTTGCCGTCCCACGCGGTGTGTGGTGGTGCTGCAATGGCACTGGTGGTGGTGGAAGCAGCGGGGCGATGTGGTCCGCCACCATCAACGTGAGGCGGAGTGGCGGACGACCTCATCCAGGGCGTCCCACGTCCATTTGGCCTCTTCCTTGGCCTTGGACTACTCGATGGCGACAACGATGGTCGCGTTCTCGTCGTAGTCATCCGGGACGAGCACCTCCCACTTCACGTCCTCCTCGTCCTCGTTGGGTCCCCACCGGGTTGAAAATCCTGCACAACCCTGATCAATATATTTTATGGTATGAAGTCTAAGAAAATTACAAATTATTTTTCTAAATATGATAAAGAAAGTATGAAACACAGTGAAAAGAATTATTTCAAAAAATATTCCCCCACGTATGATTAAGTTTTTCTGAGTTCCATCATGTTCCAAACCTAATTTACAAAAAAAAAATCAATATTATTCATATTTCGAAGCTCTCTTCACTAGAAGCCCAAATATTAAAACGGGTTTCAAATTGAAATTATAGTTTAAAAGCTATGGAACTTTCAAATTTTAAAACTATTTCATCTAAAGCGTGGAAGGAGAGAGAAAAATCTGACTTAAGGGTCAACTAGCTTTCACCGTGGTCCCAAGTGCCCAATGGTAACGATAAGGACCGGGCCTCCTATCGTCTGAGCATGATACTTTTCGCTACGAACTTTAAACACGACGTTGCAAGGGAGGGACTTGGAGTTTTGGGCACCTGCAATAAGTGAACTACGACTTCTTCTGAAAACTTGGGTGAATATTAGTAAATCTGTATGACAAAGAAAAGTATGTATAGCCGGCGGCGCCATGGGCGAGTCACATCATTAGAGCATCTCCAGACGTCGTCCCCAAACCGTCCTCCAAATGACGCCAAATCGAGCATTTGTGGATCGTGTTTCGTTCGTGCCGCGTTTGGAGAACGTCCCCAAACCGTCCTCCAAATGACGCCAAATCGAGCATTTGTGGATCGTGTTTCGTTCGTGCCGCGTTTGGAGAACGTCGCTCTCCGTACCGCGTCCCCCAAACGCCGCCCCCAAACATTAAAATACTTTTTTTGTATTTTTATTTCAATAAAAAATAGAAACACTCCACAAACTAATACATAATTGGGAATACACGAAGATATAATTTGGAACATGATTTTCCACAAACTAGTACATAGTTTGAACCATGGTTGACACAAATATAAAACATTGCAAAATAACTAAACTTAACTAGGCCGAACATCAAAGATTTCGCGTGTTCGCTGCCAAGTAAGAACACTCGCAGGCACACCCAGTCACCCAAACTGGAAAATCTAGCTGGTGACGGTGCCCCTGTTGGTTCTTTCGAGGAAGAACAACCAGAAACCTCCGTGCATATTTCCGCTACGAAGAAACAACACTCAGTCGTCGTCCTCCTCGGCATTGTCGCCGTGGTACTGCCGGCGGCAACGCGTCTCGTCGAACATCTTGACGCTCATGTCCCGCTCGCCAAGGTAGGAGGACATGAGCACGAATCCGGCTTCGAGGCGGTGGTAGCGCGCGAACTTCTCCCAGCCGATGTAGAGGTACATCTTGCCGTGCGCGTCATAGATCACGTCCACGATCCACCGGTAGCAGCCGCAGGCAGCCTCCCGCAGATGCAGTGAGCCCGGGCGCCCGTCGCCGGCGATGAAGTCGGCGAAGGTGTCCGACAGCCTCTGGATGCCGTGTGGGTCACCCTTGAGGATGACGACGAACTCGAACATCACTTGACGCTCCTCCTCCTGCAGGTCCGACGATGAAGACGACGGCGAGCGTGCAGCTCTGCCGCGGCCACGGCCACGACCACGGCCGCGACCTCGTCCTCCGCCTCTACCAGCCATGGCATCGACTCTTGAGATGGTGGCGGCTAGGATTGGGAAGAGAGGTGGTAGGGTTTGTGTGTGAGAGGGATGATGAGAGGCGGCCCTTTTTATAGGCTGGAGGAAGGCGGGGGAGCGGTGGCGCTCATTAACGCCGGCACGCAGAGCTAGGCGCGACGAGACGCTTCGCTGCGCCTCTGCGGGAATTACACCGTCGCTGCGCGCCAATAATTTCCGTCGCGAGGTAGGCGACAGTTAGGTTAAATTCAATGTGTTGCTGACGCATTGGTCCCGCCACTCCCCGCCTCGCTTTTCGTTGTGTCCGACGTCTCCGGAGCGTTCCCTGTGTAGCGGGGGACGGGCTCGGGACGCTAGACACCGTATCGAGACGCCGGACAAAAAGAGACTTTGGGGAACGCGGCTGAGAACGTTTTTTTATCCGGCGCGCACTAAATCTCTTTGGGGTACGATTTAGGGGACGCGAGTGGAGATGCTCTTAGATCAATGAAGGATCAGTTTGCTGGCGTATGACAATGAAAAGCTATATTTCAAACCCCTTTTGCAAGACAGGTGAAGAAAAAGGGTCACAAGGATTCGCGCTGTTTATAAAACGACTGGGCACAAGCAGATGGAGGAGAAAGCAACAGAGGGGGATGGGAGATGTGACCGCAGTGTATGCGACAGATGGTGCGAAAACTTGTTTTAAGATGGTGCTGCTGCTGTTTGCTCCGGTCAATTTGGCGAAGAAAGATAGATGGCGACAGGTTTCTGATGTAGATTTTGGGTTCTCGGTGATATCTGATATGAGCTATCTGCCTATCTCAGAGCGACGCGGTGATTCTACATAGTCCTATCTCGAGGACCATGCCGACGAGGATTTGGAGATTACTTTGAAAGATTTCTTTTGTGCAGTAGAAATGGTAAATTTATCTGGAACTTGGTAAAGAGATCTAATTATATATACCTTTTGTAAGACGTCAGTTAGGGTTTATCACATTATAAGATATCCCACGGCGTTTATAAACACTTTCGATATAGTGAAGTTTTGTTGGCTAGCGTCCGTGGTTTTTACCTCTCTTTGTTCGAGGGAGTTTTTCACGTTAATTTTTTTATCCCCTGCGTGTGTTCTTATTTCGTTCTTTGTTATTTACTTGTTGCGTTTGTAACAAATTTGACTAAGAGATAAAGTGATAAAAATCAATGCGAAGAAAATCAGAAATCGTTAAGCTCAGTCGGCATAGGAGCAACAATTAATTAGAATTTGGACGATTAACTAATTTATTCCGTCGACTAGCAACCTACATAAATTAGCACTTAAAACACGTGTATATAAGGAAAAAGGTAGCATATGGATCTCTATATGCCCGATCCTACTACTCTAGAGCCGAAAAAATCCATTAAAACATATACGCTTCTCCTCTCTAACCTAATTTTTAAGCTCACGAGCGACTCAGGATCCACCCGCTAGCACCACGTTCTTTCTTTCCGTTTCTCTTCCTTTGATTTATCAAATTTCTCTTCTCCTATAACCTATCCAGGATATGACCCCTCTTGCACCTTAACTACCTACCTATTGAAGGTCACCTCGAGCTCCCAAATGAGCTTCTCAAGGTGGTCAAGCTCATGCATCCAAGGTCCTGTTGGCAACTACGAGGAACTGGTAAGTGATGGCAAGGTAATGGCTGGCGACGACGAGAATCAAGCTTCTTGAAGCGGGAATCAAGCGGGAGTTTGCAAAAGCTACTCGATTGAGGTGGGGTAGCGGTTGGACGGGCGACATGCGTTGAAAATTTTGCAATTTGTTTGACCAAGTGTAGTAGTTAATCGGGAACATACATAGTACTCAAACCGTCGGAGCGATTAGTAGGGCTAAATGATTAACACAACTGATTAATGGTCATCGACACAGTTAGGTCAAAAGTACTAGTGATTCATTGGCCTATTAGTCGCTGATTCGGCCGATTTTCTGAAGAGTGATAAAAATCAACAAGGAGCTAACAATAAATGGAATCATTTTTTGGTGTTATCATTTCTCAAGGGGAATTATTAGAAATTGCAACTCCAGATTTTTTTGGGTGTGTAAGGGTATTTTACCCTTATCCATTATTTTGGTAACAATGACATCGTTGCTAGAGTAATCAGACTAATACATGTCTATAAGATTATTCTCAGGTATTAGCCAAATAGGCATAATGGTGTATCAATGGAACAAGAAGGTAAAGGGAGACCCCCCTCCCACTTGGACAAAAATGAAGAACGACGGTCCTGCCTCTGGCCGGTCTATGGTCCAGTTAGACCGGTTGTGGCACCGACTGGCCCGACACCGATCGGCCCCTAGACCGGTGCCATCCGGGCGCTATCCAGTAAAGCCTCCACCTCCGCCCGGTGCTAGCCCGATGCACGGTCCGGTTCGGACCGGATGGTCCGGCCCCTCGCACGGCGACACCGGCCTCCCCAGCACATGCCGGCTCCTGCACTGGTGACATCCGGGGCAATGTATTGTAAGCCCCGAATCCGCCCTGGTCTCGGCCCGGCACACGATCCGGTTTCGGCCGGATGGTCCGGCCTGTGGCCCGACTGGACCGGCCCCTGCACCGGATGGTCCGACCCTAGGCCCGGCAGACCGGCTCCCTCGACCTGCTCTCTAGGGTTCCTTGGAAACCCTAGGTGGGCAAAAGAAGTCCGGAAGCATCCGGGCTGTGGATTTGCTCCTGACAAGATTGTGAAGGTTTGAAGGCTTCCTCAAAATATACCACAAGTGAGAAGAGTTATTCCTTCGTGGGGTAGGCTCAGGAGAAGAAGGTGAGCCTTCGTGGCATTGGGGATTCCTTCGTGGGACCCCACCAAACATGACGTACCTTCTTGCAAAGGAAGGGAACACGGGAATAAACCTTCGTCTCCGTGTGCTATCGGTTATCTCTAACTGAACACTTACTTGTGATATATCTGCCTATAAGAGCCTTCGTGCTCGAGTTACTTGTATCATCATATAGGGTGCCTCACCTAGTTTGCATTAGGCTCACCTTTATATTCCGCAAAGCCTAACATTACAAAGAAAAAATTAAAATTTGTAGAAACCTATTCACCCCCTCTAGGTTTACCATCTCTGAACTTTCAGGGTGCAAGGGTGATGATGCTACGTATGAACTTGATAAGTGTTAGTATCATGATCCAGAAAAAACATATTCCTTTGATGTGTGTATGCACACTTAGGGTGTGTTTGGTAGCCCGGGTGATCGCAGATTCACTCTCCCAGTAGAGATATCCCACCTCATACAAGTTGGTTTGAGATTTTGTGGTGTGTTTGTTAGCCCGTATGTGTTGGGAGAATCTGAAGTGATACTTTGTTTGGTAGCCTGTATGGGTTGACATTGGCCCAAAAACTGAAAAATAACATATAGATCCAAACTTTTGCACAAAGGCCCCTAAACAAAAAAAAACAAAAAAGCAATCGGGCCCTCTTGTTCACCACGTCGAGCTGGGAGTTTGGATCCTCGGCAGTGGCAGGCTGTGGGGCTCCTCCGGTGGTTGTTGAGCGACGCGGCGGTGGCGTTGGGTGTCCGCATCCGCCGGAGGGCGCCGGAGTGCGCCGACGCGGGCTTGTCGTCGGTGGAGAAGGGCCAGAGCGGGAGGACGGCCTGCCTGTGAGCTCCAACGCGGGGCGAGACGGAGAGCTCCGACGCGAGCTCATCGTCGGTAGAGGAGGGACGGAGCAGCACCGATGCGAGCTCTTCGTCGGCGGGGGCATACCAGAGGGCGCCAACGCAAGCTCGCCTTCGGCGGAGAAGGGCCGGCGCGGGAGGAGAGACCTAACGAGTGAAGGCGTTGGGGGGAAATGAGGAGAGAAAAGGTGGAGGTGGGGTCTGGGGGGCGGCGCTAGGCTAGATACAGTCTTTTGCGGGTACGACGTGAGCCTGGTTGAGTTGTGAAGCTCGATTTGACCTTCACAATCCGGCCTGGCTCAGAGGCATTTTCGTATGACCTTGGCACTACCCAGATGAACCAACTCAGGCTAACAAACAAGATTTGGTCACTTCAGCTAGGTTGAGGTGAGACATTCTGAGGACACCCGAGCTACCAAACACACCCTTAGTGATAAGGTATTAACTTTTCAATGCCTACGAGTTGTAGACTAGGGTTTCGTGGAAAGTAGAGGGCAAGTAGATCTCGAGGGTTTCAGCCGGAAAAGTACTCGACTGCTAAAAAGCTAGGGTTGTGTTGACAATGAATCGATCCTTTCTTTTTCCCTTGATTCCCCCTTATATAGGAGGCGGAGCCGAGGGTTTCGTGATGTACAAGTTACAAACAACGAGAAACTCTTTGAGTTCGTCCCGTATTGGTTACAAGTCTTTATTCCTAATACAACTCTATCTTTCCATATCGACACTTAATTGGGCTTCCGGGCTTCATATTCTTCGATTCATGGGCCTTCAGTAAACCCCGGGTACCTTCTTCGGTAGGCTCATTGGGGATGCCTATGTGATGCGTGTAGTTGACACGTCCGTTGGGAACCCCAAGAGGAAGGTGTGATGCGCACAGTAGCAAGTTTCCCTCAGTAAGAAACCAAGGTTTAATCGAACCAGTAGGAGTCAAGAAGCACGTTGAAGGTTGATGGTGGCGGAATGTAGTGCGGCGCAACACCGGGGATTCCGGCGCCAACGTGGAACCTGCACAACACAATCACGGAACTTTGCCCCAACGTAACAGCGAGGTTGTCAATCTCACCGGCTTGCTGTAAACAAAGGATTAGATGTATAGTGTGGATGATGATGTTTGTTTGCGAAGAACGAGTAAAGAACAATTGCAGCAGATTGTATTTCAGATGTAAAGAATAGGACCGGGGTCCACGAGTTCACTAGTGGTGTCTCTCCCATAAGATAACAGATGTTGGGTGAACAAATTACGGTTGGGCAATTGACAAATAAAGAAGGCATAACAATGCACATACATATATCATGATGAGTACTATGAGATTTAATCAGGGCATTACGACAAAGTACATAGACCGCTATCCAGCATGCATCTATGCCTAAAAAGTCCACCTTCAGGTTATCATCCAAACCCCTTCCAGTATTAAGTTGTAAACAAAAGACAATTGCATTAAGTATGATGCGTAATGTAATCAACACAAATATCCTTAGACAAAGCATCGATGTTTTATCCCTAGTAGCAACAACACATCCACAACCTTAGAACTTTCTACATCCGTCCTGCATTTAATGGAGGCATGAACCCACTATCGAGCATAAATACTCCCTCTTGGAGTCACAAGTATCAACTTGGCCGAGCCTCTACTAGCAACGAGAGAGCATGTAAGAACATAAATAACATATATGATAGATTGATAATCAACTTGACATAGTATTCAATATTCATCGGATCCCAACAAACACAACATGAAGGATTACAAATAGATGATCTTGATCATGATAGGCAGCTCACAAGATCTAACATGATAGTACAATGGGGAGAAGACGACCATCTAGCTACTGCTATGGACCCATAGTCCAGGGGTGAACTACTCACACATCGATCCGGAGGCGATCATGGCGATGAAGAGACCTCCGGGAGATGATTCCCCTCTCCGGCAGGGTGCCGGAGGCGATCTCCTGAATCCCCCGAGATGGGATTGGCGGTGGCGGCGTCTCTGGAAGGTTTTCCGTATCGTGGCTCTCGGTACTGGGGGTTTCGCGACGGAGGCTTTAAGTAGGCGGAAGGGCAGGTCAAGAGGCGCCACGGGGGCCCCACACAGCAGGGCCGTGCGGGCCCCTTGCTGGCCGCGCCGCCCTACTGTGGCGGCGCCCTGTGGCCCCACTTCGTGACTCCTTCGGTCTTCTGGAAGCTTCGTGCAAAAATAGGACCCTGGGCGTTGATTTCGTCCAATTCCGAGAATATTTTTTTACTAGGATTTCTGAAACCAAAAACGGCGAGAAACAAGAATCGGCTCTTCGGCATCTCGTCAATAGGTTAGTGCCGGAAAATGCATAAATATGACATATAATGTGTATAGAACATGTGAGTATCATCATAAAAGTAGCATGGAACATAAGAAATTATAGATACGTTTGGGACGTATCAAGCATGCCCAAGCTTAGTTCCTACTCGCCCTCGAGTAGGTAAACGATAACAAAGATAATTTCTGAAGTGACATGCTATCATAATCTTGATCATACTATTGTAAAGCATATGAGATGAATGCAGCGATTCGAAGCAATGATGAAGATAATGAGTAAACAAATGAATCATATAACAAAGACTTTTCATGAATAATACTTTCAAGACAAGCATCAATAAGACTTGCATAAGAGTTACTCATAAAGCAATAAATTCGAAGTAAAGGTATTGAAGCAACATAAAGGAAGATAAAGTTTCAGCGGTTGCTTTCAACTTCAACATGTTTATCTCATGGATAATTGTCAACACAAAGCAATATAACAAGTGCAATAAGCAAACATGTAAGGATCAATGCACACAGTTGATACAAGTGTTTGCTTCTAAGATAGAAAGAATAGGCAAACTGACTCAACAATAAAGTAGAAGATTGGCCCTTCGCAGAGGGAAGCATTGATTACTATATTTGTGCTAGAGCTTTTCATTTTGAAAACAAGAAACAATTTTGTCAACGGTAGTAATAAAGCATATGAGTTATGTATAAGATATCTTATAAGTTGCAAGCCTCATGCATAGTATACTAATAGTGCTCGCACCTTGTCCTAATTAGCTTGGGTTAACACAGATGATCATTGCATAGCATATGTTTCAACCAAGTGTCACAAAGGGGTACCTCTATGCCACCTGTACAAAGGTCTAAGGAGAAAGCTCGCATTGGATTTCTCACTTTTGATTATTCTCAACTTAGACATCCATACCGGGACAACATAGACAACAGATAATGGACTCCTCTTTTTAATGCATAAGCATTCAACAACAGTTATTATTCTCATAAGAGATTGAGGATTAGCTGTTCATACTGAAACTTCCACCATGAATCATGGCTTTAGTTAGCGGCCCAATGTTCTTCTCTAACAGTATGCATAGTCAAACCATTTGTTTGTGAAAACCGCCCTTACTTCAGACAAGACGAACATGCATAGCAACTCACATGATATTCAACAAAGGTAAAAGAGTTGATGGCGTCCCCGTGAAAACATGGTTACCGCTCAACAAGCAACTTACTAAGAAATAAGACACATAAATACATATTCTTCACCACGATAGTTTTTAAGCTATTTTGTCCCATGAGCTATATATTGCAAAGGTGAAGAATATAAATTTTAAAGGTAGCACTCAAGTAATGTACTTTGGAATGGCGGAGAAATACCATGTGGTAGGTAGGTATGGTGGACAAAAATGGCATAGTGGTTGGCTCAAGGATTTGGATGCACGAGAAGAATTCCTCTCGATACCAGGCTAGGCTAGCAAGGTTGTTTGAAGCAAACTCAAGTATAAAAGGTGCAGCAAAGCTCACATATGAACATATTGTAGCTATTATAAGACTTTATATTGTCTCTTTGTTGTTCAAACACCTTAACCAGAAAATATCTAGACTCTAGAGACCAATCATGCAAACCAAATTTTAACAAGCTCTATGTAGTTCTTCATTAATAGGTACAAGGTACATGATGCAAGATATTAAACATGATCTATATGAGCAAAACAATTGCCAAGTGTCACATTATTCAAGACATTAAACCATTTACCACATGCGGCATTTGCCGTTTCCAACCATATAACAATGAACGAAGCAGTTTCAACCTTCGCCATGAACATTAAAAGTAATGCTAAGAACACATGTGTTCATATGCAACAGCGGAGCGTGTCTCTCTCCCACACAAGCATGATGGATCATATTTTATTCAAACAAAAATGAAAACAAAAACATACAGACGCTCCAAGTAAAGCACATAAGATGTGACCGAATAAAAATATAGTTTCAAGAGAAAAAACCTGATAAGTTGTCGATGAAGAAGGGGATGCCTTGGGCATCCCCAAGCTTAGATGCTTGAGTCTTCTTAAAATATGCAGGGATGGACCACGGGGGCATCCCCAAGCTTAGACTCTTCACTCTTCTTGATCATAGTATATCATCCTCCTCTCTTGACCCTTGAAAACTTCCTCCACACCAAACTCGAAACAAACTCATTAGAGGGTTAGTGCATAATCAAAAATTCACATGTTCAGGGGTGACATAATCATTCTTAACACTTCTGTACATTGCACAAAGCTACTGGACATTAATGGAACAAAGAAATCCATCCAACCCAGCAAAACAGGCAATGCGAAATAAAAGGCAGAATCTGTCAAAACAGAACAGTCCGTAAAGACGGATTTTATTGAGGCACCAGACTTGCTCAAATGAAAATTCTCAAATTGAATGAAAGTTGCGTACATATCTGAGGATCACGCACGTAAATTGGCATATTT